>NW_027437191.1:26735359-26777859 GCF_033239565.1 Halichoeres trimaculatus | reverse complement strand
GACGACATGTTGGATGGATTTGACGAGCGCAGTTACCTGAGCGCTCGACGCTGGAAGCCCGGAGAAGACCCGTACACGCTGTACGCCTTCAACCAGAGAGAGAGTGAGCGTATTCCAAGCAACCGCGCCCTGAGGGACACACGGCACTACAGGTACACACACACACACACATTCAGCAGCTCTCTGGGCTCTCCTCTGTCTGCTCTTGTAACGAAGTCAGATGTTGGATCCAAACTCGCTTTAACAGGAGAAGCAAAAAACATCAGTCTGCTCTGAAATTAAACAGTAAATCAGAAATCCTCTTAGCTCGAGCATCCTCCCTGTCTGTTGGACAGATGCTCAACTGGAAGATAAGGAGCTCCTCCGCTCTGACAGCAGCCGCCTCCTTATTCTGTTCAAGAGATAAAAAAACAACTCCTGAGCACTCCTGGACGGTATGAGGGGCTCCTGTTGGGTACATGGTTTATATCTGAAGGACGGTTTGATCTGTGTGGTCTGAAGTCACACGGAGGCAGAGCACAGGATGTGTTCCTGCTCTGACTCCTTAAAGACACAACATTAATGGATGTTTCCTCTGAGGACTGTGTGTGTGAGAGAGTGTGTGTGTGTGTGTTTTCTTTCCCTGTGTGGTTAAATGTCAAGTTGACGTTGTTGTTTTGTTCAGAAACATGTTATCCTGTCAGAAATAATAGAGCTCAGCTCAGAGAAAGTGGATAATGCCTCAGACAAAAAGCTGCCATGTAATTTCCAAGTGCTGGTTTCCTGTGATGGTTCCCAGTTTTTGGTTCCCTGTTCTATTCCCTGTTCTGGTTTCCTTGACTAGTTTCCTGTTTCGTTTTTCTTGTGCTTATTTCGATGTACTTATTACCTTTGCTGTTTAAAAATCTGCTGGTTTCCTGTGTTGGTTTTGTAATCTAGCTTCCTGTGTAAGTTGCCTTACCGGGTTCCCTGTGCTGGTTTCAATGTACTGGTCTCCATGCACTAGTATTTCTTTGCTGGTTTTCTTCAAAGTCTGTATATAGAGTGGACAGCGTGGCTCCGCCATTTATCATTGTACGGTTTTGAAGCCAAAATACCAGAGTCTGCGCAGTAGAGACGATGAGGGAGTCTGGGAGAATCTGAGTAGAGCTGGGTGATAAAAATAATAATTATTTATTTTCTTTCAAGAGTCTAATCACTTCCTGACTCTACCTCCCGACATATTTTACAATCCCTAATAAAAATACACGAGAACGACAGCTGTCAATCATCGTTAAACGTTACATAAAACCTTGTTTTTAACCTCGTATAACTAATGAAAACGAAACTTTTCAGACAAAAGAGGACTTGAATACAAGACAGCTAAATGATATCTTCAAATCACCACAACAATCGGACGTGAGAAACATTTCTACGAGGTGTATTAATTTTTTTAAGTTTGACCACAGCCCATCTGGAATGACTGGAAAGCTGTATTTTTAATCCTATACTGCAGTCAGCCACCAGGGGGAGCAGTTTTTGTGGAGACCTCACTTCCAGCTGAGCAAGCGGACGTCCATTTTTTTTTAAAGTCTATGGTTTTCTTATCTTGTTTGAAAGTTTTTTTTATCAGTTTCCTGTGCTGGTTTTCATGTGCTTGTTGTATCTGAGTAATTAATGGTTAGCAGCCAGCCTGAGGTGACCTAGCTCTGTTTGTTTGGCAGTCACTGTGAAAATGACACAGACCTGAATGGGAGCTAGTTTTGCTGCTTTCTTTGTTGCTGTCTGTGCCTTTGTCTGTTTTACTCAAGGGGCAACATCCGGTCAGTAAAAATGAAGCCTATGTGGAAGTGCTAAATGTTGCTGTTCATTGAGAATCCGCTTGAGGCTGGCTGCAGAAAAACCGGATGTCACGTACACACCCAGCCATAAAAACAGACTTTTACGGTATTAAAAAGCATATTTACAGCCTGGTTCAAACAACGGTTTGGATCTAAAACTGAGATTTCACTATCAGCACACACTGTACAGTGAGTAAATTTTTTTCCTAACTCAGGTTTAGAAGTTGTTTGGGTCGTGTGATTGTCCAATCAGAGACTCAGCTCAGGTCATGTGACAGATGAGCGCCCTGTAGCTGTTCGAAATGAAACTCACAGCTGGCGTCATAAGAATGTGGCTGCGTCCGCGGATTGGCTTCATTTCAAGTGTCAGGAACAGACGGGTGACGTCACAGAGGCTACATCCATCTTTTTGACAGTCTATGGTTCTGCTGTATGTGCTGCACTCTTTTCTTTATATATTTCTGCTATCTTCACTGCTGTTTGCGCTGGTATGTGTGTTGGTGTGTGTTCTGCTGCTTGTGCTGTTGATGGTTCTGCTATCTGTACTCCTGCTGTTCCTGTTTCTGTGCCTCTTTTGTTCCTGTTCCTGTGTTGCCGCTGATCTCAGTGGGTTGTGGCTGCAGGACTCATGTAGGAAGCTGAAATCTGTTAGCGTAACTGGAACGTACATCACTCTGCGTGAGTGGATGTTTGCAGCGTTTGGAAGATAAATCCAGCAGATGATGGGATGTCTGACTCAATCATTGCTTGTCTGCTGTGTGTGTGTGTGTGTGTGTGTGTGTGTGTGTGTGTGTGTGTGTGTGTGTGTGTGTGTGTGTGTGTGTGTGTGTTTGTGTTTTCTCAGTGCATGGCCACATGTCTGTGCTAATGTGCGTAATTGCATCGTGTCGATTGCTGCATCATCTGCTCTGTTTCCGGAGGAGGGAGATTCACTCTGAGCCGACATAAGGTGGCAGAGAAGGGTGTGTGTGTGTGTGTGTGTGTGTGTGTGTGTGTGTGTGTGTGTGTGTGTGTGTGTGTGTGTGTGTGTGTGTATGTATGTGTGTGTGTGTGTGTGTGTGTTTCACAGAGAAAGTGAAAAGTGTATGTAGGAGGCAGAGAGTGGGAAACACTTCCACATTAATCTGTTAGCAGTGAGGTAGGGGGCCAATAGTCCTCATTTATCTCCTACAGGACAGAGTGTGTTTGTGTGTGTGTGTGTGTATGTGTGTGTGTGTGTGTGTGTGTGTGTGTGTGTGTGTGTGTGTGTGTGTGTGTGTGTGTGTGTGTGTGTGTGTGTGTGTGTGTGTGTGTGTGCTGTAGATTCTTCTGGTTGGCATGTATAGTGCTGATGATAATTTCATCATTTATTCCCTAACCAATCAGATGCAGGCTTCTGTTTAGTTTTATGGAATAACTTTGTTGCCTTTTCTTGTTCAGACTCTTTTACACCACCCCTCCACCTGAGGTCCAGTTACATCAGGCTCCAGAACCAGAACACACCAGGCTCTCAAAACAGAACACAACAGTTTCCTAAACTAGAGTGCATCAGGCTCCTGATACAGACTACATCAGGCTGCTGAACCCAAACAAATAAGGCACCTGACCCAGAACACATCAGGCTCTAGAACCAGACCACATCTGGCTCCAGAACCAGACAAAATCAGGTTCTTTAACCAAAACACAACAGACTCCAGAACCAAAACACAACGGTCTTCTAAGCTAGAGCACATCAGGCTCCTGAACCAGAACACGACAGTCTCAAGAACCAAAACACATCAGGCTCCTGAACCAGAACACAACAGTCTCCTAAACAAGAGCGCATCAGGCTCCTGAACCAGAACACAACAGACTCCAGAACCAGAACACAACAGTCTCCTAAACAAGAGCGCATCAGGCTCCTGATACAAACTACATCAGGCTCCTAAACCAGAACATAACAGACTCAAGAACCAAAACACATAAGGCTCCTGAACCAAAACACATCAGGCTCCAGAACCAGACAAGATCAGGCTTCTTAACCAGATCACATCAGGCTCCAGAACCAGACCACATCAGGCGTCTTTACCAATAAACATCAGGCCCCTGATCAGAACATAAGAGACTCCAGAACCAGATCACAACAGTCTCCTTAACCAGAACACATCAGGCTCCAGAACCAGAACATTACAGACTCAAGAACCAGAACACATCAGGCTCTCAAACCAGAACACAACAGTCTCCTAAGCCAGAACAAATCAGGCTCCAGAACCAGACCACATCAGGCTTCTTAACCAGAACATTACAGACTCAAAAACCATAACACAACGGTCTCTTGACCCAGACCACATCAGGCTCCAGAACCAGATCATAAGAGACTCCAGAACCGACACACATTAGGTCCCTGAGCCAGCACACATTGGGCTCCTGAACCAGACCACATTAGGCCCTTTCTTTCTGTCTCTCAGCCTGCAGTGGAGCCAATGTTCATCCTGGCGTCAGAAGCTTGTTTCTCTTATCTTTAGGTTATCTCTGTCCCACTGGGAAAATAACAAACCTTGAGCGTCCTCTCTCAACCTGCTGTGCTCTCTCCACTGGAGCTCACTGAACATGTAATCTACCAGCTTCTCGGGGTCTGGGCCTTATTTTTACTCCAGAGGATCTTTGTTGGGCTGTTTTACAGAAGCTGTGCTGTCAGTCACACTGTCTCCTTTCGTTACGACCAGACACTCAGGCAATCTGAAGAGCCTCTAAAGGTCTGAGGAACAGAAGAAACCTACATCAAGACAAGAGAGAGTCAAGGATGATGTATGGTTTTGGGTTATTTATGGAGAATAAAACCCTGACAGTGATGGATTCCTCTCTGGCTGTTTTGGTGGAGTTAACATTAAACTGTCGTCATTCAGCTCTCCTTCTTCTCTGCTCTGACTTTGACTCACCTTTAAGACTAAACTTTGACCTCTGCTAGTATACAAGTATAAAGCTGCAGTCTGAAGATCTGTATTAATGGATAAAAGATTGATCATTGGTGTTATGATGTTATGATGTTATGACAAAGACGATTAAAGTCTACTTTCCGTTAGAAATATTTGTCTGTATTCGGCTAAAAGCTGAACGCAGCAGAAACTGAATGATGAGGTGTTTTTGTTCAGCCTGTTTTCTGACATTAAAGTGTTCACTCAGACACTGTGTGGTTATTCCAGCTGTGCATGTGTGTGTGTGTCTTTGTGTGTGTGTTTGTGTGTCTGCTGCACACTCACTGCATGAACAAACAGCGCTGTGTTTAGGCGGGATGGGGGCAGCGAGCTGTGGAGAGCTTTGAATCAGATTGTTCAGGTTGTTATTGTGCATGGAAGCAAAGCTCTGTCACTATCTGAGGTTAGACGGAGGCAGCCAGGGAAGGAGATGAGAGCAGAGCAAGAGGCTTAGAGGAAGATGGAGAGATAGGAGAGGAAAGAAGAGAGAAAGGAAAGGAAAGGAAGAAAGGGTGTAGGAGGAGAAGAGGAGGACGAAAAATTAGGAATAGATTAGGAAGAGGAGGTGAGGAAAGAGGAGGAAGGAGATGCCACAAGCTGCTGAGAGGAGAGATAATTGCCACATGCAGAGCAGAAGAGTCAGTGTGTGTGTGTGTGTGTGTTAGTGTGTGTGTGTGTGTCAGTGTGTGTGTAAACCACTCCACTCCAGCTTGTTGTTATTATCTCAGTGAACAGGAGGAACCTCCTTCTTCTGCTCTCAGACAGTTTATAAACCAAGAGCCACACGCCTCAGGGATCAGATCCAAGTGTAGAGACAATAAGCTGATACTGTACAGACTGTACACGACACAATGAGCTGACACTGTAGAGACTGTACACAACACAATGCTGATACCAAACCTTGTTAACACAGAGTGAGTTAGCCTGCAGTGGTTATGCTAGCCTGATCACGTTAGGTTAGCCTGCAATGATTTTTTTAGCCTGCAAGTTGTTATGTTATGGCTGAGTCATGCTTGACGCTTCCGCGGGGTCAGCATAGCTTCTTGCGGACAAATGACGTCATTTTCGCACCTTGTTTTTCGCACTTCTCATGCGGAAATTTCCGCGCCGTGCACACTTGAAAGTTTTCAAAACCTGCCAGACGGAGATGTGTGGACAAGATGGCGGAAGATGGGGATCTCCTAGTGTTTGAATTGCAGAGATCCAGGCATCTCTGTGACTCTTCACACAGAATGGTAAATAATTCATGGTGTGAAATTGCAGCCACTCTCAGCAGAGAAGAGAAATCAGTTAAAAAAGTACCTGGGAAAATCTCTGGGACAGATATGTCATGTTATAAACAAAGGCAAACTTCTTTGACTCTCGTTTAGTACTCTAGTAGACATACACAAGGCTCTCAAGTGTCACGCATTGAGCGTGACAGTCGCTCTTTGGGTGGGGGGTCACTCTAGTCTGCACTCAAAACGTACATTTGTAATACACTGTCCCCTGCAGTTTTGGAATGTACACCAATGGAAGCCACGTGGGGTGTTAAAAAGCATAAAAGCCCATGCGTTCCCTCGTGCAGATCTCATGCGTCTCATTTCTGCGCAACACGTTCGCACAGAAAGCAACACAGCCTTTTGTCTGGAGTGGTTCCTTAAGCCTGTACTAGTTTTTTAAGCCTGCAGTGGATATGTTAGCCTGCACTGCTTCCGTTAGCATGTCCTGGTTCCATTAGCCTTTGAGGCTCCGTTATCCTGCTTTGGGTTTTACTCTGTTTTTTTTTAAGTTAGCCTTCAGTGTCTTTTACCATACATTGGGTATTTTAGCGTGCAGTGGTTCTGCTAGCTGTCAAGGTTCTGGTTCTTTTCTTTAAACCCAGTCATTTTCCAAACTTCACTGTAAAATTAACCTGACACGCTAGACGAACAGTTTCATACATCCACCACGGGAATATTTCGCTAGTCCACCCTGGTAGCAGCTCTTTGTTGGATTTGTTTTCAGAGGCGGTACCCTCTAAAAAATCAGCTGGCAAATGGACGACCGTTCTAGTTAACACACTCACCACAGACAAATCCACATCAAGCCATGGTAAGATGTAGCTTATGTGCGCCGCTGCTGAGAAACACTAGACAAACAACTACAGGAACATGAGAAACAGCTGTGATAATGGCCTTAGACGACTGCTGATGTTTTTGTAAAGTTAACTTAAGAATCAAAGGAACACTGACGAGTACGAAAGTCTGCTGACGTCACGTCTGCTCGTCACTTTCGCAGCTCCTGCAGCTCTTCTAGATTGGGCCGTTAAGAATTTAGCCAAGTGAATTTGTTGGTCAATGGAGCCTGGCAAGATGGATCTGCAGGATTTCAGGAACTGAATCAGGGAGGTCCATCTGCTCTGCAAGGTTACTGTAAAATGTCCATCATGACAGTTTAGAGCAGCTGCCTGGTTTTAGACTTCATCTGAGTCAGAGGATGTGTGATTAGAGACGGTTGGGGCTGTGTTATCAGTATGATGGACCAAAGGTCCAACATGTTGGACCAGGAGCCCAAGTCAGAGACAGACAGGTGAGCTTTCACTCAGGTGTGTCACTCTGTCAGCGTCCTCTTAGACATTGAAGGATGTTCAGTGGTCCATCTGATGAAGCTCATATTCACTGTCAGCAAACAGACGGAGGTCAGAGATCGACTAAATTGTTAGAAATGGTTTAACTTCACATTAGACCGGTGACCTTTGAACGTTTATTACTAACCAGAACATCCAGTAACTACATCTGAGTGTCTGCATCCTGTGATTCTGTGTGTGTGTGTGAGTGTGTGTGCGTCAGAGTGTTTCACACTCAGTCAGCCGCTGACTCATGTCTCCATGAATCACAACATGCAGATAAACATTAATCACTGTATTAGCTGTAGAGCCTCCTACGTGGTCGTCTGTGATCAGCCTGAAGGAACACAAAGAAACAAACGTCTGAACTCTGAGGAGTTTATTTTCCCTAGACAGGCGCCGTGATTTGATTACCTGCTCCAGTGATGAACGATCACAGCGTCTGCTACCAACAGCTGATGAAGAAAAACATTAAACCCCCTCGACACTTCGCCTGGTGCGAACAAATGTTCCGCTCAGAAACTTACATCTGACCTCCAAAAGTTTCCCTCACTTCTTCTGAGTGCTCTCTGACTCTGTTATTTCACATCAACACTTGTCGAAGGGATGAGAGATGATCACAGAGTCTTTAGGCTGCAGCTGGCTCCGAATAAACTCTGTGAAACAAGCTGATGACAGATAGACAGGAGAGGGTTTCTGGGTGTATTTCTTAAAAGGTGTAAAACCAGGCAGCAGGAAATGTTCTTTCTGAAAGCACACAGCGTCTCTCCTGCCTCACCTTTCACAGTCTGCCCAAACTAAGCCCACACCTGGAGGAGGATCACCTCGTCTCCTCTGACAAGCTGCAAACAGCAGATCTTTTGATGCTGTCAGCACAGAACACCAGGACCAGTAAGTCTGACGCTGTGTCCCTTGTAGCCTGCGTACACCACAAAGGCCAAACCGAATTGAGACAATCTGGTCTACAAAGCATTTCCTGTGTGTCGCTCTCAACGCCACGCAGTGCCGCCCTCACCTGTCAGCCTTACATTACTTTCAAACACATAAACAAAAACCTTAAATTTAAAACAGGATTTTTTTAATATTAATGTTTTTAAATATTCTACCGTATTACTATTACGCTATTTTCTTTATTGATAGGGTATAGAACCACAATGTATATGTAAGAGTTGAGCAACAATGTGTATTTTCAACATTTGATCAAGCGCCAGGCGGGATGTTAGATTAAATAAAAAAACAATAATAATAAATTATAAAATGCAAGCCCTTATAGTTTAATAAAACTATATTAACTACATTTATTTAGTTTTCATTGATTTTTAGAGCACTGAATTGATTGAATGTATTGTTTGAATTCCCTGTAAAAAAAAAAAGACAACATCAACTAAATTTTTTTTTCCAGAGAATTTACATTTATGAACATAGAATTTTTCTATTGTGAGAAAATCATTAAAGAACTGTTTTTCCTCAATATGTCACTTAAAAAGAGCCCAAACAAAACATTTTTTCCATAGTAAAATAAAATCTTCTTCAATGTTTAGAAATACAATCAGAAGAGGAGGAAGAAGAAGAAGCTATACTTTATTAATCCCCTTGGGGGAAATTCTGTTTTTACACTCTGAATTATGCTATATATAAACACATGCACAAACAGCACTTCTTGCACAGAAACATGCAGCAATTAAAGCGGTCAGAGTGATGGTACTACACTCTTGGTGTGCACCTGAGGGTTATTGGTGCCTTGCTCCAGGGCATCCGACAGTCAGGAATGTAAGCCAACACCTCCCCAGCTATCAGCCTAAGTCCCAATCTTGATCTACTTGAACCAGGAACCCTCCGGCCACCAAACCAAGTCCTTACGGACTGAGCCACTCCCCCCCCATCACATACTTGTTGCCAGAAATCCTTCACAGCTGGATAAAGCAGGACCCCATCCGGAGTTCAGCGTGTTCATCAACTTCGGTGTTCACGTGCAATGAATCTTGGGGTGTGTGTGTCTAAGAAGGATTCACAGAATCCATTCCTCGTGGCACCCGAAAAGGGGGCCTGATTTGTCGGCCACATTGGCCACATTTTGGAGGAATCTTTGAAATCGAACAAAACTTCAACACACTGCTGTGACATGATTGGTCTTTATTTTATTTTATTTTTTTTCAACATTCTTTTTTATTGAATTTTTGGCGCAAGGTTAGCAGAAATTTACCATTTGTTACAATGAATATGCATATACCCCCCCCCCCCAAAAAAAAAAAAAAGTTAAGTTTTTCAGAATAAAAAAGAAAAAAGAAAAATTAATTAATTAATTAATTAATAAAAAAACATAAGATAAAAGATAATGATATCAAAAAATGATAGAAAATAATTCAATGACATAATAAATTATTTGAAATATTTAGAAAAAAGGAAAAAGAAAATAATAAGCTATATACACATACATACATATACAAAGTAATAACAATAATAATTAGAAAATAAATTAATAATAAAATACCGTTATAAGAATTAGAAGAGTTGAGTGAAACAATGACAGTTTAAAAATAATAATAATAATAATATTAAACAAATAATCCAAAAAATACCTAAAATAAATAAAAGACTATATATATATATATATATATATATATATATATATATATATATATATATATATATATATATATATATATATATATATATATATATATATATATATATATATATATACATACACATGCATACATACACACATATATACATATATGATGATTGGTCTTAAAATACAGCCTCAGTCGGCTGCAGCTCCTGAATTGGGACATAGCTTAAGACTCAGCTGAAGGAAGTCCAGACTTTCGTGGCTCAAACTAAAGGCCTGCACGTCACACTGCACACTAGCTGACAGAGCGGTTATATTTCACCTGTGAGGAAATGTTTCTATCAAAACTGTATTTAACACACTACTCACTGACAACAAATCCCGGGATGCAACAGCAACAGCTGGTTCACCAATCAAGACCTGCACGAACCAGCTTCTTTAATGTCCTGTCTCTGAGAAAGCACATCTGGTTCGAACAGCTCTGAAGCTCACCGAGATGTGTTCAAGATGTAAGATCAGATTTATCAGTGTCTGTTGAAAACATTTTCAAACAGTCTTAAATGATCCTCTTGTTCGATGAGGTGAGGAGTGAAAACAGAGATAAATACATCCTGAAGTAGAAACAGGAGAGTCTGGAGGTAGCATGGCGTGGTGATAAACCCGTCTGTAGATCTCAGATATCAGACTCCCCAAACTCAGTCCTGCTGTCACTTCATCTCAGAGTCTCTGCGCTCTCTGCTCTGCTGGTCTGAGCTCAGTCTTTGTCAGGAAACACTGGCTGTCATCTCTGTCGTGTTTACTGATGTTTACACTGAGTCTAACAAACAGCACGGAGCGCAGCAGAAAGCTCTCTGTGAGCTCAGGAAATCCTCTTGGTGTATTGTGGGTAATCTGCTGATGTGGAACCTGAGCTGTGAAGCACCTCGGTGCTCTACAACAGCACAGAGTGACAGTGACGCTAAGCTGCTTTACCCAAAGCTAGCGTCTCCACCAGCCGTCCCACTCTGAGACCGTGTCAGGAAGAGACGCCGTCTGACTCCAGATCCCATTTGTTCAGCTGCGAGTTGGTCTCTTTGGGTCTCTGGCCTTTTTGTGTCATCTCGGAGTGTTTCTTGGATTCCTCTTGTTTGGACGCTTTGTGTCCTGATGCTGAGTGCAGAGATTACAGCGAAGAAGAGAGAAACACAACTCTCACACACTGAGCATCTGTACAAAGAGGCAGAGGAGCTGTAAAGGCGGGGAGACTCGGGATCTGCGTGACGCTCTGATGTCTCATCGATTTCACCTCTCAAATCCACTTCAGTCGAGAGGGCGAGATGGAGAGGGCGAGGAGGAGGAGGAAGATTAAAGAAGGAGCTTCGTTAAGCTCCAGTACATTAAAGTCAGACTTAAAGACACAGAACAGCGGAAAAAACGTTAAACAACATCCACACAACACGTCCAACATACAGTGTGCACACATGTCCATCACGTCCAACATACAGTGTGCACACATGTCCATCATGTCCAGTACATCCAGCAGTCCAGCTCCCCCTGTGGTCAGCTGCAGCTGCTCCTCCACCTGAGAAAAAGGTGATTCTATTACTGACTGTGAAATGTGACGATAGTTATCACACGACTCTCATTTCACACTTACATGTGACTTTATGTCACTGCTACCTGGATAAAGCTTCAAAGTGGCCTGTGTAATAACTCTGTGAGTGTGTGTGTGTCTGTGTGTGTGTAAGAGAGGTTGGAGCAGTAATTGATTGGCCCAGTCACATATTGATCCTCCTTCATTGATTGGCTGATGTAAATGCCCGTCAACCATCCTGTCACCGCCACCGCTCTCCAGGAAAACCGCTGTTACCTCCACTTTCTGTGTGTGTCTGAGTGTGTGTATGTGTGTGTGTGTGTGTGTGTGTGTGTGTGTGTGAGGGACCCGCTTCAAACTTCTTCCTTTTTTCCATATTTCTTGCTCTTCTCCCTTGATTCTCCCTCTCCTTGATCTCTTTTCCTTTCTCCCTGCCTCCCTTTGCTTTCTCCTTCCTTCATCTCTACCCTAAGCCATACTTAAAAAGAGCTGGAGTGTGTGTGTGTGTGTGTGTGTGTGTGTGTGTGTGTGTGTGTGTGTGTGTGTGTGTGTGTGTGTGTGTATGTGTTCTTCAAAAAAGTACTTCAGCTTTTTAAAGTTTAACATCATTGTAAATATGAGCCAATGGAGGGATTTATTGATTGACTGGTATCACGCAGTTCAGCATCCAGGGACGGGTTTTTCAATACTCATTTTAGAGTAATTACACTGATGAGGGGGCTGCAGTTCAGCAGTAGAGTTGTCAGAAACAAACTGTGGCGTCATAAAGACCATGTCTGTGGTGGGGATGCACAGATCCAACTTCTCTGGTTCCGATACCTTGGTTTTGGGTATCCACTGATACCAATACTGATCCGATACAAGTGTTGAAGCTATGGTCTACGATTCGGAAGCTTGGTAATTATTAATAACTAGCGCTGTCAGGGGATTAAAAAAAATAATCTAATTAATTACATGATTTGTAATTAACTAATCTAATTAATCGCATTTTAATCTCATGTCTGCTCAAGGTCCCAAAATAAAGAATTTAAATTCCAGGACATTAAAATTACATTAAAAGACATTAAAAAACATTTGAAAATAAGGTGGGAATATAAACAACACATTTTTAGGTACCCTGAGGCATAAGGAACACATGAAAAAAGTTTTATGGTTCTATCTTTACAAAATCTACACAGTCCTGCACCTAAGATAAGCTGATTTGATCTTTAGGACCGTTCATGCTCCTGTCACATTTTTACTTGATGTGGACTCAATTTTCACTGCAATATAAACTTCTATACTTCTATGAGGTCAGGAGAACCAGGGCTAAAGGCTAAAAACTGTGAGGAACTATGTACAAAACACTTAATTCAAGTCTTGGACCAAAGAAGAGTGAAGTATTTTCAGTTTACATGCTCTAAACACACAAACTGTTTCTCATTGGTGCAGAGCAGCCCCAAGCTGAAACATGACACTAGTAAGATGGAAGCAAATTTTCAAAGAATTCTTTAGATTTAAATACTGGACAAATATCAATCATTCAGGGCTTGTTTAATGCAGTAAAGAGTGTAGAATTATCTGTTTTTTACAGAATTGAGCTAGAGCAAACGGTTGATTTTCTGCAGCCCCCCCAAAATCACTCTCGCTCCCCCCCCAGTTTAAAGCATGGTGCTGACATGGACCGTCGGAAATTTGAAAATCTGACGAGAACACCGCTTTGTCCAAGTAGGACAAACGGTTTGTAAATGCCAATTAACTTATTAATTAATTAATCTGCGTTAATTTTTATAATGCGTTAATTTGCGCTGAATTAATTAATCTAGTTAACGCGTCAAAATGACAGCCCTATTAATAACACTGTTAATGAGGCCGTTATGATCCGATGGTCTGATCTAAGCAATATAAAAAGCAAAAAGAATGCAAAAAATTCCATTCAGTGCATCAGCTGAAAAACGGCCTAATAATTGACCAATGCGAACTGCCGTTTCCCTCATTTCGGGTTTAAGCGTGAGTCCATCCAATTGCCTGTCTCCCCTGTTCTGCACCATACCGCCCACGGTTCCGCCTTGTCCTTCCCCACTACCCCTCTCACATCAGCTAGCTGCTCAGCTACTGAAGCATCATGGAGCCGGAGAAGACGGAAACCAGGAAGCTGTTACTGTTACCCTACACAGCGAAGGGAAGAAAACGAAAAAGTTTCGAGGAAAAGGCTGAAGCAAGCAAGAATTATGAGCGATACAGGTGCGGAGACAGAATATTGGAGAAATGTACGACCGGTGGAAAAAGCTGCTGAGGGATTTGGGACTGAAGACCTTCTTAATTTACTACAGTAGGAAATGTCAGCTGAAAAAAATCTGGTTAGTCTATGTCCATTCTGCGTTTTTTAAATATGCTAAACTGGGTTTCAGATCAGTGACCGAGCTTTAATTGATAACCTACATGCCCTACTGTTGGGTAAGACTGGTAATGTTTTGTGTAAAAGACAAAAAAACGAGTGTATGGAATTACTGAAGTAAATATGTATTTAAGCTATGAAATATTTAAATGTTTACCAGAAAACAATGCTTCAGACTTTACACAAGTTCTATTTGATTACAAACTTTTAAATATTTTATATTGATAATGCAGCAAAAATCAAAGGAAGTGCATCAGGTAATATTTCAAATCAAATAGCAAAGAGCACCGGTAAAAAAAGGCTTAGAGCTGGTTGCCTGGATCGGCCCCTTCCTACTGATACCACTTGAGCTTGAGGGGTACTGATTCACTGATACCTGATACCAGGATTAGTACCAGTGCATCCCTAGTCCATGGTTTATACAGACTATGGGTTGAATTACATGTTGGTGAAACCAGAAATAACAACAACAAAAACTTGTTAAAGATGCTTTTGATATCTACCAAAACATTTATAAACGGTGAGCAGAGTACTAAACCAGAACAAACCACACAGAAAGATGATGTTTCAGTGTTTAGCAAGACCGTATCCAGAGACACTGTATGAAGATGAAAAAAATAGAAAAACAACACAATAATAAAATGATACTCTGATGCTCTGATTAGGGGCTCTTAGTGAGTGGACATCAGGACTATCAGCTTACAGGT
Organism: Halichoeres trimaculatus; assembly: GCF_033239565.1. NCBI lineage: Eukaryota > Metazoa > Chordata > Actinopteri > Labriformes > Labridae > Halichoeres > Halichoeres trimaculatus. Next base: position 26,763,311 of record NW_027437191.1, on the reverse strand, counting down.
TTCTGACAGAGGTCTTATAGTTCTACAAAGGGCTACACATCTGCAGAGAAACTGCACATTGCTGAACCCAGAAGTCTTCATACTGCTCCCGACAGTGTGAATGTGACCAGTGTGAACTGACGGTCCCCTGTGACAGCATCTTCTACCATCACTGCATAATCAGGTGTGACCAGGTGTTGACAGGTGATGTGCTGAGGTGTAGAAGAGCTTCAGGGCTTTAGATTCTGCTTCAGCTCCCTAAACTTAAGTTCTCTGAAACACAAACTCTGCAGAGCTGCAGGCCATCCTGCTAACAGCTGGGTGTGACTGCACTCTGCGGGCCGGAAACATCCTCCTAATGGGTGCGCGCACACACACACACACACACACACACACACACACACACACACACACACACACACACACACACACACACACAAATATAGTGAAACACACACTCTCCAAAGCTTGCACAGAATTACACAAGAACACCCTGCTGAGCTGTTGATAATTACAAGTAAAACACTGCAGTAAACACCAGCCGTCACACACACACACACACACACACACACACACACACACACACACACACACACACACACACACACACACACACACACACACACACACACACACACACACACACACACACACACACACAGCTGCTGGGCGTCTGAGCAGAGTTTGCTGATAACTTTGTGCTCAGACAGACACAGAGACAGAACAAAGGCTGATGGACGGATTAAACAGACGTGTGAAAACATGAATAATCTCATTAAGCAGCTGGATGGAGATTGAATCAGTAAATAATTAAATGAACTGATTAACGACATCTGATGAATAATTAACAAATGAACAAGCAAAGGAGGAAGTCAACAAAGCAGAAAATGAACACAGGTGACAGAGCAGACGCCTGAATGCACCAAACAACGAGCTCATCAGAGCCTCAAAGCAGAGCGGAGACGAAGCCAACATCACAGAAAACATCACAGAGCGAGCGAACCTTTAATTTCCAACAGAATGAAGTCAGAAGACAATCAATTAAACCACCATTTTATCTTCCTCACCATCAGACCGACCAGAGGCTCTGAGTCAGCTTCACCTAGAATCAACAGCCTCATTCAGCTGAGGACAGAGACAGAGCTTCACACAGCCACCATTGATCTCTGACGTACCAGACCAGTCCAGACCATACAAGTCTAGACCATACCTGTACTTGCCATATTTAATTTTTCTGCATTTCTGCATTTCTTAGGCAAAAAGGTGTGCCTTTAGGAGAGATTGCAGAACGCAACTGTAGTGGAAGATGGTCACAGCTGACACCGTCATTGACCGCAGGCTCAGCAGTCATCTTTTTCATATCTGTGTATAGGTCAATAGGGTCAAAATACAAACTTTGCTTCATTTTGTTTGGCAATAAAATTTGGATTTATTACCTCCACCAAGGACGTTACCGTGTTTTTTTCCGTGCACTACAAGGCGCTTAGGAATATAGGGCGCACCTTCAATAACTGGCCTATTTGAAAACTGTTTTCATATATAGGGCGCACCGCATTATAAGGGGCATAGAATAGAAGCTATAGTAGTGGTTGGGGTTGCGTCATGCATCCACTAGACGGAGCTGCGCTAAAGGGAATGTCAACAGAACAGTCAATAAGTCAGTCAAACTCAGGCTACATCCACATGGAGCCGCACATTTTCCTATCCAACTATTTTCTGTGCCATTTTCAAAAAAAGTGCGCCGTAAAGACGAAGCCGTTTCTGCCGTCCACAAAAGCCGTTTCCAGAGATCAGTTCAAATGCCAGAGCTTTGGGGGGCGCTGTATTGCTTTAACAATAAACAAAAGAAGAAGCCCGGGCTAGCCTGTGAGCTAATGTTAGCACTTAGCAGAATTCCTCGTTACAGGTTCTACTGCTTACCGCTGTTACTCCGACGACGCCCCCTGACTACAGTAGCCATGATTAATCAATATAGATCCATATAAGGCACATCGAATCATCATGCACACTGTCAGCTTTTGAAAAAACTGAAGGCTTTTAGGTGCGCCTTATGGTGCGGAAAATACGGTATGTTTTTCGGAGAGTTCGTCTGTTTGTCTGTGAACAACATAGCTCAAAAAGTTAAGAATGGATCTTAATTATTTTTTTCCTGGATCACTGTCTGGATCCTGGAATTTTTACAGGATTCTTTATCATTGTGAGATTGGGCCGTTTTCACTATATGTGTATATAACTCCACCATAAATGTTCAGATTGCTTTGCAAAAAAATACAAGACAAGGTCACCATAATTTCTGACAGATGTAAAAGTACGATCCAGGTCCTGGCAATACTCTGGATACTAAGATCCAGGATTTGAAATATGTACAGGGTCATCATAATTTTAAACACTGTCGGGTAAGAAATTATTGTACAAACCTGCAACTAGCACCAAATTGTAGCAGACAGTCTGCTGGAAGAGAGTATAACATTAAAGCAGGACTAAAGTCTTGCGTGACAATCACAATATGCTTGGTGGAGGTCTGCGATCTCTGAGTGCTTTCCTAGTTTTTTTGATTGGGCTGTGCGTTCGGTGATCTGTTTCCATTTTCCCAAAGGAGTAAAAAAAAAGAAAATATTGGGGAGGTTACAGGATGAACCTGATTTTTGAGTTTTTGCTTCTTTGATCCCATTCCATGTCCAACCAGACCCGATCAAACTGTATCCGACCAGACAAGACCGTACCATACCATACCATACCATACAATACCATACCATACCATAGTATGGTACCATATGTATGGCATGCTTCCAGATTCCCTGTTTTCCTGCAGATAGAGTTCAGGCTTCGGTCAGCTTCCTGATCGTCTCAGTGAAGAGGAAACTGGGACCCACGTGAGTCAAAACACAGGTCAATCCTTCCCTGGCACCATCCTCTTAACAAAACCACAAAGTCTGGATGTTCAGAACTTCTGGATGAGGTTCAGGAAATGGTTTCTGGCTATACTTTATATAATCTCAGATTAAAGTCAGTGCGGAGAGATTTGTGAAAGGCACTGTGAGGAATATGAGCGGTCTGCAGGAACTTAGTGAAATTTAGAGATGGAGACAGAAAAAAAGGACTTCCGAGCATCAAAGACGGAGAGCTGATATCTGTATTTTTCTTATGGTAGATCTCAGCTCTCTGAGAGACACAGACGCAAAACCTGACAGATTCTTTATATTCAATATAAGCTACCAAACACAAAGACAGACTGAAGGAGGAGAGGAGCGACTCAGCCTGCGAGTGTTTCCTCTGTGACGTGATCAATAACGACGGCTCACAAACACTCTGAATGCAGACGGATCGTCAGCTCACTGAGGATGTGGACCGTTCATCAACTCAAATCGAGCGTGCTGAAATATAGTTGTTTCAGTGAAACATCGTCTCACATTACATTACATTTAGCTGACTGGCTTCTAAGTGGCTCGCTGGGGCGTGAAGAGTTTGTCAAACACAAGTTACCGCCTAAACAAACTCACCCTGATGACACGGCGGTGTCAATGCGAGCAGAGGCGTCTGTTACACGTGTAAGTGTAACAGCAGAGAAAGCTTTACAAAGAGGTCAGAGGTCACACAAAAAGGGAAATAGATCTGTATCTGTGTTCATGGGTCAGGGTTAGATCTCAGCTTCCTTTGGACAGTCATATTTTGTTGAGGGTGAACAGAGATATCTGGAGCCAGGAGAAATAAATTAAGTTTGAGTTCAACAGATCTGATCGATGTGTCGACTCTTCACAGCCTTCTCTTCACCTTATTGAAAACCTGATTCAATCCCACACAGATCAGATCTATCGCTCTGGACCCTGGAAGACTTTCTTGTTTCAGGTGGTGAAATGATCCTGGTGATCTCTGACCTTTACTAATGGCCTGATCTTTGACCCCAGACAGAGGAAAAGATTTGTTTATCCCAAATCAGCATGCAGACAGATCTCTGTCCCCTTTTCTTCCCTGAGGTGATCGACCTTTGTGTCAGAGTATAAAAGATTCACATTAGAAGAAAAAATAAAACCCTTTATTTGTGATCTTCAAACCACAGGTGATAAAAAACATTCATCCAACATCACTTCATCTGTAAACTCACCCACTGAAAAGACCTGGAACAAGTAGAGAGGGAGGGGGCAGCTCTAAATGCTGTAATGTATGCACACTGCTTTAAAGAAAGAGTGCAGTCAGCACAGCAGCAGACAGGGTATCCATGACCGTTGCATAAAACACAGCAGAATACTGTAGAGATGTCCTCAAAACTGATTATGATCCCTTTAGTAAAGCTGGACCTAAAACCAGAACTAGGGAAACCTCAGTGAGCTCAAGACTTTAAGATAGCAGCTTTAACGAGGTGTAGGTAATATAGATAGCAGCTTCATTAAGGTCAAAACTGCTTTAGGCAGCTGCTTTAATTAGGTCTAGACTGATACAGACAGCAGCTTCAATGAGGTCAAAACTGCTTTAGACAACAGTTTTCATGAGGTCTAGACTTATATAGACAGGTGCCTTAATGAGGTCTGGACAGATATACACAGCAACTTTAATAAGGTAAAAGCTAATAAAAACTGCTGCTTTAATGAGGTCGAAACTCAAATGGACAGCCGCTTTAATGAGGTCTAGACTAACACAGACTGCTGCTTTTATATGGTCTAGACTGACGGACAGCAGTTTTATTGAGGTCGAAAGTAATATGTACAGCTGCTTCAATGAGGTCAAGACTGCCATAGACAGCTGCTTCAATGAGGTCTAGACTTCTTTAGACAGCTGCTTCGATGAGGTCAAACTGATATAGACAATTGCTTCAGTGCGGTCAAGACTTATTGAGAAGCTGCTTCAATGCGGTCAAGACTGAAATCGACAGCTGTTGTAATAAGGTCAAGACATATACAAAGCTGCTATGATGAGGTCAAGACTGGTAGAGACAGTTAATTTAACGAGGGTTAAGGCATATATATAGTTGCTTTAATGAGGTCAAAACCAATAGAGACAGCTGTTTTAATAAGGTCTAGACATAGAAAGACACCTGCTTTAATGAGGTCAAGCCTGATATAGAAAGATGCTTTAAGGAGGTCAAAACCGATAGAAACAGCTGTTTTAATAAGGTCTAGACTTGTATAGACAGCTGCTTTAATAAGGTCAAACCTGATATAGACAGCTGCTTTAATGAGGTCTAGAGTGACATCAGCTTTAATGAGGTCAAACTGATATAGGCAGCTGCTTTAAAGAGATCTAGACTGATATAGACAGCAGCTTCAATTAGGTCAAAACTCATATGGATAACTGCTTCTCATTGAGGTCTAGACTGACATACACAGCAGATTCAATGAGGTTAAAACTCATATAGACAGCTGCTTCAATGAGGTCAGAGATGATAAATACAGCTGCCTCAATGAGGTCAAGGTTGTAGACAGCTTCATTCAGGATCCCCAAACCACAGGTGATAAAAACATTCGTCCAACATCACTTCATCTGTAAACTCACCACTGAAAAGACCTGAAACAAGGAGAGAGGGGGAGAGTGGGGGAAAGAGGGGGGAGCAAGATGAAGTAATAAAAGAGAGAAAGAGAGATGGATCAGCCGATCCCTGAACATGACAGCCTCATCAGACAGTGTGTGTATGTGTGTGTGCATTTGTGTGTGTAAGAGTGAGACAGAAAGAAAGTGAGGAAATTGTTCTGTCAGGATCTTGGAGTGTTGTCTGCTGTCTTCCCCTCTTCCCCTTTCTCTCTCTGCTCTCATCTCCTCTGCTGTCCGACCGTCTAATGGAACAGTCCATGCAAACAGCTCAGGTTAATAGAGCGAGAGACGGGAGGGGAGGAGAAAAGGGGAGGAGGGGAGAGGTGGGGAAGGACAGAAAAGAGGAGGAGGAGGAGGCTAACGTTCTGCTTGTCTTCGTTCTTCTAATGTAGTTTTGCTGTTCTTTGCTTGTTTGGTGCAGACTCTTGGTCAGCTGTAGTTTCCTGTCCTCACACAGACAGCTGATTTCATACAAACTGGTTTCCTTATAAACCTTTCTGTTCCATCCACTTTACATGTCACCGTTATCATGTGCTTTTATCTGCTTTGGTTTTAGTTTCAAACCTAAGTCACAACCTGTTTTCCTCTGTTTTTTTAAGTTTCCTCTGATCTCATGTTTTCCTCATAAACCGAGACAGGAAGAGAGCAACCACACCAGGCACACACACACAAACAGCCTCCACTCTGACCACAGGGCTGTTTGTCACTCCCTCATACACACAAGCACACACACATACACACACTAAGTGTGTCATATCTTGAAATAGCCATCAGTCGGGTGGGTCCAGGATACCTCAGAAACCGCAGGACAGACAGACAGACAGACTAACCAGAGAGAGCAGAGAGACGGAGTGTGTAAGTGATGTAAATAACACAAATGTGTTCATTTTGCTGAGGTCGAGTGGTCTTGTGTTCCCCTCTGATCTGGAACCGTAAATGAGGAGTGAGCCTCTGATAGGAAGTCCTTGCTTCTGTCACCCCCTCTTTATTTTTTCCACCGCTCACCCTTTTCTTTGACCTCGCCTTTCTTCAGCGTTTGCAGAGACGGGGAGTTAAACGTAGAGAGTGAGTTGACAGCTGGACAGACATCCTGTACCACAAAGTGGGGCAGAGATAAAAGAGACAGGTCGATGCAAGAAACTGGAAAAATCTGTGTTTTCAATCTGTAATCCGCCCCCTCTGATGTAAAGCTACGTAACTGTGTGTGTGTGAGGTCGTATGCTTCAACACTTTGAGACAAACAAACTCATCCAGAAATACTCTAAATGTAAATGTTGGTCCACAGCTGCAGCCCACTGTACTGTGAGAATAAATAAGCTCTCTTTGTGTGAGCAGCTCTGAATGCTGTAATGTATGCACACTGCTTTAAAGAAAGAGTGCAGTCAGCACAGCAACAGACAGGGCACATGCATCCATGTCTGCTGCATAAAACACACCATAACACTTTGGAGATGTCCTTAAAACTGATTATGATTCCTGTAGTATGCAAACAATCTGCAAAGCTGGACACCAAACCAGAGCAGGGAAAAACAATGTGAAGTCAGGATTTAAACAAAGCAGCTTCATTTTTTTTCTTCATTGAGGTCTAGACTAATATAGACAGCTGCTTCAATGAGGTCAAAACTGATATAGACAGCTGTTTGAATAAGGTCAAGACTAAAATAGAAAGCAACCTCAACAAAGTCTAGCCTGATATAGACAGCTGCTTTACTAAGATCAAGACTTTTATAGACATCTGCTTTAATGAGGTCAAAACTGACAGACAGCTGTTTGGATAAGGTCATGGCTTATATAAAAAGCTTCTTTAATGAGGTTACGAGTGGTATAGACAGCTGTTTGATGAGGTCAAGAGTGGTACAGACAGCAGCTTTAATGTGGTCAAAACTGATATAGACAGCTGCTATAATGATGTCAAGAGTGATATAGACAGCTGTTTTAATAAGTTAAGACTTATTTTGAAAGCTACTTTAATGAGGGCAAAACTTATATAGATAGCAGCTTCAACGAGGTCAAGATTAGTAAAGACAGCTGCTTTAATAAGAATATGACTTAAAAGACAGCTACTTTAATGAGGTCAAAATGGACATAGACAGATGTTTTGATAAGGTCAAGACTTATATAGACAGCTGATTTGATGAGGTCAAAACTGATATAGACAGCTGCCTCAATGAGGTCAAAACTGATGTAGCCAGCTGTTTTAATAAGTTAAGACATATATAGAAAGCTGCTTTAATGAGGTCAAGACTTGTATAAACAAAGCTGCTTTAATGAGGTCAAGATTGTTATAGACAGCTGCTTCAGTGAGGTCAAAAATGATAAAGACAGCTGCTTCTAAGAGGTTTAAGCTGATAGAGACAGCTGCTCTAGTGAGCCTAAGAAGAGAGTTGTATTTTGAGTTCAAGACAGAAGAAAAAAAGCTTCAGTGAGGTCAAGACTAGTAAAGACAGTAGGTCAAGACTGATGAAGACAGTAGTGTTTCTGTGGTATGGCAGATTTTGTCAGTTTTTTCACATTTATGGTTTTATTAATTTCCAGCTTTCAAACATCAATTGTAAAGGTACATCAACAGCATAAAGTCATGAACAATCATTCAGCCTTAACCCAATCATATCATTCATGTAAAGTAAGATTCCTCTCCTCCGCATAAAGCTGATGAACCAACAAGTTTCTAGATTAACACACGAAAAGTGTTCTGTTTGATGGATGGAGAAGAACAAATGGCTTCAATCAGCTCTCCGAGGGAAGAGTCGACTCTAAACTGACCCGACTCCAGAAGAATTCATTTCCCTGTTAAACTTTTGAATTTTCAGAGTTCATACAATATCTGAAGGTCTTTGATCCTTCTTTAAAGGCAGTAGCAGTAAAGGTGACCCAGCGGTGCAGCCTGGGTTTCTGGATCTATTGTAATGTGGCAGCAGAGTTGGTTTAATCCCCGTCCCACTGCAGCCTAATCCAAATGGAGCGCTGAATAGTGCTAACGCTAATAGCCTCCCAGGAGCTTCTCCATTGGCTCTGCCTGCAGATTAATACAAGGTCTATTCCAACTCCTTTCCACTCTGTGACTGTGTGTGTGTGTGTGTGTGTGTGTGTGTGTGTGTGTGTGTGTGTGTGTGTGTGTGTGTGTGTGTGTGTGTGTGAACTGTTCTTTTGGCCTGCTCAGCTGTATCTTTCCCTGTCTTTGTTATATTCCTAATCCTGAATGGACCAAAAGAGCTAAACAAAAAAAGATGTTGCTGTTCCTGTCACATGCAGACTCACACAGACTTTTTGTTTACATCCTCTGAAGTGTGAACTTGTGGTTAAAATCAGGAATGTGCAACATATTAGCATTAGCGTTTAGTTAGCTTGTCAGATCAGAGCCCTTACTGTAAAAAATGGGAAAACTGTCTCCACCTTAGCGGCTGTCTGTTCTCAGAGGAAAAACTGTTTTCTTCTGATAGCTACATAGGAATATATTCACGTGTTAATGTAATGAAATGATGAGTTTGGTGTTTCAGATGAAGTCATTGATGTAAAGTGAGGATCCTCTACTTCTCTTGAAGCTGTCAGTGTCAGTGCTTTTATCAGAGTTTGGAGTTTAATTTGAAGAGTAAAATAACCCTCGGCAGGTGGATTATTCCTGGGAGCTCTTTAGGGATTACCACTTTCTGTTAATAACTCTGAGGAGGACGCAGACACAGAGAGTGTGTTGGTGAGTGGTGTTAGTGAATGACAGAAAAAAGTAACATCATCACATCAGGTGAGAAACTACAGACTGAGATAAACTACAGACTGAGGTAGTTTTATATAAATATAGCAGCCGTGGTAAATAAACAGCTCGGCAGCACCCACACACCTTCACCTGCAGAGGAAAACAAACAGAGCAGTGAGCTCAAACATCCAGCTCCAAGCTCAGACACATAAACAAGATTTAATTTAATGAATCTGAAGCATCTTCCTCCTCCCCCTCCTTCTTCTCCTCCTCCTCCTCCTCGACCCTCCTTCCCCTCTCAAAGTGTTTAGTGGTTTATATTAGTGGTTGATATTTTCCCGTGGAGCTGTTAACTCTCTAAGTTATGAGCCTTTAGCTGCTAACGACAGCCAAATGGCCGACACGGCTGCCGTCAAACTCTAAATGTGTAAATCGAAACTCTGCTCTGCGAGTTGCGATCAATACTTCGTCCTGAGGACAGGAAGACATTACTGCACGGCTCGGTGTGTAACTTCAGGGCTGTGTGTGTGAGAGAGAGAGATAGAGATAGTGCAATGCACTGCATGCTGGGAGCCTGCTGGATGCTGCAGGGATGAACACGATGGAGGTGTGAGAGGAAGAAATCACCATCATTATTCCAGCGTGGGAATCAATTATAGAGATCTGCTGTTTGTTACAGGTGGACTCAGAGCGAGAGGAACAAAACACGCGCACACACACACTCACACACACGTTACTGTGTGTATAAAAGAATCAAACTCAAAGGAAGCTCAGTTCATTTCTGTTTCTCTATAGCTTAAATATTGTCTCATACTGCTGCAGAGGAAAGGGAAACAGACTCTGGGACCTGAATTAGCTCTGTGCTCTGGTGGGGTTGGATCAGAATACTGTTTTTATTTTTGTTACTTGCGGATGTGTTGAAGCGTTTCCTACATTTTGCTCTTGCAAACCCTTGGTCCTGTAGGTGTTTGAGAAACTTTTTGAGCAGCTGTACAGAGATGCTCCGTCTCCAAACATGACCTGGATCGACTCATGTGATCCTGAAGCTCTGGACTAACTGCAGCCTGGAGGCGAAAGAAACTGTAAACTGAATATGTTGTGTTTGCTGACTCTGAGCTCTGCCTCGTGGTGCAGCTTGGGTCGGCTCTGTGAACCGTGAGATTCTGTCACTGCATCTGGAAATCGATTCACCGAAAAACAGTCATACAGGAGCTCCTGCTGCTGCTGAGATCCATTTATAACCTCTGCTTGTCAACAATTCAGCCAAAGAAATGAATTTACCAAGCCACAGTGAGTGAGGAGCCTGAAGTGTGTAAGAGGAAAAAGGCAGGGATGTGGAGAGGCGTGACTCTGTGAAATAGTGTTTGCAGATTGAAATCTCAGAGAGCTGAGAGGACTGAGCAGGTTAGACTCTCAGAAACAAAAGCAGAAACTGTTCTGGTGTGGAGGACCAGATGATGGTCAGAGTGCTCCGCCTCTTCACCTCCTTCCATCTCTGGACGGTTTCCTGATCAGCAGACTCTCCATCTTTAACTGCAGACATAAAAGAGAAAATGTTTCCTGTCCACGAGGGACGACTTCTCCTTTAGGGCCGAGCTCTGATAACTGCTCCGCTCCTCTCTGAGGTTATAACCACACAAAGCTGCCGTAGGATTAATGTGGAGATTAAAAACCCTTCCACAAATCACCGCTCATTCTTCCAGACACAACCGCCTCCTCATGGTGTGAATCTCAGCATCTGTTTAGTCTCCGTCCTCTCAGGAGGAGAGTTATGGAGGCTGTGTGAATTATTAATGAGAGCTCTGGAAGCTCCTCAGACAGTTTCCTCTGCACAGCGAAGTCCTGATTTTCAGCAGGTAACAGTCTGAGGCCCCATTTGCATGACTGCATTTCACCAGAGAATGCAAAAAATGCAGTAAAAAAATTGGCGCCTACATGGAAGATGCTGTAGTACGCATGCCAGGGCTGTAGTTGGAGATATAACTGAAGAAGTCTAACTGGCTGCTGGTAAAGAAAATGGGAGAAATGCAGAAACGGTGCAACAGATGCACATTTTGTTAAGAGGCAGTCAGCAGATTAGGCATATTAATTTGCACAAACATAACACAACAGTCCACCATTGTTACTGTTGTTGTCCGATTTGTGCATGGCAATTTAAGTTGCCACAATGTGGAGCATGGCTTTAGTGTTTCCACACGAAACTTCAGCTTGCTGTTTACAAAACAACTGCAGCTGCTGCATTTCAAATTCCACTCTGAAAACTGTTTTAAAAAGTTTCTGTTTCAAGTTAACTAAAAAGCAGTTTTTGTGTAAATGAGAGGCAAAAACGTGGCAAAACTTTTGCATTTCTTCCTAACACCGTTGTGGTGTAAACGTCTGGCATTAAATAGAGTAAAAATAAAGACTACGTCAGCTCTTCATTCATCTCATCATATCTAAAAGAGTAGCTCCAACCGAGGCTTTGAGCCAGACTCTTAGGAGCCTCTCTGTCCTCCATCTGATCCACAAAAAATACATTTTTAGATGAAGACAGTTTACTTATCTCAGTCTGATCTCACAGCTCCACCCAAACACTCAGACCCGCTCCATTCTCAGAGATTTAAGGCCCTGTTTACACGACAACGTTTGATCTGAAAACACTAAAACGCAGTGAAAAAATCTGCGTTTACACGGAAACGTTGATGGTCTCAAACCACTGTATTAAGCATACCAGGCCTGTAGGTGGTGCTATAACTGTCTTGTCCAGAAGCCGCTTTTGGAGGATCTCCACGGAAGTAGAGTTGAGCCGGTCATCTGGTGTATTGGGGAATACTAAGTTTAAAAGTGGAGCAACAGATGCACATTTTGTATAAAGACAGTCAGCTGATACAGCAGATTGAGCAGCACAAGCACAACACGGTAGTTCGCAACGATTGTAACAACGGCACTGTTGTCCTGTTGTATGGGCTCATGAGGAGCGGAGTGTGGCGTCAGCGGTTCCACTGAAAACGTCAGCTTACTGTTTACACGGCAACGGTGTTGGCAGCGTTTCAGAAAAATCCCACTCTGGAGGCTGTTTTCAAAAGTTTGCGTTTTAGGTCGGCTGAAACGTCGTCTCCGTGTAAACGCGAGGCTGAAACGCAATAAAACTTTTGTGTTTCACCTTAATAACATTGTCGTGTAAATGGCCCCTAAGATTTTTCTGTTATCCAGCAGAAACTTTGATTTCTTGTCAGAGAGCAGAATCATGGATTATGTTTACATGAACACCATATTCGTTAGATAAGTTTTAGGAAGACCCATAAACCTGGGAAGCTAACCCTAACACATAAAGTGTGGAACAAAAGACGGACCGCTGTTAAGGACTGGTTTCATGAACAAGAAATACAGTGTGAGGATAAGCTCACCTGGCCTCCGGAGTCCGGTGACAGACCGGCTGGCAGCGTTGAGGGGAACGGCCAGCCCCAGTGTGGTTGTCACAGTTCAGATTTGATTAAAAGAAGTTGAGACTAGATATGATCCGTGTTAGAGCCATTTGTTGTGTTTCTGTTTTTGTTAGCATGAGTGGCAGTGGGCAGGGGTATAGCTGATTTTATTGGTGCAAGAGATTCAAGTTTTGTTGCTTTTTTAGTGATACAACACACTTTTACTATCATTTTTTAATTATCCACAGACCCCAAGCTACGATTTGCAGACCCCTGGGGGTCCTACGACCCCACTTTGAGAACCACTAGTATAGAGGACAAAAAAAGGAACATTTAAGACACATATTGGATAACATCACAACACCCCAACACCTCTGGTCCAATTCCTGTCTCACGGGTCAGTATCCTTTAATGCCAGAACTCTGCACCAATCAAATGTTACCCTTCACATACCTTCAGCTCTGAGCTCTCAGCATCATTCAGGTTTACAGGTTGTTTTTTCAGGGTTATTGTGCAGGTGAAAACTCAAACACATTGAGCTCTCGGTCAGGTTCACAGGTTGTATTGTCTCCCTCTTATTGTTATCGTGCAGGTTAAAACGAGACATTGTGCTGGAGAAGTCGTTAGCGATGCTAATTAGGCGAATCAGAAGGAGATGACGGTCGGCTCGTCTGCTGTGAAGCTGAATCTGTGATCTTTAGCCCACAGTGAGCCGAGGAGACGGAGATAATTTAAATGTTCAGAGACCGGAGGCTTCTGAAGCTGGTTTCATGTCATGTTCAGGGAGGCGAGAGGAGGAAATGTGATCTGTGTGTGTCTGAGTGTGTGTGTGTGTGTGTATGTATGTGTGTGTGTAGTCAGAGGGATACTGTACTCACCCTCTCTGAGTCAGACAGCCAATTATAAAAACCCAACGGCCAACTCTCTTACTTCTTACCTCTCTCCCTCTATCCTCCCTCTGTCTCCCTCTCATTCTCCTCCCTCTGTCTCTTTCTCTGTAAATCTCTGCTTCATTAGTAAACCCCTGCTGAGGTAAAAATAGGAGAGCAACGAAAGAAGACGACAGGAAAGAAAGAACGGAAATAAAGAAAAAGTGGGAGTGAGATGAAAGCAGAGGAGAGGTGAGGAGTTGAAGGGAGATGAAAGGAGAGGAAAAGGAGGAGAGAGATGAAAGGAGGAAGAGAGGAGAGAAGAAGAGGAGGAAATAGAGACAGCACAGCTCTGAGAGGAGGAGGAGAAGACGAAGAAGGAGGCGGGTGAAATGTGTGGAGGAGGACAGAAGGAGAGGGCAGATTAGCTGAGATTACTTTTGACTCTCTTCATGTCTAAATGGAAATTAAATTTTCACGACGGGCGGCAGCATTACAACAATATTTCTCCCCTGTCCTCACGTGAAGTGGTTTCCACTTCTTCTCCTCCTCTGCTGCTAACAGCTCCCGTTAAAGTCTGTTTGCTGTGTCTGGAAATAAACGGCCTGTTGTCTTCTTTAACCCTGAGCAGAAAACATGGAGAGTGAAAATAAACAGAGTCAGAGAGTAAATACAAACAGACTCAGAGAGTAAAAATAAACAGAGTTAAATTGTGTTAATAAGCAGAGTGTATAAACACTGAGTAACCTCAGCGAACTGTTTATAAACTCATAGTTACTGAAGTTTACTGTTTTTAAACTGCATTACTGTCGTCACCTGTTGGTAAACTGAGTAATTTAGTGTACTGCTGGTTAACTCTGGGTTGGATAAGTTAACTTTTAATAAAATAAGTCAAATAAGTAAACTCTTAGTAACTTTAGTTTACTGTTGGTAAACTCTGAGACAGTTAAGTTAATGGTTAGTACACTCTGACTAACTTACGTTAACTAGTAGAAAACTCTGAGTAGCTTGAAATAACTATCAATAAAAAAAAGTGTAACTTTAGATAAAACTTAGGAAACTGAGTAACTTGAGTTTACTGTTATTAAACTGAGTAAAATCAGTAAAGTTTCAGTTAACTCTGAGTAACCTTAGTTAACTGTAGTAAACTCTAAGTATCTAAGGTAAACTATCGGTAAAATTAGTAACCTTAGTTAACTGTTAGTAAACTTTGAGAAACTAGAGATAACTGTTAGTAGATAGTGTAACTTTAGTGAGCACTTAATAAACTCTGAGTAACCTAAGTTTATGTTCGGTAACTTCAGAGTAACTTTGAATTACTGTTTTTAAACTGAGTTGCTTAAGTGAACAATTCGTAAACTCTGAGTGATATAATTTTACTCTTGGTAAACTCTGAGATACTTAAGTTTACTGTAAGTAAACCATTAAGTTCACTATAGTTAACTATGGGTAACTTAAGTTCACTGTAAGCAAATGTAAAGTACCTTAAGTTTACAGTTATTTATCTCATATTCCTTTTAATTAATTTAAAGTTAACTTTCAGGAACTTAAGTTAACTGTTTGTATATTATGATAAACTTAAGTTAACTGTTTTTTGTTTTAAATTCTGAATTGATGTTTTGATTATATCACTCAACCGATTATAAATCAAACACTCAACCGATCTTCCTGCTGCAAAACAAGCCATTAGAATTATTAATTTTTCTAATTATTATGCCCCAACAAATCCACTGTTTATCAAACAGAATACATTGAAATTTCATGATCTTGTTGATTTTAACACGGTTGTTGTGATGTATAAAGCTCACAACTTAAAGCTTCCACACAGTCTCAAAGACCTGTTAAAACAAAGAAAATAGATATAGTTTCAGAGATTCTGGAAATTTCTATAAACCCAAAGCTAGGACAAATTTTAAAAGTAGATGTATCTCTGTTCGAGGGGTTGATCTATGGAACAACTTAGATGAACAACTTAAAGGCTCCAAAACTGTTAATGCATTTAAAAAAAGTCCAAATCAAGAATTGTTGAAAATTATAGAGCACTTGATTAGAGTTAATTAGCCTGCTAATGGAGACCTAGTATAAATAAAAAAATAAATAAATAAAAAAAATCATATTGATATGTTGTCACTTCATTATTATTATTGTTTTAATCACCTTATTATTGCTGTTATAATTTGTTCTATAATGCTTTGTTTCAGCAGTGTCTAAAACTAAAGACTTAAGGACAGTTTATTGTATGTGCTATTGTATGTGTTTCTGTGGAAATACTATGGGGGTTCGGCAATTACACGGTTATGTATATATATATATATATATATATATATATATATATATATATATATATATATATATATATATACACATATATATACACACACATATATATATATATAGATGTGTTTGGATATATGTATATATCTATATATAAATAAGTGTATTTGATTGTACAGTGACCGGAAAATAAACTAACTAACTAAACTATGTTTAATATTTTACTCAGAGTATATTAAATTAACTGGTGTGAAACTCTCATTTACTGAAGTTAACTGTTAATAAACTCTGAAAAACGTAAGTTTACTGTTTGAAAACTTATGATGATGTTAACTTGTAGGAGCCACATTTAAGTGTTCTGCATTTGTATATAATTATTAGTAATTAATTTCTCCGTGCGCCCCATCCTAAGTGGAGTGGTGCATCTTTAAGTGGGAGAGCAGAGCACACCTGTGGAGAAGATGGGGCACAGCTGATACCATCATTGACCACAGGCTCATCAGTCGAGCTTTATCAGATATGTTTTAGGTCATTAGAGGCAAAAAATGCATGACCTTTTGGTTTACTTTTTAAATAAAGCGTGGATTTGCCATAAATTCAAGAAACACCTCTCATTGTCAAGTTAAGTGTGTTTGATGAACTGTTCCTGTTTCTCTGAAAGTACTAAAACAAGAAAACTTTGAAGAGGTTATAGGACTAAAGTGAATTGTGAGTTTTTGCTACTTTGAAACAGCTTTTATACTCTAAGCTTAAGTTAACTTCACAAACTCGGAATTACTAAAGTATAACATTAGTAAACTCTGAGTAACTGCAGTAGACTCTGAGAAACTGTAGTTATCTGTGGGTGTTTTGAACAGCTGTTTGCGGCCGTCTGGTTCAGGTTTCATGGTCTGACTTTCAGCCTGAATCTCTTCCACACAGCTCCAGTGAAATATTAAAATAAAAAATAAATACTCCACATGTTCTCTGCCGTTGTGGCCAGAAAGGAGCAGGTGGGCAGCTTCACAGTGAATGAAATGAGATAACAGCCTCATAATATCATCACCACTGATGCTCATCGGTACCACAACAAGCTTCTGGCACTTTTATTAATGCTCACTGAATTATTTCATATATGATGAATACATTTTACATGTGATGGATTGATTTTACATGTATCAGACATATTTCACATGTGTCAGATATATTTTACATTTAATGGATTGATTTGATTCACATGTGTTGGATATATTGCACACGTCTCAAACATTTCACACATGATGGGCTGATTTAATATGTGTCTAGGGATGGGAATTGATAAGATTTTGTCTATATGCCCTTATCGATTCTGCAAATCGATCTGATTCTTTATCAATTCCTCCCTGTTGTGAATTTTCTTGGTACAAAAAGTAGCTTTAAAGGTTTTCTGTGTCAACAACAATTACTTACTTTAAATACTGTAAGTGAATAAAATGTAATTGGTCCCTGAGTTTGGATATTTTTGGGCATAATTATACAAAAATAGGTAAAACTAGCACACAATGTGATGTTGATGTACTGTGTTGTAATATATTAATAATTCAAGTAGGCCATCTAGTGTCTGAAAAAGGTTATAGCAATGGTTTAAGTTGTTTGGAACCTTTCCGTAGTTATGAAGTTATAAGTCTTTCAATTGCTTGCTAGCTTTTGACATTTGAAATTCTCTGTATTTTTTTTACAAAGAGTTGATGTGATATGTTTCTGTGATAGAAGTTGAAATTCTATTATGAAGCTGAAGTTATACTGATGTATGCTAACTGCTAGCATACCAATGCAGTTTCCCATACGTTAGCATTAAGCTTGCCCTTTTTTGTTATTTTGGTAAATAAGGTGATTTATACCATTTAAAATGTACTGAATATCTCCTGAGAGAGAGAGTAATGTACATTTCTTTATGAAGTCAGTTCTTCAGGAAAACTTCAAGCTGAAAATCCTGAATCAGAGTTTTCTTGGGAAACGTTATCTAACTGCTAAGCTAAGATAGCTGCAGCAGACAAGTCAACATAAGACCCGGCGCTCCGGCACAAAAAGAATTGATAAGGGAATCGTTAAGCACAAAGGCTAACGATATTGATGGATTGAAACATGTCTTATCTATTCTCAACAGAAACCTGTTTTTGATTCCCATCCCTATATGTGTCAGGCTTATTTCACATGTGTTGGACATTTTACACGTTGGACACATTGCATGTAATGGACTCATTTTACATGGGTCAAAAATGTACGTGATTGATTCATTTCACATGTAACAGGTTGATTTCACATTTCACATGTAAAAATGAAACATTTACAGAGTGTCTCAGTGTTTCCTCAGTTTGTTTCAGTCAGAGCAGGATGTGGATTTAGAGAAAAGAAAAATAATCTGCCGATTTTGACTCAGTACAGGTCTGAATAAATCCAATTTTCAAAGAGAAAGAATCTTCAAGAAGTGTGTATGTGTGTGCAGTGGTTATTTAACTTGATGAAGAGGTGTGTGTCCAGGCTGTATCACCTTGGACAGCTGTGCTGCTGGTAGCAATACAGTTGTCTCACGCCATCTGCCATGTGCACACACTCTCACTCTCACTCTTACTCACACACACCCACAGAAACACACATACACAGTGACACACACTCATAACAACAAATCAACATGCTGTGATTTAAACAAACAGGCACATCCAACACCTGGTGGTGCCTTCAGCTAAGTCCTGCTGTCTCTGTGGGTTTACCTGTCCCTAAAACACACACACACACACACAAACACACACACACACACACATCATCATCATCATGTGTGCGTGTGTGAGTGTGTGTGTGTGTGTGTAGTGTGCAGAGAAAGGAGCTTTTTAATTAGCTGTGTGTGTTTGTAAGGGCTGCTCCTAACCACCAGAGTCACTCCCTGGGGGCACTGACTGCAGTGTGTTTCAATGTGTGAATCTGTATGCGTGAGCATGTGTGGGTGTGTGGGTGTGTGTTTGTGTGCATGTGTGAGTGTCTGTGTGTGTGTGTGTTTCATAACCACTGGAGAACTTAAAGTCAGATAGATGACACAGGAACACACTAATAGGCCTTTCGGGACTGCAGCTTTGTGTGTTTGTGTGTGTCTGTGTGCGCGTGTGTATCTGTGTATGTGTGTGTTCTCTGTCTAATGAGCATGCTCCTGAACAACAGAACAGCATGTCTACGGTTCAGGCCGTTTGTGAGCTGCTTGCTGTCGGACTAATGAACGGATTCACAGAAAGAGCTTGCTGTCCTCACGTTGAAGGTGGGGGAGAGATGGAGCAGGGGGGAGAAACAGAAGAGGAGGGAGGAGAAACAAGGAGGGTGGGGCTGCTGCATGTGAGGGGGAATTTGTTCAGCTGTACACAGGTGATGGATTGTGATTCCTTCATGTGAGAGTTTTGACGTGTGACAGCAGCAGAGAAGAGATCTGAGGTCTGGAGTGTTTCCTGCGATGTGTGTGAAAGGAGCCCAGCTAGGTGTGTTTGATGACACCTCTGATGACAGGTGGACAGCTCTCTGTGGCTTCTTCTGTGCAACCACTCAGTGAAAGCCGAACACTGCTGCAAATAATAAGAGCAGTGAGCCCAGAGGCTGCGGGCGTTCATTATTTCTGAGGAACAGAGCATTTATCACCAGGATTAACAACACGCACAGACATTTGCATTTTAGAATTGTATGGTTTTTTGCTCAGATAAATCATTTTCTGCCGTAGGTTGGAAACTCCTTTTTAGAGTTTCTACTTAAAAAATGACTCAGAACACAAGGCAAAGTGTTTCTGATCCAGACAGTGAAATATGGATGCAGAGACTTCAACCATCAGTGTTGAAAAGGCGTCTGAAGAGACTTTATGAAGCTCAGACGTTTCAAAGTGACTAATTTCTCCAGTTTAAACTTGGGATGGGAATTGATAAGATATTGTCAATACCGATGCCCTAATCAACTCTGCTGCGGCACAATGTAAAGAATTGATAAGGGAATGAATCGTTAAGCACGAAGGCTAACGATATCGATGGATCGAAACATTTCTTATCCATTCTCAACAGAAACTGGTTTTAGATTCCCATCCCTATTTTAAACACTCTGAGGAAACTTTGATAAACTCAGATTAAGAAATGGTCACAGAGTCTACAGGTGAACAGCTCTGTTAGCAGAGTGTGGCTAACATTAGCAGAGCTAGCTCCAGCAGCCCTCATTCTTCAGTGTGTAGCTTAACATCCTGACAAACTACGCCATCCTACAACTGGGTATGTCCTGATCCGATACACTGATCGGTATCGGCGCGTAATGTGGCTATTTTTGAAGGATCAGATAGCATCCAGTTTTCACGTTTTCAGCACTGTCACGCTTTACAGCTGCTGTAAATCAAACCACATTGCAAACATGTCTGCTGTATGGGACTACTTCTCTTTGGAAAGCAATGATAGTTAAACAGCATCTTGCAACATTTGTAAAGTGAGTGTTCTTCGAGGTGGTACCAACAGGGCTCACTTTAACAGGGTTCCTGCGGGTCCTTAAAAAATCTTAAAATGTCTTAAATTAAAATCCGGGTAACTAAGGTCCTAAATTGTCTTAAATTTACCGTGAATTTGCTGAAGGTATTAAATTTCCCAATGACAAAGCACTATAACCTGCCATAAAACTTCAACTGGTGTGTATTTGTTGCGATTTGTTTCACTAATTTAATTGGAGTGAAATGTTAGCCAGGAGTGTGAATAATAATGGTGCAGTGATGCTTTTCAATATTCAATTCATGGTTACTGTTGTTAATAATGTAAGGTAAAAAACAAAGTAGCTAACTAACTTTTTGGTAGGTGTGCTCTAATATTAGTCTTTAAGACTTGCATAATGTGCTCACCCATGGCCTTCACTATAGGAAATAAAAAAGTGATTTAAAACATTTCTTTAATTAAAAACGAGTGCTATATTGTAGATAAAAAGAGTATAGAGCCAAAAAATATAATATTTAAAACATTGTTTACATGGATATGAATACGTAAGCTATGAGGTGAAAACCAATAATGAGTGATAGCTGTTGTTTTTTAAGTATAAACAAGCTGAGTTTAACCATGGGTCAAATTTGACCTGCTAACACTAAAGACGTCAGCAGCTTTCTAATACAATACAGAGGTTAAGCGAATGCAGTGTGTTGTTTACCATAATGTAACTTTTGAATTTAGCTTTTAGCTCTTTTCTACATCAAAAAAAAAAAAAAAAAATCTTGGAAAAAATACAAAACGCCAAGTGTGAGTGGTGATTGTGTTTACAGCAAATAAATTTACTTTTTTGGTTGACGGATTGAAATTTCAGGGTCTTAAATTATATTTGTTTTGGTCTTAAAAAATGTCTTAAAAAGCATTAAATTTGACTTTTTAAATGGCGCAAGAACCCTGTTTAATTCAACAAATATGATTCGTCATTTACAACAGAATCACCCACGGAGTAGGTATTTATCAGAAAAAGGTATCTGAATGGAATCAGTATTAAAGTGGTGTTGGCAAAACATCTAATAAAAAATAGGATCGGAAATCAAAAACTCTGCATCAGGACATCCCTACCTACAACATGACATCTGTGACTGATTACATCCAGGTAGTAGAGCTTTAGATCATATTGGCAGCTGAGATACAGCTCCAACTGGTGGAAGGAGGCTGAACTACAGCAGGATGTTTGTGTTTTCATGTTGGTGTTTGTTGACAGTTATCGAAAGCACCGTCACAACACTGGTGTGTGAGTATGTTCGTGTGTGCCCGCACGCATGTGTGTGAGTCCATAGACTCTTGTGGCCTGTTTTTGTGTACTCAGTGTGTTTCTCTTTGTTTATTCATGTGATTCTGCTTGAGTGTTTGTCCACAGTGAAGTGTGTAAATTAGAGTGTTTGTGTATGTGTGTGTGTGTGAGTGTGTGTGAATGAGTGTCTGGGAAGCTCTCCAAAATAGGACGTTCTCCCTCCAATCACCAGCTGTTTACCTCAGATAGCTGCCACTAAATGTGGAGGCATACACACACACACACACACACACACACACACACACACACACACACACACACACACACTGGCTGTCAGTCACTTCCTGTCCTGTCAGATCAGATTAGAGGATGTGTGTTTGACATAGAGGTTTTAAACTGTGGGTGATGCAGATTGTTTTGATGATGTTTGGATCGTGTGTGTGTGTGTGTGTGTGTGTGTGTGTGTGTGTGTGTGTGTGTCTCATTGTCCCCCTTTGCTTGTTTGTGAAACAGCTCGAATTAGCAGACATTCCTGAATCATAGGTTTATTTGATCTGTGTGATAAATTAATGTTTTTAGCGTGTCTCAGGTTTCTGAGAATAATCTGCTGTTTGTATTAACCTTTCAGGTGAGCAGGAGGAGCTCTCTGTTCTTTAATGTGTGTGATGCAAACGTGTGTGTGTCTGTCAGCTTCCTTGTCCAGTCTTTCAGCACTGACCGCAGAGGAGCCGGTGTTCTGCTTTAATGTGTGACCCTTTTACCTGAGGACACCTGAACACATCTGTGGATGCTGAGGCCAGAGCCGCTGCTGAAAACATGAAGTTGTTTCATGATGTATAAATTAAATAAGACTGGAGCTTTGTTTGAGTTTCTGACGCCATGTTTGACAAGAAGAGGAGTCTCACACAGAAGCAGAGATTTTATTTTCTGTAAATCCAGAGTTTGGAACGACTCTAATACCTCCCTGTTGTCTAAAAACACGGGTAAGGAACATTTCTAATGCAGCAGTGTTTATTTTCAGACTGCGGTCTCTGAATGGATGAGTCTGCCCTCCAGATACAGCTGTGAAAGACAAGTGTCTGAATAACGAGGGTTAGTCCAGATATTCATAAACTGGAGACAGAACATCAGGACAATGTGAGCTTAATTTGACATCAGGATACTGAACAGAGAGGACTTCCTGTCTGTCAAAGAGACTTTTTTAAAATACACCTTAACAGAGAGACAGAGAGAGGAGCATCGACTTCCCCGACAGATTTTATTTGTCTCATAGCAACAGACAGAGCCAACGCTCTGCAGAGTGTTTGGAGGAAACAGGACAGAAGCACTTTGAAGAGAAGGTCATCTTCTCATTGGCTGCTGGGTACTCTGTGTGCATCTGTGTGTGTGTCTGTGTTTGTGTGTGTACTGTTGCAGCAATTGTGGGTGAGATTCAGAATAATATGCTTCCATACCTACACACACAACAGCTGTGAAGTCACTCTGGAAAGGTGCACAACACGTGTTTTTAGTGCACACACACACAAACACACACAAACACAGAAGCCATTATTTCAGCGTGAGCAGCATTCATTCAGACAGCCGGTGAGTTGTTGTGTAAATGGTGAGGCTCTGCAGAGATGATCCGGATGTTTTAAAGCACTTTGTCTCTTTGAGCGTCTGAACCTGACGTTCAGCTCAGCGGAGATTTCAGGTTTATTTTGAGCTCTGTGTCGTCAGAGGGGAGAGATGTGTTGGTTCTGCGTGTCTGGATTCTAAACATGTGATGAAAAATATTAAGTCCCAGCTGGGGGCTCAGCTGCGCATCAGCCTGAAGCTATGTGCTATGCTAACAGTTAGCATGTTGACATGCTATGCCACCATTAAAGTTAGCCCACAGCCCTGCAGCTAAGCTATACGCTACTGCTATCAAATAAAAAGCATCTGATCATCCGCTCCTTTTTCTCAACAAACACAAACACCAGACAAGTAGCGACAAACTGTG
The DNA here is from genome assembly GCF_033239565.1 of Halichoeres trimaculatus. Classification (NCBI taxonomy): domain Eukaryota; kingdom Metazoa; phylum Chordata; class Actinopteri; order Labriformes; family Labridae; genus Halichoeres; species Halichoeres trimaculatus. The sequence goes on along the minus strand of NW_027437191.1, from coordinate 26,739,857 downwards.
ACCCTCAGCAAAACACACCTCTATCTGTGTGTGTGTGTGTGTGTGTGTGTGTGTGTGTGTGTGTGTGTGTGTGTGTAAATCATATTTTCATTTTTCCTTGAACTATGTTGATCATGTGGAATTATTCATTTTTATGGATGTTAATTTAATTCATGTCCTTGTGTGTGTGTTATTAATACACTCTTTCACACAGGCACAGAAAAGCTTTGCTGCTGCTGATGCTCTGTCTTTAGAAGTATAGCAGGGGAGGATGGTTTGGTGTGTGTGTGAGTGTGCGTGTGTGTGTGAGTGTGCGTGTGTGTGTGAGTGAGTGAAACAGATGAGAGGAGGAGAAGGCCGGAGGGAGGAACACGACTCTTTTTCAGCATCACTTCCTGCAACATTCAGCCTCCAGGCATCACTAGACGAGACCAGAATCACTGATCAGAGATCAGGAGATACTCGAGAGAGATTCTGTACAGTGCTGTGTGTGTGTGTGTGTGTGTGTGTGTGTGTGTGTGTGTGTGTGTGTGTGTGTGTGTGTGTGTGTGTGTGTATGTGTGTGTGTGTGTGTGTGTGTGTGTGTGTGTGTGTGTTAATAACGAAGAACCCTCTGAGAGGATTGTTAAAAACACTTTGTTGTGTATTATAATGTTTATCGATTGACTCAGTCTTATGGTACGGGCTATTAATCATTTTATAATGCTGCTTATTTATATTAGATTATACTTCATTACATTATTTTTTAAATATTTTTTGATATCAAAGAGTAATTGTTATTTACATTATAATAGGATTGTGGATATTTATTTAATCATGTGATGCTTAGCTACTCTGAAGACAGAATTGTGTTTAAAAAACGTTCATCAGATAAGATTGATAATTTGACCAATGTCCCATCTTTTAACATGGCTTATGACGTATACTGCAGACAGCCAGCAGGTGGAGCTCTGAATGATTTGGTGTCTTTTCTGGGGAGTTTCATTGTCAACCAACTTTTAATACAGTCTGTGGACCAGATCAGAACCAGAGAAAGACCCTCAGGAGAGATGAAGAGTCTTGAAGTCCCATCACACACCTGATCAAAATTCTAAGACCAGTTTAAAATCTGCGCAAATATACATTTTTCACTTTCGGATTTTACAAAGTTTTTAAGTAGAGTTTCAAAGTGTAAAAAAGAAGAGGTGAGGTAAACAAAGAGAATTCAGTTTTTTCCAAAGAACAATCAATGTGAAATAGGCTGTTTACCAGCTGATCAAAAGTGAAAGACTCGTGCTCAAAGCCTGAAATAGAAATAAAGGTTTGGAAAAAAAACTCAGAAATTTCCAGTATTGTTGATCACCTCAAAAATTGATTTAAGCACATTTGGTGTGAGTATTTCCAGGAGCCTGGTGGGAACGTTGCTCCAAGTGGTGAAGATGGCTTCTTTGGGGACATCCACTGTCTGGAACATAGACTGTATATAGAGTGGACAGCGTGGCTCCGCCATTTACCATTGTACGGTTTTGGAGCCAAAATTCCCCCGTCACAGGCGCCGCCATTGTAGCAGTTGTGCAGCCAGAGTCTGCGTAGTAAAGACAATGAGGGATTCTGGGAGAATCTGAGTGGAGCTAGGTGACAAAAATAATTTATTTTTTCTTTCGAGAGTCTTATCACTTCTTGACTCTACCTACCGACATATTTTACTATCCCCGAGAAAAATACACGAGAACAGCAGCTGTCAATCATCGTTAAATGTTACATAAAGCCTTGTTTTTAACCTTGTATAACTAATGGAAACGAAACTTTTCAGAAAAAAGAGGACTTGAATAGAAGACAGCCAAATGATTTCTTCAAATCACCACAACAATCGAACATGAGAAACATTTCTACGAGGGGTATTTATTTTTAAAATTTGACCACAGCCCATCTGGAAAGGTCGGAAAGCCAGATTTTTTAACCTATAATGCAGCCAGCCACCAGGGGGAGCAGTTTTTGTGGATACCTCACATTTTATATACATTCTAAGGTGTGGAACTGATGTCCCTTTATGGAAACTTCCCTCTCCATCCATCCCCAGATGTCCTCAGTGTGATTTAGATCAGGGAAAAATGCAGGATGGTCCCAAAGAGTGAGGATATTCTTCTGGGAGAAGTCCTTCCTCAGGCGGGCGTTGTGCTGTTGAAAAACCCAGTCATTACCACACAGACAAGGGTCCTCAGTTTTCAAATTTTCAAGCCTCACTCTCATATCTTCTTTTTTCACATTTTTAAATTCTACTAAGAAGCTTTTAAGCTCCAACAGTGCAAAATGTAAATTTATGCAATTTTTCAACCGGTCTTAAAAGTTTGATCAAGTTTGTAGTTCATTTTCATTAAACTTGGTAGGGTGTGTGTGTTTGCCTGTGTCTGAGGTTCAGTATGTAGAAGAGTCATTTCCTCCTTGCTCTTTTTGAGCGACTCGGCGAAGGAAAAGAAAAACAGCTCTTGTCTCCTTCAATAACCTTGAGCAAGGCACTCAACCAGCATCCTTAATGGAGTGTGTGTCCTCCTGAGGACACACACTCCATTAAGCTGTGTGAAAGTCAAAGAGTTTGGAGCTGAAGAGGATGTCAGAGTCAGTCTGTGTGTGTTTGAATCAAGGACAGCTGTTTGAGGTATTAAGATGTTAATGTATTAACATATTTAATGTTCTAAAGTATTTAAAGCACAAACACTGACCTGAGTCCAGGATCTAACCTGAGTCCAGGATCTAACCTGGGTTCAGGATCTCACCTGAGTACAGGATCTCTGAGGAAGGTGGAGGATGTCAGGATCGCTAACAGTTAGTTCGGTTGTGTTAACGAGGTTGTCATGAGACATTCAGGCAGCCTGGAGGCTGAAAGGACTCTTTAAAATTTAAACTTTAAGGTCACAGACTCCACTTTCAATTTTGGTTTTCCTCCTTAAATCCCCAAACAGCTGCTTCTGAGCCCTCAGAATAAAACCTTATCAAGAACAGAACGTCCTCTAATGCTTCAGTTAACTCACCAATTAAATTCAAAGTGATCCAAACCTGTCTGCACGGCTGGCTGAGCTGACATGTTAACGCACATTTAATCTGGGCTGTAAATGATGAAGATTTCCCAGAATGCAACTGAAAGCCATTTTTGTTTTCCTCCACAAACTGTTTTCCAGTTAACTTAGGTGAAACTTTCTTTGGCTTGTTCCTGGTCCTGTTACGCCCCCAGCCTTCAGTTTTTTCAGCGAGCAGTCTTCAATCAGACACAGAGCTACAGCCTAAGAGAGGACTAAATCTGGAAACATTTGGAGGCTGGTGTTGAGTTTCAACCTTTTCTTTCTCACTGCAGAAACAAGCTGCCACTAAATAAAGCTCATACACAAGTTTCAGACCAGTTTTCTCTTTAGTCAGAGTGTTGGAGACAATAAAGTAATGTGGATAAAATCCAGCTCTGCAGCAAAGGAGCCTGGGGGAGGAGATCTGCTGCACTCACAGGCAAAAAGCCTCACCGAGGGATTCAAAACAGTATCTCTAAGCATTGGATCAGTGTGAAAAACAGAAACAGACCACAAAAAACAGGAAAATCTGAAATTAAAAAAACTTCACAACATAAAATTAGAAAAATTAAAAAAGGGCAGGAAAAAGTGAAAACATAACTCTACGAAAACATTAAGATCATAAAAACATGAAGATATTAAATCATGAAAACATGAAAATATTGAAAATCGTGAAAAAATGGTAACCTAAAAACACGACGTCATAAAGTTTTAAAAATATAAACAATGAAATGAAATAAAAACATAAAATTGAAAAGAAAAACATGAAAGCAAAAAGATATAAAACAAAAAAAATAAAACATGACAACATCAAAACAAAAAATACAACATCAAATAATCAAAATAAATCCAATCAAAAAATTAAAACATAAAAATATGAAACCTAAAACATACTTACATAAAAACAGGAAAACATTGAACGGGAAAAGAATATACAATCAAAACATTCATTCATTCCTTTCCTAAAACTCTTATCCTGTTCAAAGTCATGGAATGAAAAAATAAAATATAAAAACAAAGACGTGCAAACATAAAAACAGGAAAACAAGATCATTAAAATAAGCAAACACAAAAACATAAAAACACATAACCATATCAACCTATAAACAAGCAACCAATAAAAACGTAAAAACATGAAAACATTGAAATTAAAACACAAAACCATATTGACATAAATACATAGAAACATGACAACATGAAAACTAAAACAATGGGTGTATGTGGTTTCTGCTGTTTCTGCAGACAGCCTCTAGTGGACTTTACGGAAACTGCAGTTGTAAAACTCTGAGGATCCCATTGTTCTGTACTCACTGTGTACCTGCCCCTGATCTCACCTTTACCTGCAGGCTGAGGTCAGCTCAGGGGGTTTTAGGTCAGTTGGACAGCAGTCTAAGACTGTTGTCTTGTCTTTTCATTTTGTCATCTCGTCTTCCTGCTGTCTTGTCGCCCTATCAACGTGTTGATACATCCTCTTGTTGTGTTAT
>NW_027437191.1:26217859-26732859 GCF_033239565.1 Halichoeres trimaculatus | reverse complement strand
CACCAAGCATATTGTGACACAACACTTTAGTCCTACTTTAATGTTATACTCCCTTTCAGCAGACCGTCTGCTACATTTTGGTGTTAGATGCAGGTTTGTACGATAATTTGTTACCTGACAGTGTTGAAAATTATGATGACCCAGTACATATTTCATATTCTGGATCTTAGTATCCAGAATATTGCCAGGATCTGGATCGTACTTTTTCATCTGTCAGAAATTATGGTGACCTTGTCTTGTATTGTTTTGCAAAGCAATACAACCATTTATTGTGGAGTTATATACACATATGGTGAAAACGGCCCTATCTCACAATGATGAAGAATCCTTTAAAAAAATCCTGGCTTAAGAGGGTGAGCCGGATCACCTCCAAAATTTTATCACTTCTTCCTTTTTGTATTTTAAACATTTCCTGAAAATTTCATCAAGATATGTTGGTTAGTTTTTGAGTTGTGTTGTTCACAGACAAACTCCCAAAAACATAACCTCCTTGGCGGAGGTAATAAGGGTGAATAAAACCTGTTGGATAAAGGTGATTATCAACTGTAAAAGGTAAATATTACCTGTTAAATAAAGGTAAAATTATCTGTTAAAGGTGAAAATTACTGATAAAATAAAGGTTTATGTCACCTTTTAAAGAAGGATTTTACCTTTTAATCAACATGGGTGAATAAAACCTGTAAAATAAATTTGAATATCACCTGTCAAAGGTAAACATCACCTTTAAATTTAAGGTGAAAGTCACCTGTTAAAGGTGATAATCACCTGTAAATATGAACTGTTTAATACAGATTAATTCCACCGGTTTAAACCGAATTTCACCAGTTAATTAAAGATGCATATCACCCATTCATTAAAGGTTAATATCGTGATTTTTTTGGTCATTATCACCTGTTTAAATAAAGGCGAAAATTATCTCTTAAATGAAGGTGAATATAAATGTGGAAATAATGTGTTAATTGAAAATGCATATCCACTTTTAATTTAAACTGGATTTCACCTGTTAATTAAAGGTTAATTCCATCTGTTATTTCCTCTTAATGGTGTATATCACCTACTGCAGAGCAACAGCATCCTCAGTCATCAGTCAGGATGAAAACATGGTACATTGTGTTGATGCTTTTGTGGTGAAGACTTTAAAGAAGAAGAAGAAGAAATTTTTAGATTAATTATCATCTTTAATCATATGGTATCCACGTTCATATGCATACCTCTGTTTTGGTGTTTACAAGCACCCTCAAACACTAACCTATGAAAGGAAGGAGGGAGAGAATGGATGGATGGATGGAAGTTTTTCGAGCAGAGTTGGAAGAGAAATTTGTGCAGAGAGCAGAGCTCTGAGCTCCTGTGGAAACCTTTCAGAGTTCATGTTAGAGGCTCTGCACATTAATAATGAATCAGAACAAACATCAGAGACTAAACTCAGAGTCATTCCACACATGAGGAGACACCTGTGGAAGAGGGGGAAGCTACACACACACACACACTCACACACTCACACACACACACCCTCAGAGTAGTGGAAGTGAACAGCATGAATATGTGATCAGCTCTGTTGGGTGAAGTTTCTCTCTGAGTTCCAGCCTCGTGTTTTTTAAACAGGAACTCTGAAACATCTGCTCATTGCTGCATCGGGATCAGCAGGAGCCTCTGCCTCTGTTAATCATCCCACGCTTTCCAACCAACCTAAAGAGCTTCAGCTGGTCTCAGAAACCAGAACAAGTCTACAGCCGGTCCAAGAGTTGTCTCTTCGAGCTGGTTGCTGCAGGATTTTCTTTGACAGTCAGACTAACCCTCTTGAGTATTTTTTTCAGCCTGATGTGGTTTCTGAGTGTCTTAAAAAGATGATTCCTTCGGGGTGTGTGTCTCTCTCCTCTTCCTCCTCAGATAAAATTAACTGTGAACAGACTTAAAATCAAAGTAAAGAGGAAGAACTGATCAGACTCTCCGTGATTATTTCAAGTCTCCGAGAGACTCAGAGTCTGCACCAAGACTTTCACTGTCACTCTAGCCCCTCGGTTTCTGAATCCACAGAAAGATGAATTACTGGCACCCACACGGAGACTGGTCTTTAAGATAAATCCTGTTGGAGAATCAGATCTGGGACCACATCACTTCTTTTTATGAGACCAGATCAGAGGGAATATTCAGCTGTTGCAGGATGCACAGAGACAAAACACAGCAGACTGCTTCAAAACTAGATCTCTGCTTTTTAAAGACTCACCTCTTCTGAGGAGGCCAACATTCTCAACACCAGAAACTAAAGACAGCTCCAAACCATCAACAGTTCAGGGAGAACCATGCAGATGTAGCTGATAACAAAGTGGTATTAATGCTGACAGGTAGTTTGTAGTTCCTGTCAGCTGTAGGGATGGGTACCTTTCACATTTGTACCTGGCAATCGGTATCGGTATCAGTACTCAGCGGTACCACTTTTCGGTACTTTTGTGTTTATGTGGTAAAAAATATCAATTTGTTTAATGATAAAATCTCATTTTTTTTCAACTTAACATATTTATTCTTCAATATATAACCCTGCAATGCTGTGTTCATGTCCAGCATGGAAAATCGCCTACTCTTCTTCTCCCTCGCAGTCACAAGGATGTTTTTAGGTACCCAAACATGGTACATATCCCTAGCTGTGACACACCTGGAGTAAGGACAGGACTGGGCAAGCTCAGGATCAGCTGATCTTCTTCCTGCTCCTGAATTAAACTTTTAGGCTGTATTCAGACCAGAAAAGTCCTTTGGTCCACTTGTTTGGTCCGGACCAAAAGCGGATTTTATTTTTTTTGTTTGGTGCGGTTCGTATTCAGATTGTACTTTTTACAAGTGGACTATATTCTGTAAACACATCCACGTGTGTGACGATCAGTGCTCTCATGGGACAGCACTGACAAAGGCGGCACACAGAATACAGACCCGGAAATGGAGGTAAACGTGTGTTTGTGCTCTTATTAGAGCTGCAAAATCATTTTCAGTTTCAAGAGCAGCTCCTTCAAAGCAGGCTTAACAACACCGTTTCAAATTTTGGAACAGCGAAGACGAATGCGCGCAGAAAGGAGATGCCATGCTCTGCGTGTCCTGACCCACAACATGCGAGCAACAGTGTTACAGACTATATCAGAAACCATATTTACCCATAAAATGCACATTATGTGAGTCAGAGAGAAACATTTCACCCTCTGCTGGAGAAAAGAATCTCTATTTTGATATTGTCAAACAGAAAATCCTGATAGATTGATTTCAGTTTTTTTAGACCCCTCTGGTGTCTGTATGTGAATATCTACCTGTGTTTAAACCTCCTCCCCTGTCACCTGTGTGTAGCCTGATGGAAACGACTCTTCAGTTCTTCCTGAAGTAGAGAGACCGACTCCACCTTGCTCACCTGCCTTGACTCACATATGAACTTAAGTGCCATCCCATTCCTAACCCACAAGGCTCAGTATGATGTCGGTCCACCTTTTGCACCTATTTCAGCTTCCCGTTCTTCCAAAAGCGCGTTGGTGAGGTCACTCACTGACGTTGGTTGAGAAGGCCTGGCTCTCCGTCTCTGCTCTAATTCATCCCAAAGGTGTTCTGTCGGGTTCAGGTCAGGACTCTGTGCAGGCCAGTCAAGTTCATCCACACCAGACTCTGTCATCCATGTCTTTATGACCTTGCTTTGTGCCCTGGTGCACAGCCATGTTGGAAGAGGAAGGGGCCCGCTCCAAATTGTTCCCACAAGGTTGGGAGCATGGAATTGTTCAAAATGTTTTGTTATCCTGAAGCATTCATATGGAATATTTAAGAGCAAGGACATTTCACGACTGGATTTGTTGCACAGGTGGCGTCCTATGACAGTCTACGCCGGAATTCACTGAGCAGATCAGAATACCTGATTCTGATCATTTGGATGGATTTGGATTGGGTTTTGTATACGGAGGTTGACAGTGTGATGGTGTTAACCCTGCAGGTGGCGCTCTTACAGCTACAGCTTCATCTCCACCTGCAGTGAGCTGACCTGGAGTCCGAGATGGTCTCTGCTCTCATATCGTGTTCAGACGCTGAAGTTGAAGCGTGTCGAGCTCCTTCTGTTGTAAAAAGAACTTTTTAAAGTCATGTCTCAGTTCAAATGTCCTCGGTCTGACCTGTAGCAGGACTTTAGGAGAAAGTTTCCAGTGTTTGTTAATTCAATAACTCAGCTCCGTCCTTTCTAACCTGAACAGTTTGTCTCCCTGTCCTCTGTCGGCTCTCAGGATTTAACCTGCTTCAGTTCAAACACTGAATCCTCTGAGCCGTTCCTTCAAACTCGTCATTCATCGAACTCATCGGCTCGGAAACGTCCGGATGGAATTCTTCAGGAGAAGAAGAAATGATTCATCGGAGCGTCTCTTTCTCTCAATCAGGAGAAATCCCTCATTCACAGAAAGCCAGAGAGTGTGTGTGGCTCTGTGAATGTGTGTGTGTATAAATATGTAAATGGACGTTGCCTAACCAACCAGAACTAGGCCGTCTCCTCCTCTGTGAGCACCTGAATAGAAGCTGAAGAAAGAGGCCAGAGGTGAAAGCTTCCAGAAATATCTCCCTGCAGCAGACGAGCAGCAGATTAAAGTCTGAACGTCGTCCAAAACCAGAGCGGGGAACCGAGAAGCAGGACCGTATCAGTCCTCCTCCAGTTTCTAACGCTTAAACCAGAGGAAAGCACGTTGGGAAGGTGTGACAGAATATTTTAGACTACACCTCGAGTTTAAGAGTCAGCACTGACCTGAAGAGCTGCAGGTGTCCATCACTCTGCGACTCTTCACCTGCAGCCTGACCACACGCCACCTGTAAGCCCTCAGAGGTTAGAGACAGAGACAGGGACAGAGACAAAGAGATGGAACGGGATGGGTGAGGAGAAAAACAAAAGCTGAGGGCAGAACAAATGAAGGACAGAGAAAGAAAGGGAGAGGGAGGAGTGTCAGAGGTGTTAATCTGAGGCTGCAGGTAGAAAGACACTCAGTGTGTGTGTGTGTGTGTGTGTGCGTGTGTGCGTGCGTGTGTGTGTGTGTGTGTGTGTGTGTGTCTGACAGTATCTCAGGGCTACATCAGAGGCCATTAGTCTCTGCAGCAGGAACACACTTTCTGACAGGTCGGCTGCACCGCCTGCAGAGAGGCCGTCTGTGTGTGTGTCTGTGTGTGTCTGTGTGTGTCTGTGTAGGTGCTGCTGGTGTTGACCCATCCTCTCATGTTATCTCACCTCCAAATGAACTTTGATGAGCTAGCACGCACACAGGCGCACACACATCAGAAAATATTGGTTTACTCCACCTGGGCTGAAATATTTCCTTTAATCTTCCCTCATCTCCTCCATCCTCATTCTTCTACTCTGTTGTGTGTCTGGGTTAGTGAGAGTTAGTCGGAGTTCTCAGGGGTTGTTGAGGACTTAGTAAGCATTAGTATGGGTTTGTTATTTGTTATTAAGATCTAGTTACAGTTAATTGAAGTTAGCATGAGGTCTTAGGGGCGGTTAAAGTTAGGGTTAGAAAGAGTTAGTAAGGTTTAGTGGGAGTTCATCTTTAAAAAACAACACTCAGAGCCCAGATGGGTTTGAATCCAGCCTGTGGCCTCTAGGGCTTGGATGATACACTTTACTCCTGATTCGATTCTTTCACAAATTTGGGGTTGCTGATTCGATTTAAATTGTGATTCTTTGATATTACAGATTTTTGAGATTTTTTCTCTTTTTTACCTCCAGCCCATGTGAGGAAGTTGTATGATGATGTTGATGATGTCTACAAACTATATCACATTTCCCCAAAAATGCATGTCACATGTGAGTCAGTTTTTAGGATTTGTTAAAGGAATCTGACATCTCAACTTTTTTTCCCACCCAGTTTATAAACAAAGACGGAAATGACAGACTTAAATTTGGAAAAAAAAAAAAAAAAAAAAAGATTTTTGAACAAAAAGCACAATTTAAAATTGTTAAGCAAAAAATCTCAATACTGCAATACATATCTTTTTTCTCCCGCCCCTTGTGGCCTCTTTCCTGCATGCCCCCCCATTCTCAACCTGTTTCCTCTTCCATTCACTGATCTATTTCCTATATCCAATCAAAGGCAGAAAAAACGGCACTTGGTGGCTGCACCTTCAGCCAAATAACTTGAAGCACTTAATTGCACTGACTAAGGTTTTTTCTTTCTGTTTAAATTCTTGCTTGTGTCGTAAAATAGCAGAATGTTAATAAAAACCCTTACAAAAGAAAAATATATTGCAGCATATCGGAAAATATCATGTCATAAATTAGGTAATATATTCCCATATATGAGATTTAGTATTTATATTTTCCAATATATTGCAATATATGGAAAGCGGCAATCATTTGTATGTACTGCAATATATTGCAATATATTTCATGAATATATAATATATTGTATGTGTGCCCTCAGTATATTATTCCATGTATATTATAATAAATCAATAATATATTATAATACATTTAAAAAAAATATATTGGTACATATATTTTTCTTTCGAAAGGGAAGTTAGTAAGAGTTTCTTGGAGTTTACTTTTAGATGGGGCAATATGCTATTCTCGCAATTTGGTTCTATCACGATTTTTTAAGGGGGCGGATCCAGTCTAAATTTTAATTCTTTGATATTTACTATTTTTGCGATTTTTAGTTTGCTTTTTTAACCCCTGACAATGTGAAAAACTTAAAATGATGATAAAAATATCTACAGACTATATCAGGAGCCGAATCTTCCCATAAAATTCACATCATGTGAGTCAAAAAGAAACATTTCACCCTCTGCTAGTGAAAAGTGGTAACTTGACTGAAATGATTAATTTGAATTTGGAAAAAAAAAAGAGTTTTGACAGAGTTCCAATTTTGATATTGTCAAACACAAATACTATATCTATTTCAGATTTTTTTTCTCCCACCCCTCCTGTTAGTTGGTGTTAAGTTTGATTTTGTTTGTTAAGTGTTAAGTTAGAGTAAGTGTTAGTTGAGGAAATTGTTAAAGTTATTTTAGAGTTAATTTAGTTAAAGTCTCTGTGTTAATTAAAGTTGTTGAAATTCTTGTTTGTTAGAGTTGGTGAGAGTTAGTGTCGGTTTAAGTTAGTCGTAGTTAGAGCAAGTGTAAGTCAGAGTTAGTGTTAGAGTTAGTTAGGGCTTCTCTGTCTGTATTTGGACTATCAGGACCTTATAACTCTTTTGTTCTTTTCTAATAAAATTTCTGCCCTGGACGTCTGTAATATCTGATTTGATGGCTTCCTGAAGTTCTCAGCATCACTTTATTCATGCTAATGCTAATGCTTGCTGTAGCTGCTTCTGCTGCTTTGTATTTCTTCACCCTCACTGGTTGATGACTTTAAAATTTGTCTTTAAAACTTTGACTTTTCCTCCTGTGTGGATTCCTTCATGCTCGCTTCATGTCTGATAATTTTTTGACTCATTTTAAAACAACTTCTCCTTTTGTCTCCTTCATCATCTTTTTTGCCTACTTTTGTTCCTTGTTTCCTTCCTCTCCTCTCCTCTCCTTCCTCCTGCTACACTTTGTTCAGTTGTGTGTGTGTGTGTGTGTGTGTGTGTGTGTGTGTGTGTGCGTGTGTGTGTGTGTGTCTTCTCTTGACTTTCTCTTTGATGCAGTAGGAAGTTGACACACACACACACACACACACAGACACACACACACACACACACACACACACACACACACACACACACACACATACACACACACACACACACACACACACACAGACTGCAGCAGTATAGAAGCTTGTTCATATCAGCTCCAGCATCAGTCATCCGTCAGCACGACTCTTATCTGAACATCTCTGTCCGTCTCTCTCTCTCTCCGCCTGTCTGTCACTGTGTCTCTGGGCCTCGTTCGTCCTCCTCTCTCTCTCTCTCTTTCTCACACACTCACACACACACACATGCTCACAGCAGCAGCAGCAGCTCGTCTTTATCTCCTCATCGTTCCTCTCTGGTAGAGCTGCAGAATAAATCATCTGCAGCAAAAGCTGAGATGGAGAGGCGCAGATAGAGGGATGGAGGGGGCGAAGAGGGGCATGATGGGATATGATCTGACAAATATATACTGTGCATCCTCCTTTCTTCACTGCAGAGATGGGATGGGGTGGGGGAGCAGAGGGGAGATAGAGGGACATCACAGAGAAAAATGGGAGAAGATCAATATGTAAAGAGACAACAATCTGCTCACAGCCCGTAGTGGGCCTTAGTCTGAAAACATCAGATTTAGACGCAGTGTGTGTGTGTGTGTTTGATGCTCACAAACTTGGCCATGACCTGGAGTATATATTTCTATCTAAAATGTGGAAACTTTCTCCATATTGACACTAGTTTAATCCCGAGTGTTAAGAGATAATCTGACTGTGAGAGAATCAATGAGGAGGAACAGAAGTGAGGCTGAAGACCAGAACCTCAAGAGTCTCACTCAGGTAAACAAAAAACACAAGTCAAGTCATGCATCTGAGTAACATGTACAAATATAAAACAATCTCCTGAAAAACATGTGCCAGAATAGCATGCACCTAAATAAGCACATATATGACCTGCACCCGTAAAATGAAGTTAGCGTAAGTTCATGCAGGATATTGAAGTCATACGCCCAGCTGTGATCAGCTGACTGGCTGATGTTTAATCTCTAATCCCTCTCAACCAATCACAGTGTGTATATATGGACAAGGTGATGTATTTAATTATTAATTTAATAGATAATCTGACTGTAAGAGAATCAATGAGAGGAGACAAAAGTGAGGCTTAAGACCAGAACTACAAGAATCTCACCCATTTTAACAAAAAACACAAGTCATATGTACATGTATTGATCTGTGTTTCCACCAAGCAGACCAGTTCAGTTTGTCTCAGTACTGCTCGCATTTTGCGGCGTTTCCACTGACTTATCCCGGGACAGATCCACCAAAACCGAGATGAGCCAGCCTACTTTTTTGGGACCCTTTCGTATGGGTGCAAGACTGAACCGATCAGCTCTCGAAAGGCGGAGCAACAACACTGCAGACCGTTGATTGGTCAAAAGAATTGTCACTTACCCCGACAGCAGCTGCATTTCTCCTGGCGGCACACAGACTTCTCTGAAACAAAGCTTGATTGCACTTTGTATCAATGGGCTACATGCCCATCTCAGGGAGGACACATTTCTGTATGTCTTCCATCTGTGCTCTTTGTTTACTGTGTCGCATTTTTCTTCTTTGTTGAATTTATTAGCGGGGTAAACTGTGTTGGGCTGCTACGACGTCACCCTATTGTTTATCAGTTGTGGCTTTCGGCATTCGGCTTACACGCCGCCTACCACGAGAGGGCACAGTTTGCTGTGGAAACGCAAACGAAATCAGGCTTAACTGTACCAAACCGTGCCAAACCGTACTGAACCGAACTGGACTGCTTGGTGGAAACGCGGCTTTACATGCATCTGAGTTACATGTACAGATATAACAAACACCTAAATAACAAGCACATACATAATATGCACCTGAGTAGCATGCACCTGAATAACAAGTACATATATGACACACATCTGAGTATATTGCACCTGAATAGCTTGTACATATATAGCATACACCTGAATATATGACCTGCACCTGAGTAAATGAAGTTAGCTTAAGTCCATGCAGGATATTGAAGTCATACCCCCAGCTGTGATCAGCTGACAGGCTGGTGTTCAATCTCTAACCTCCCTCAACCAATCACAGCGTGTGTCTAACGACAGTTAGACACACGCTGTGATCGGTGTTTTTATACATGTCTTCACTCTGTCTTATTCCTGCTACCTTTTTGTTACCCAGCTGCTGCTGTCTTAATAATTCCTCCTCCACCCCAGCCTCCTCCTATTAAGACTCTGTATGTACCTATTGATATGTATGCATCCTTTTAATCTGTATGTAAGTATGGGGGTTTGCTATGCACTCCCTGGAAAGCTTGCGCAAGTTGCTCGTCTGACCCAGAGCGTACTCTGAAAGCAGAGCTTTAACGCCAATTCTAACTGTATCCATTCGGCAATAAATGGTTTAATGTATGACGAGAGTGTTCCTGACTGAACATGTATATAAATGACACACACCTAAATAAGCTACACGCATATGAAATACATCTGAGTTATTTGCACATATATGACATACACCTAAATAACCTGCACAGATATGACATACACGTTATTAACATGCATATTTATGACACACGCCTGAGTAAAATGCACCTGAATTACATGAATGAACCTGCAGATACCATGTATGCAGATAATGGAGTAAACTCTGACTCCTGATGTTCGCCTTTGAAAGCGCTGCATTGTGCATTGCTGATATTGTGTTCTCCTCTTCATCACGGCGCCTCTAAACTAAAAAATCAAATTGGGAGTTAATGAGGTGCTGATTGTATTATTTCACAGCCGGCTGCTCGGTGCACTGAGTGATAATGCGTGCCGACCCGTTAATACAACAAATTGGAGCTTTGGCTGTGGCTCTAACCTCTCAGACAGGAGGAGGTTCAATGTTTGGATCAAGGACACTTTGATGAGACGCTCTGAGAGTCACTCAGGTCCTCTGATGTTTGATATATGGCATCAAAATACTCCATATTTACATATTACTCTCAGTTTTAAGATTTTAGATGTATCAGGTACAGTGGGGAGTCTGTCTTTTACACACTAGAGATGCAGCCTGTATCTGTGTTCGTTTAAACATGACTGATAGTATTTGTTATTTAATGGAATTTTATTGTTCTTATATATTCTCTGTGTTCAGCTCAACTCACTTTACCTGAACCTGTGAAACCACTGCCTCCTCTCTTTACAGCAGAGAACAACACCTTACACCCACAAACACTGCTGTGTGTCATGTAAAGCACACACACACACACACACACACACACACACACAGATACACACACACACACACACACACACACACACACACACACACACACACACACACACAAAGGTGAGGTTTAAAAAATGAAGGCCAAGACAGAGCAAGCCAACTGTTTCTGTTTGAAAATGTCACCAATCCATCAATCTGAGAGCTAAAGGCCAATCACACACTCTGTGTGTGTGTCTGTGTGTGTGTGTGTACCTCAGCCTGTGTGCGAGAAGATGCTGATTTAGGGAGGCACACACACACACACTTTGCAGCAGTAAGGTGTTTTTTAACAAGCTTCTTTATGGTCATCTATAATTCAACTTCAATGTGGTCACTCATAATTCTTTGTGTCTGTGTGTGTGTGTTTGTATGTGTGTGCAAGGAAGTGTGTGTATGTGAAAAAGACAGAGAGAAGAAATTCAAAGAGGTCATGTCTGATAAAAACATGTGAGGTGAATAAATAGCATCATCCAATCAGCTATCAGCTCTCCAGATGATGGCTCCTCCCCCTGTTTCTCAAACCAAAATGTTAACGATGTAAATTTTAACTCGATGATGACTCTCACTTTCCCTCCTCCTCTCTGCAGGTGTTCCACTCTTCATTACGACTCTGATCTTCCTCCGACCTCCATCATCATCACCTTTCACAACGAGGCCAGATCCACCCTCCTGCGCACCATCAAGAGGTGACATGCACATTCACACACACACACATTTCTGCTCTTTTTGCTTTACCTGGGCCCTGTTCTACGAAGCAAGTTCAGCCTAGCGAGATAGCCTTGGAGCTACCTCGCTGAACTGAGCGTGGTGGCCGGCGGTCTCGCTACACGGTTTTACGACGCTGGTTATCAACCTCATAAGTGGATCCAGCTAGACGATGAGCGCGTGCACGCATATAAGGCGGAGCCCGCTGCATCTGACCAATCGCGAACTTGGAGCAGTCTGGAGTGTCAGAGCAGGCCGGAGAGAGAGGGACCACATACTTCACACAGGAGGAGCAGGAGGTGATCATGAGGAAGTATGACGAGGTGAAACATGTAATTAACGTTAAAAGCAACACCATCAACGCTGCTAAAGCACGGAAGGAGCGCTGGCAGAAAATTGCAGACGGTCTAAATGCGTAAGAGTAGTGCAAAAAAAAATCTTTTGTGCCATTATCATCCTGAAATAGCACTGTTCACCATGCACTTTTACTGTAACATGCAACATACCTAATTTGTTTCTTAGATGAATTTATTCATTTGTTCATTCCTATCGTGTTTACATTTTTTGTGTGATATGTAGTCCACATGAGCCCTACATGAATTCCTGTCACAATTTTAACACGGGCAATAAAATATTGTCATGGAACAGAAGTGTTGGCATTGAAGATCTTATTACGGCAATGAGAGTTCTTCATTCCCTTTAACTACCTGTAGAAAGTGTCATGTACTACCTAACCCTCCCTGGAAAACCGGTTACTTCCATAAAGGTGGTCATCCGAAAAAGAGAGTGGGTCGGGCTCCGATGTCCACGGGAACGGACAAGCCATTTTTTCGTGAGGGCTCATTGGTCAGTTGGCGGGGTTTTTATAGTCCTAGAGTTTAATCTGAAACCTAACCTGCCCCGGAGCAGGTTAGCCGTTCAGCGTATGTTGCCATGGAGACTCGCCTCGCTGAGGAGTGATCCCGTGTCGTAGAACAGGGAATCCGGAACCTATCCTCAAAGCTACCTCGCTAGGCAGTAATCCTGCTTTGTAGAACAGGGCCCTGGCACATCTCAGTTAACACAGGAAGCTCTCCAGCCAATCAGAGGCCGGTTCACCTGAACAATTTCCTGTTTACCTTTATTAAGACGACATCCAGCTGTTCTTTATGTTTATGTAAAAGTGAGGCTTTATCAAGGTTAACTCTGTCATAGCCACTGTCGCACACACACAGAGCCAAAGACAGCAGAGGGGCTCAGGGAGACAGATTGTCTTTTAATTGGTTGAAAACTGCAGAGCTTCAAGAGGAGCTCAAGGGGAGGACACACACACACACACACAAACAAAAACACACACAATGATACACAGTGTCCTCTGATGGTGAGGAGACGAAGTGAGTCCCTGCTGACTGACTGTTATAATGAGCTGAACTCAGGCCAAACACTGAGCTGTGTGTGTGTGTGTGTGTGTGTGTGTGTGTGTGTGTGTGTGTGTGTGTGTGTGTGTGTGTGTGTGTGTGTGTGTGTGTGTGTGCGCGTGTTTTTGTGTGCGCAACCTGCTGATATCATCAAATTAAAAGACAGAACAATGGTTTAAAGATTAAGGGTCAGAAAAGGTAAAGCGCGCGCGTGTGTGCGTGTGTGTGTGTTTGTGTGTGTGTGCGTGTGCGTGTGTGTGTGTGTGTGTGTGTGTGTGTGTGTGTGTGTGTGTGTGTGTGTGCTTGCTAGGAACAGGAATTGGTTGGTCTGCCTGTTTCTTAGTTTTTACTTTTTGCTTGGACAGTCTCTCTCAGCTACCTGAAGCTACAATCCGCTCTTCCTGTGGGTCCTTTCAAAATAAAAGCGTCATCTCTAGTAAAGTTTACACACAGTTCGAACTTTGGAATAAACTTAGTGATGATAGAAAAACAAAATGAATCCTTTTGAAGTGTTTTTATGGAGGCAGAGAACAAAAGGATGGAGCGATAAGTTTATCTTACATCAGGCTTTGCTTGAAGACGCTGAGACAACTGAGCGCTCATTCAAAGCCACAGCCACACTATAAAGACCGTAATCAGGCTGTTGAGCACTTTGTGACACAAATAAGTTTGATTTCTGAGACAATGATGAGTGCACTGAAAGCTTTTCATCTCCTGATCAAAGAGTTTCTTTCTAATGTGAGCCGAGCCCAGCCTGTCGATATTTAATCACGCTCTGATCCCAGAATCGATCCCAGCTCGTCTGACAGCGCCGAGCCAGAGATAAGGAGAAGAGAGACAGAAAACAGACACTGATGTTTGAATGGCTCCAGTTTGTTTTCATCTGGATCTGTGTGTGTGGGTGTGTGGGTGCTGGTGTGTGTGTGTGAGGGTCCTTTATTACAGAGAAGCATCATGGGAAAGATAGAGAGAGGTCTGTAGATCAGCACCAGCTCAGCACTTTCTAACTCAGTGAGTCGAACAGTTTGGATCTCTTCCTGCTCAGCACTTCACTCAGGATTTATTAAGAGGAGCTCATTAGACGCAGATTAAGGCTCTGCTTCCCTCCCTCTGTCTCTGATAGAGTCCCTCTCCCCCTTTCCTCTCCTCCTGTCCTCCTCCCGGCTCTTCAAACCTCGTCTTAAGAGGTCCTATGAGATCAGATCTGCCCGCCAATAGAAATAAAACTTGACCTAGCAGTAATTGTGTTCATACTTAAACTAGGGCTGAATGATTTTGGAAAATAATGTAATTGTGATTTTTTTGGACCAATATTGCGATTGCGATTTAGCGTACAATTTTTTTTGGGGGGGGGACCTTTATCTTCTGCATTGTCCACTTGACACAAGTTTTAAGTCATATTATAGAATGACCAACCAACAAAAGATACTGTAAGCATTTAAACAAGTCTTTTTTGCATTTCCTAATTGAAAAAGAAAAAGGAACACTGAAATTTTACTGACCTCAATGAAACTTTTTTTTTCTAACTGCAGCCTTTGCGATTTGAAAATTGCATTCTATTACATTGCGATGTCGGTTTAAAATCAATTAATTGTTCAGCCCTAACTTAAACTCAAATACTTGCCTTTAACCTCATTATTAGAGTAACATTTTGTTATTTGCACACCTGTGCAAGCGCTGCTTTTGGCGCCAAAATTAAACACACACACCTGTACATCTGTGACCCAGCGTTTTGTCTTCGCCTTACCGAAGATACCAGGAAGGAAAATTATTAATGGGATACAAACATACAATGTCTTTGGCCACAGCTTCAGCACACCGAACCAGATTCTAGCAGAAACAACTGTTTTACGGCAGCTACGGCAACTGAAACATGCTATTTTACCAAAAGCATAAGCATAATAAATGCAGAACTGTCTGCTACACCTGCGACACGTCAGTCAAGAAAAGTGATGTCTGGAAGTACTTTGACAAAAACAACGAAGTTAATGTGCAGTGCGAGATATGTGCCATAGAATAACTAGTTCAATGCTCAACCACATGCGCTTTACGCACAACGAGAAAACAGCTGAGGCAGGCAGCCTCGCATCATGTCGATTGCTAGCCCTGTTAGCACGTCAATGTGACGAAACCAGAGCGGCGAAGACCAGCTTGGAGGTGCACTCCCATTAAGCTCTGTGAAAGGTGAAGGCTTCAAAGAATTGATGGCATTTGTTAAGCCGGTGTACAAGCCACCACCACAGAGAACATCTACGAGAGTGGAAAAGATGTACGTACAGACTTTAATTACATTCCAGGAGGTCCGCCCCTAGTAACACAGGATGTAAAGAGAATGTTAGCCTTTGGTTATATAAAGTTTAGTAAGAACCAAACCAAGATTTAATGTTGAGAGGGCGTTCCCCCTTGGTTACAATGAAACCTAACAAAGCCTAACATTCCCTCAACATCAAAGGGCAACTCCGTTTTTTTGACACCTGGATCTTATTTATAGGTGTGTGCATGCTCATATACTCACTCAGACAAACATCGTGCAGCTAGGAGTCCTTCAGAAGTTATTTAGATCCAAACAATTTTAGCCGCACTTAGCAGGGGCCACGGCAAGGGAGCTTCAGCGCGGGACATAATCTCTGCAAAATCGGTCATTTCGGCTATATTTTTTCATCCATCGCCAGTGTTATCATAAAGTCAGCTCGTCTACCGTCTTCAGGTGGGCCAGCTGACCCAGAGCTGACCTGGTAAACAAACGTTTGACGGTTGTCCTTACCGGTTTGAGCCTGAGTACACGGACAAGGAGCTCCATGAAAGAAGGATGCAGAGGGAGAGAGACGAAGAGCTGACTCGAGAACAACAAACAGGAGCACGTCCACGACTCAATGCGAACTGGTGGTGCGCTTGTGGACAGTGTTCGCCTATGGCAACAGAAGAGGAGTGTGTTTGTGATAACACTGGCAATGGATGAAAAAATATAGCTGAAATGAGCGATTTTGCAGAGATTATGTCCTGCGCTGAAGCTCCCTTGCCGTGGCCCCCACTAAGTGCGGCTAAAATCAGTTGGATCTAAATAACTTCTGAAGGACTCCGAGCTGCATGATGTTTGTTTCAGTGAGTATATGAGCATGCACACACCTATAAATAAGGTCCAGGTGTTAAAAAAACGGAGTTGCCCTTTAAGGGAACCAACCAATCAAAATGTTCTCTTGTGGTTGCAGTGCAACCTTCACACAACATTGGGTTGTTTATTTGTTTTTTTTGGTTGATCTGAGAACGATGAGTAACTGTGCCGACAAATGAGGATCCCCTTCATTGATATTTCACACTTAATCTACTATTTTGCATTTAGCCTATCCAAAGTGCCTGTTAACGTGACAGTGACAGCCTGGGGGTGCCATTCAAGACTAAATGGGAAAATCTTAGGAACTAGGGGTGCACCAATCACAATTTTCTGGCCAATCACAGATCACTGATCTTTAAAAAGTCTGACCTGCGGATACTGATAAGGGCCGATACTGATTTTTATTATTTTTATAACTGACAGCATATACCTTCAATGTTCTAATCTTATTTTATTGGAAAATAGTGAATAATACCTGTGAAACCATACAATTTTTATGTTTAACTTATATAACCAATAAAGTGTCCTGAGTTTTAGGTCTCAATGCGAAAAGCAACAATGGCTGGCTGTCAGCCCTTCCTGGAGGTATACAAGATCAGTTTCATATGTAAGGATGGGCAAATCACCGATCCCCCAAAATTTAGGAAATCGGCACCAATCTATCGGTCCATGTCTGGAAGGAACTCCTTTTTTTTTTTACATCATCATCTGTATGAAAATGATAATCTACACATTGCCATGGATGCTCTTGGTCCCTCTTTGACCAAGATTTATTGCTTTTTGTTTTGAATTTATTTGTTTTAAGCTTTAATGTGCAATTTGAACAGCACTCTGTTAAATGAAAATACACTATATAAAAATTTGCTTTAATATTTGTTGCAAGCACAGTGTGCCTTTAACCATTAGGGTCCGATCATGAAAATAGGGTCTGTTCATTAGATATTTTGAAAAGTTGAATACATGAATTACTGTAAATTTGCATCCCCAATTGTGATCTCTGATAGTGAACTCTTAAAGTGAACTCTGATGGTTAAAGATGAGAGACGCTCATCCCCAGCTCCAGTTGGTCTGTGTCTGTGGACGGAGCGTGTTAGACGCTGTAGATCAGCAGTGATGAGACAGGCTTTACTGGCTGCAGATATACGGCTCGATGCATCACTGCTGCTTAGACAGAAGGGAGCGTATTGAGCGGCTGAATCAGGATTTCTGTCCAGGAACAGTTTCTGAGGATCTGCTGGGAGAGGCTTTCTGTCACAGAGAGGAAGATTTAAGATGCAATGAAAATGTTGGTGCAATGAATCATTTCAAAGAAAGCTCGTCTGAGTTTTTAAAAGGTGAAGCCTGCTGCAGGTTTTTGAAGATATCTCTATATCAGAGTTACTTTAAGGAAAGCCAAAGACAGCAGGGGGTCAGGCTTCCCGTAAGACGCGCTGACAGAGATCTCATCCTGAGAGATGGAGGGATGAGGATGGATGAGAGAGGCAGAAGGACAGAGTGATGAATTACTCCAGTGAGGTAGAAGATGGAAGAGTTGGCTGTCAGATAACCCATCAGGCAGAAGAGGAGCTGAGGAAGGACAGAAAGCTCAGTGTGCATTAATCCCACCCCTTACCTGTGAGGAGCAACAAACAACCAGCAGAGCTCTAAGAGCTACGAAAGGAACACACAGACAACATGAGACACACAGAACACGGTAAAAACATGGAGAGCTGTCCACAGGCTTCATCGTCTGGGGAACATGAATGTCTTTTTGGCAGTTTCTCTGAGAGTTAAAGCTGAGCAGAAAACAAAGTGATGATCTTTAACCCTCAGCCTGAGCGAGAGATTAGTTCCCCTGGAGTCCGCACCTAACCCCTGAGAGAATGACTCATCAGTTTCAGGCCGAGCAAAGGATGAATCATGGTCTCCTGCAGAGCTGTCAGTCCTAAGAGATCCTGGTCCTGCTCCCTCAGTCTCTGCTGACAGATTTAGATTTCAAACACTGATCCAGAAAAACACAGATAAGCTCCAGACTCAAGACCATCAGAGACTCTAATCTGCCCTTCTTCAGTTCAGACCTGCTCCACCGTTAGCCTTGTGCTGCACTTAACCTTATGCTACAGTTAGCCTGATGCTGCAGTTAACCTTATGCTACAATTAGCCTGATGCTGCAGTTAACCTTATGCTACAGTTAGCCTGATGCTGCAGTTTGCCTGATGGTACAATTAGCATTAGTCCTCAGTTAGCCTGATGCTACAGTTAGCCTGATGATGCAGTTAACCTCCTGCTACAGTTAGCCTGATGATACAGTTAACCTTACGCTACAGTTAGCCTTATGCTACTGTTAACCTATTGTCACAGTTAGCCTGATGATACAGTTAACCCTGTGCTACAGTTAGCCTGATGATACAGTTAGCCTGATGTTGCTGTAAACCTTATGCTACTGTAAACCTTATGCTACAGATAGCCTGATGCTGCAGTTAGCCTTATGCTACAGTTAGCCTGATGATGCAGTTGGCTTTATGCTACAGTTAGCCTGATGATACAGTTTGCCTGATAGTAAAATTAGCATTATTCCTCAGTTAGGCTAATGATACATTTAGCCTTAAGCTACAGTTAGCCTGATACAGTTAACCTTATGCAACAGTTAGCCTGATGCTACAGTTAATCTTATGTCAAAGTTAGCCTGATGATACAGTTAATCTTATGTCAAAGTTAGCCTGATGATACAGTTAATCTCATGTCACAGTTAGCCTGATGATACAGTTAACTTTATGCTACAGCTAGCTCGATGATACAGTTAACCTTATGCTACAGTTAGCCTGATGCCTGATGATACAGTTAACCCTGTGCTACAGTTAGCCTGATGCCTGATGATACAGTTAACCCTGTGCTACAGTTAGCCTGATGATACAGTTAATCTTATGTCAAAGTTAGCCTGATGATACAGTTAACTTTATGCTACAGCTAGCTCGATGATACAGTTAACTTTATGCTACAGCTAGCTCGATGATACAGTTAACCTTATGCTACAGTTAGCCTGATGCCTGATGATACAGTTAACCCTGTGCTACAGTTAGCCTGATGCCTGATGATACAGTTAACCCTGTGCTACAGTTAGCCTGATGATACAGTTAGCTTGATGTTGCAGTTAACCTTATGCTACAGCTAGCTAGGTGATACAGTGCACCTTATGCCACAGTTAGCCTGATGTTAGAGCTAGCCTTAGTCCTTAGATATCCGGATGATTTAGTTAACCTTATGCAACAGATAGCCTGATACTACAATTTGCCTTATTTTCCAGTTAGCCTGATGCCTAAGTTAGCCTGAGAGTACAGTCTAGGCTGTGTTATGCTTTCCGTACAAATGTGACAAGCAGAAATGAGATGCACAAGAACCACGCATGAGAACGTGTGAGGCTGTTATGCTTTCTAACTTCCTGAAGCTACAGTTAGCCAGCCCTAAGGAGTGAGCTGTTCACCCTAAGGGCCAGGGTTTTTACCCAGCATGCACTTTGCTAGACCTCCCACAGTGAACAGGACACAGATCAATGGAATAAATCAGTTATTAACTGGACGCAGGTGTGTGTGTGCAGGCATGTTTGTGTGTGTGTGTGTATGTCAGTGTGTGTGTGTGTGTGTGTGTGTGTGTGTGTGTGTGTGTAGTGCAGGAGCAGCGCTTCACCTTCCCTGGTTCCTCTCCTGGAGGCAGGAAAGCGTATTTGGAGCAGCTTTTATCGCTTTTATCCACAGTGCACACACGCTGAGCTCCAGTGGCTCCTGTGGGAATTGAACCCTTCACCCTGGCAGCGATACAGCAGCGCCCATTTAGCATCAGCACAGAGGATGCCAGAGAGCGGGTTATATATTCCCACCGGGGGCCACACATGCAGCTCCTCCCTCGGCTCTCTGGATACAAAGCTCTCTCCAAACAGCAGCTGGAGGGTAATGAACGGCTCTCTGAAAAGTCAGAGCACGGAAAAATAGAGAGCTGGGGACGAGCTGGAGACGGGGTGGGGATGAGCGCAGAGATACAGACTCGCAGAAACACACGGCTGCAGCTTTGTCAGAGGTGATAATATTTTCTGTGAGCTCAAGATAGCTTCTCTGTCAGCACGCCACGAGGACGGGAACAACCACAGAGACAGAGGCTGGGAGGCTCACACTTAGACCTGGCTGATGAACTCCTAGATGAGTGTGTGTGTGTGTGTGTTTTGAGGGGACAAAAAAAGTAAAAAGAAATTTCATCCGTCATCCATGAATGTCTGCTTCAGATAGATCAATGGATGGATGGATGGATGGATGGATGGATGGATGGATAAAGATTGAGAGGATTAAATATGATCTAATGGTTTAAATTAGCGTTTGTCTTTCTTTATCACCTCATCCCTTCGTCTTCATTCCCCCTCTTTTCCTCATTTCCCCGCCCCAATCCTTTCCTCCACATTTGCTCTCCTCCTTTTTTCACTCCATCTCATCCATCACTTCTTAATTCATCATTCCTGAGAGTGCAAGAGTTACAATCAGGGTTATTTGTCTTTCTTACTCCCCTGCCAACACTCTATCTATCTATCTATCTATCTATCTATCTATCTATCTATCTATCTATCTATCTATCTATCTATCTATCTATCTATCTATCTATCTATCTATCTATCTATCTATCTATCTATCTATCTATCTATCTATCTCCTTTCCTCCTAATCCTGCAGTGATTCTTCATTTCTCTGCTTTGTCCATCCTGACTCATGACTGTTTTTCTTTCTCCATTCATCTTTTCTTTTTTCAAACATTAAATTGAATTATTAATACATCTATATATTTCCTCTCCTCCTCCCTTTTCTCTCTTCTCCCTCTCACGGCCTCTCACTCTTTAGAAAGTCCATTGTCTCTTCAACAGCCCTCCTTTTATCTTTCCTTCCTCCTTCCCTTTATCTGTCCTCATTGGTTTCCTTCCCTCCTCTGTCCTCCCATCTCTGTCCGCTCTCCTCTCTCCTCCAGGTGTGTGTGAGTCGGGGTAATGTGAGGTGCAGGAATAATGAAGGAAAGCAGCACAAAGCCGCCTCCTCCTCCTCCTCCTCCCTCTCCTCCTTCCAGAGTTATGAATTTTTGATGTTTCCATCTCTCCGTCTCTAATGAAAGACTTTTTTTCACAATGCGAATTTGGGCTGACATTTTCAATATGTTGTTTCATATGGCGTGCAGAGCGTACATAATGGATTTATGAGCAGCTCAGTGTGTGTGTGTTTGTGTGTGTGCGTGTAGATCTGACTGTCTGACTCTAATGCTTCCTCTCTTTGTCTCTGCAGCGTTTTGAACAGAACGCCGGTTCATCTCATCCATGAGATCATTCTGGTGGATGACTTTAGTGATGACGGTGAGCTCACACACACACACACACACACACACACACACACACACACAAACACACACTGAGGCCAGGGCTCTTCCAGGTCAGAGATAACAGAGATGAGACCTTTAAAACCGGTCAGAGGGAGGATTGTG
The DNA here is from genome assembly GCF_033239565.1 of Halichoeres trimaculatus. NCBI lineage: Eukaryota > Metazoa > Chordata > Actinopteri > Labriformes > Labridae > Halichoeres > Halichoeres trimaculatus. The sequence goes on along the minus strand of NW_027437191.1, from coordinate 26,711,292 downwards.
TCCTCACAGCTGGGTCCACAGGTTCAGTGACGTCTGCATGAGGTCAAAGAGAGATGGACCAGTGAGCCTGAACAGACTCATACAGCTGAGTCTAAGTGTCCCCAGAGACATGAAGTCCAGGTGAGACAGACCATCAGAGCATCAGAGATGGTAAAGAGGAGTACAGATATAAATGAAGTCAGATCCAGAGAGAGGACAGCGTTTGATCAGGGTACTGAAGCTCTGCTGTGTCCTCACTGAGGATCAGGACAGACCTGTCAGCAGGTGAGACTGTGGAAGAGAATCACATGAGGCTGAAGTACAATCAGTGAGATGAAGAATGATCCAGCTGCTCTTTTTGAACAGCAGGGGGCGCTGTCGGCCTTTGACAAAAATGCAAAATGTTTGAACTTGTCTCAGCCTCCCGTTTATGCAGAAACAGGCTTTGGACGAGTACCGTGTTGTGCTTCTGTCTTTCGAAAAATTGTACATCTGGTGCATGTTGCACCACTTCTGCAATTAGCTTTCACCAGATGGCCACTTCAGCTCTACTTCAGTGGAGGTCTACCAAAGGCCACTTCTAGATAAGTTAGTTTTAGCGCCAGCTACAGGCCTGGCATGCTTACAACAGCGTTTTCTGTCCCTCAGCGTTTCCGTGTAAACACAATTTTTTTTTACTGCATTTTTTTGCATTTTGGGGTTAAATGTTGTGTAAACAGAGTCAAGAAACTACAGACCAGTGCCTATGTTTCTGAACTTGTTGTTCTGACTCACTTCCAGAACTCAATCTGTAATTTATTTTAATTTATTTATAAAGTATTGTTTTAATCATTCTTTTAATGAGCGTACTATACCTATTTATTTATTATGACGTGCAGCAGACCTCTTTGCCAGGTCGCCCTTGTAAAGGAGATCCAGATCTCAATGGGTTTTTTTTTCTGGTTAAATAAATAAAGGTTAGTCTCTAGCTGATGATGCAGATGAACAGACATGTTGAGGGTTTTACAGTATGTCCTCATAAATCCATTCACGAACTACACAGAGCCTGGAGTCAGAGTGTCAAGAGTCCCCACACACAGACAGATCTTATTCTTTGAGTCAAACCAGTCCTGAACTAGAGACCACGTCTGAAGGGTCTTACCCACACTAAGGAGACAAAGAACTGGGCTAAAGCTAAGTGGAGCAAAGTCTTCTTTTTAGATGAAAGTCATGTTTTATGACATTTATGAATCAAGGAGCCAGAGTCTGGAGGAAGAGTGGAGAGGCCCAGAATCCAAGCTGCTTGAAGTCCAGAGTGAAGGCTCCACAGTCACTGATGGTTTGAAGAGGTCATGTCATCTACTGATGTTGGTCCACTGGGTTTTCAAAAGTCCAAAGATGATGTTTACCTGGAAAGTTTAGAGCCCTTCATGGACTGCTCTTTCTGAACAGCAGGGGGCGCTGTTTGACTTTGACTGGTCTTGTTGAGATCATGATGTCTCTATATCGGGGACGTTTACAGTGGTTTTAGTATGAAACGCAAAAGAATTGTTGGGTTCCAGTCTTTTGTTTATGCAAAAAATGCGTTTGAGCCAACTTACAACGGAAACTTTTGAAAATGGCTTCCAAAGTAATTTTATTTAGACGCTGCCGCAGTGACGCTGCCGCAGTGACGCTGTTGGTCCACTGGGTTTTCAGACGTTTACCAAAAAACTTTGAAGCCCTTTATGCTTCATCTGCTGACAAGCTTCATGGTGAGGCTGGTTTCATTTTACAGCAAGATGTGGCACCTGCCGACAGCGCCAGAAGGACTTCACTGGTTCAGTGACCTGATACTACTAGATGATATCAATATTCTGATTTTATTAAACCCTAAATTTAGTGTGAACTGTAAGACTTGTTCAAAAAAATAAATGCTGAAATGTTTTATTTTTCCACCTTTTTCTGACTCATTTTGATGCTCCTGTGTACAAAGATTACACAGTGCCTGTGTGCAGCTGATGTGGAGGAAAAGAAGTTTAAAATGAATCAAACTAAAGTTTGGATGAAGCAGCAAACACGCAGTGAGCAGTGCGTTTTATCTCTGCTGTTCAGGGAGTCTCAGATTAAATCCTTGAACTTGTGGAACAATCACAGAAACCGCTCTGATCTTCTCTACTCTCCGTTTTCCCTCCTCTCTGGCTGCAGAATCAGTTCTCCTACATATCTGCAGAGCTGACCTCGATACGATCAGAAACAATCTGAGAGCTCTCTGCTTCAGAGCCGCTGAGTGCAGCCGTGATAAGAGAAACATGTAAGAGAAAGCTTAATAACAGAGAATCGGAGGGAGAGCAGAGGAGGAACAAAAAGCAGGATGAAAGGATTTGATTTTTTTTACTGACGTCAGGTTTATTCACCTGTGTCCACCTGTGCTTCAGCGTCATTAAACGCCTGTGGTCAAACTTCAGCGCCCCCTGTGGACAGAGTGATACCCCTATGACCACAGAGGTAGGGGACCCTCCTCCTTTCACCAATCCTTAACTCGAAACCTCCTGCCCCAGTGATCTGTCTGACCCCAGACTTCAGAGAGTCCAGAAACCGGCTGTGTCTGGATCCTCAGGCGTCCAGTTGTGGATCCGCTGACTGAGCTCCTTTTTTTTAGATAAGCCTGGACACATTTTAACTTGGTCTTCTTTGTGTCGTTGCTGCAGCGTGAGGCTTCAGCGCAGATCAGACACACATGGAGTGAGGTGTTAAAGCTTCCTTCACGGCTCACAGAGTAAAAACACCAATTATTCCCCCGCTCGGCACAACGTTCAGGCTGAGACTGTCGGCTCAGTTCCACCTGCTGACGCTCCTCCACAGGCGCTCAAACATCCTATTACCAAAGACACCTGCTGAGAGCGGCTGACAGCCAATCAGGACAGACGGAGCAGCACACACACACACAGACTCACACATGCACACACATACACATATAGAAGTGAAGGTCTGCGTAATGAAGGTTAAATAGAGACAGCTTCAGACGGAGGAATCATGGAGACAGATGAGAAAGAGGCGGAGAGAAGAAATCAGACTCATACAGACCTGATCTCTGAGTCAATGAGCAGCAGGAACAGAGCGGACTGTTTACTTCTAAAACATGTCAGCTTAAAGTCTGAAAACACACACACACGAAGATGAACACAGACCTCACACACACATGCACACACGCAGCTCTGTGCTTGGTAAAAACTCTCATCCTGCCTCCAGACATCATCTCTACCTCATGTTACTTAGCGACCTGAACCCAGCACAAGATTTCTGCTCCTAAACATCATGAGTCCAGATTTCACCATGAGGGGATTAAATACGACTGCTGCAGATGTGCTCAGAGACAGAAAGAGGATAGAGAGTGGGGTGTAGGTGGAGTGTGAGAGGAAGATGACTTACAGTAAAGTGCTGTATCTTAGTCAAACTCTGAAGCTGTTTCCTCTGAGTCTGGATTTTTAAAACTTTCAAAACTCTTGTACAGTTTTCTCCCTGTCTAAGACTTTTTTGGCATCTCTCTCTGAGTGTTTGAGGAGGATCAGAGCGTTGGAGAAGGTCAGGATTTTCTGGGTCAGAGGGTTCTGATGAAGGTCTTCAGGGTCACTGACCTCTGACGGGTCGTCAAGAAGATTTTTCTGTATCAAATTTTTGAAACAAAGCATCGCTGTCATAAAACAGTTTCACTGGAGGTGGGAGGTGGGAGGAAAAATGTATCTATTGTATCAGGATTTTTTGTTAAATGATTTTAAATTGTGATTTTTGTTGAAAAAAATGTTTTTTTCCAATTTAAGTCCTTCATTTCAGTCTTTGTTCATAAGCTGGGTTGAAAAAAGTAGAGATGTCAGATCTCCTGAATAAATCCTAGAAACTGACTGACATGTGGTGTGCATTTTTGGAAAAAATATGGCTCCTGGTGTAGTCTGTAGACATCATCACCATCATCATTCAACTTTTTTACCCAGTCCAATGTTTAAAAAAGTAAACTAAAAATTGCAAAAATCATAAATATGGAAAAAAAAATCGAACCGGCACCCTAAAATTTGTAAAAGAATCAAATTGGGAGAAAAACATTTCATTTCATCCCGGCCCTAAGTTTTACTGTTTCACTCTCTCAGGTTTAATCTCAGCACCTCTGCCCCAGGATGAACGTGGACTGGATTATCAGAGTTAATGAAATATTATTGGTTCCATACCAGACTAATGGATTCTGCACTGTAAAAAAATAATGTGTTGATTCAACTTAACTCATTCAAGTCATTTTGTTGCTTTGACCAAGTTAAGTTGATTTAACTTAGTTTAAACTAAAAAAAGCTCAAGTGAACTACAAAATATTTTGGTTAAACTTAATTCATCAAGTTTCTACAGTAAGGTATTTTTTGTTGCGATAGCGTTTTATAACCGTGAGTGAGGAGGGAACACAGTGGATATAATATTGTCCCACCAAGCAGACCGTCTGCGGTATGGTGCACATTTTGCGGTGTTTTCACGGACTTATCCCAGGACGGATCCCTAAAAAAACTAGACTAGCCGGCCTACTTTTTTGGGACCCTTTCGTACCGATCCTTCCTTATGGACCGATCCGCTCTCGGAAGGTGGAGCAACACACTGCAGACCGTTGATTGGTCAAAAGAGTCGTCACTTACTACGCGACAGCGGCTGCATTTCTCCTGGCGGCACACAGACTTCTCTGAAACAAAGCTTGATTGCACTTTGTATCAGAGAGCTACATGCCAATCACAGAGAGGACGAAATGCTGCATGTCTTCCATCTGTGCTCTTTGTTTACTGTGTAGCGTTTTTCTTCTTTGTTGGATTTAATAGCAGGGTAAACTGTGTTTGGCTGCTACGGTGTCACGCTATTGTTTAAAAACTGCGGCTTCCAGCATCCAGTTTACACGCCGCCTACCACAAGAGGGCACAGTTTGCTGTGGAAACGCAAACAGGATCAGGCTTAACTGTAGCAAACCGTCCCAAACCGTACTGAACCGACCCGTACTGCTTGGTGGAAACGCAGCTTAAGAGCCTGCTGTACATTAAGATGTTGCACAGATGGTGCAGGCTGTCTGTGTTCTAAATGGCACAGACCAGATATTTATGCTCCATGGTAATTACCTGCTGTCTTGTTTGTTCTTATCCAAACGTATCAACACATCTCATGCATTGGCATAAACCCATAATGCACTGTAAAAAATCATTGAGTACATGGGCCTATGCCCTAAGAAGCACAGATAGCCTGTCTGTGCTATGTGGAGCACAGACTGCCTGTGTAACATATCAAGGTCTTATATCCACTGTGTTTCCTCCTCACTCATGGTTACAAAACAGCATCACATTAACAACAACTTAGATTTTTGAGTTGAAACATATTTTGTTGTTGAGATAATGCCAACTTATAATTATGTGTTTTTACAACAACTTCAGTAATCTTTTGTCATACTAACTTTAGATAATATGATGGAACAACAAACATGTAAAATCACTTTTTACAGCGTGGATCATCACACACCTCAGAGCCAGTTGATTTAGAGGAGGCTGAGCGTCACGGTTTGGGTGATCTTTTGTCCTTGCTGTTGGCAGCTGATGAAATATTCTTTGTTGAATGTTTTTAAATGTGATGCCTGGAGTTGAATCTGTGGATAAGTTGAGGTGAGAAAATAACTGTGTATAAAGACGATCAGGTGTGTTTGTATCTCCGTGTTGTTCCACGGGGGGAATAAAACTTTAACACTCACACTTAAATCAGTAAAATTGGGATAACGTTGGATGTAATATTGATGTGCGAACAGGAGATATTCTTAAAAGCTGTTGTTGTTCCAAAGGCTGCATTAAATATTCATTTCACTTCTATAAAAGGCCCAAGTCCCTGCGGCGGTGTTCCTCCTCTTCCTCACTCTACAGCTCAGTGTTTCTTCATCGTGTATTACAGCAGACACTTTTATTTAAAATAATACATTAATAAGGCTGCAGACATTCAGCGGGGAGCGCACAGCCGGCTGAACAGCAGCTAAACAAACCCACCAGTTGTCAAAGAGAGAGCTTTGAAACGCCGTCCTGCTGCTGCTGCTGAGCTCCTCAACACGCCGCTGATTTCCCTCCAGACTCAGAAACTCAAGATTTATTACACAGCGGCACACAACGCACCATTCATCCCTCTGTTAGTCATCATCCTACAGCTTGATGTTACATATATAACCCTGATCATACCCTGAATTACATATTTCATCATCTCTGTGCTGTTTCATTAGTTCATCTCATTATATAACACAAATAATCCTGTTTGTTTCGTTATATCTTCCCTCTGTTTCAGAGAGCGACTGCCAGCTGCTCACCAAACTGCCCAAAGTCAAATGTCTCCACAACAACAAGAGGGAGGGTAAGGTTGCACCTGTGTGTGTTTAAAGAGTGTGTTTTTCTGTCAACAGTATGTAATGTAACAATGCTGGATGTCCATTCTCAACACGTGCAGATTTATATAGATTTAGGTGTTTAAAGAAGAGTTATATCAGAGCTTCAAAGAGAAGACTGGAGCCTTCACTGTGTCTCCATCTTTTCAAACGGACAGAAACAGAAATGTGTTAAAGATTCATAAATAACCTGAACATCCAAAGTGACAGCCGTAGCAGAGTTAAAGGCTCCATCAGTCTAAATCTGGAAGCTGATCCTCGGCTGTTTGCTTCATACAGCCGAGCGTCATGCTGATCTCTACGCCGTGAAATCCTTTAGGAGCTGCCGTCAGGCTCTTAAATATAGAAAACATGTGAATCCATCACACAGATTAACACCACAGACTGACGAAGAGACGACTCAGGAGCGTTTTTTTATCCTGAAGAGGAGGAGGAGGGTCTGTGTAAGACTCCCAGAGAGGTTGGTTTGACCTTAAAAAAGGCCCAAGGAATAGTTTGGGTCATTCACACGGCAGACTCGCTGACGGAGGTTAACGAAGGGACTCTGTCTAACATCGGAAAGATGGTTCAGGTCTTTCCAGTCCATCTAAGTTCCCAAGGTCCAGGTACATGTAAGATTCAAGACGCAGTAAGACCAGATTCTGGTTTTTGACCTCAAATACGTGATGAAATATTCGTAGAAAGGAAAAATGTAAAAACACAATTTGTGTAAAGATAAGAAAATAGGAAATTAAATTAAATATAGAAGTAAGCTAAAAAAGCACTCAGAGAGCGCAGATTGTCAAGCATATTGTGATTGTCACCAACACTTTAGTCCTACTTTAATGTTATACTCCCTTTCAGCAGACTGTCTGCTACAATTTGGTGTTAGTTGCAGGTTTGTACTATAATTTGTTACCTGACAGTGTTGAAAATTATGATGACCCAGTACATATTTCATATTCCAGATCTTAGTATCCAGAATATTGCCAGGATCTGGATCATACTTTTACATCTGTCAGAAATTATGGTGACCTTGTCTTGTATTTTTTTGCAAAGCAATCCGATCATCTATCGTGGAGTTATATACACATATGGTAAAAATGTCCCTATTTCACAATGATAAAGAATCCTTTAAAAAAAACATGGATCAAGACGGTGATCCAGATCACCTCCAAAATTTAATCACTTCTTCCTTATCCCATTTTTGACATTTACTGAAAATTTCATCAATATCCGTTCGTCACTTTTTGAGTTATGTTGTTCACAGACAAACAAGCAAACTCTCCCAAATACATAACCTCCTTGGCGGAGGTAAAAAATTAAAAGAAGAAAAAATAAGTTGGGATACACGATATATTGGTATCAATATACTGATATATCAGTATCGACTGATGTTGGTCATTTTTTTTAACATATTGGCATCAACCAACGTGGCTGCCAGCAATTTTCAGAGCATCTTGAATGATCTTTCGAGACCCAGATAGTATTGTTTTCTATGACTATGTAAACACCAAAACTACCTAAGAAGGGTGGCCTTTCTTCTTTTTTGTCTCTCTTCTTTTTTTGATCTAAAAACAGACAAAACGTACTATTTTGAACATGTTCATCTTGAGCACTCCATCCTTCATAGTCGTCTTTTCACGCAATCGCGCCACTCTTTCTCTCTGAACTACCCTGACACATCATCTCAGATTTTTTTTCTTTTTTTTAATCAATATTGATATCAGTTAATATTAGTTATCAGCCATAACAGCAATATTGATGTTGGATATCGGTATCAGGCAAAATTTTCATAATGGTGCATCCCTAAAAATAACATATGAAAGAAATTGAATAAATAAATAAATTAAGAAAAAAAATGTAAAGGAAAAAATACAACACAAAAAAATATAAAAATTAAAGGAAACAACAAATAAAAAATAAAAAATTGTAATAAAGGAGAATATGTGACTGACCCACGGGGCAGACATCACACCTGTCGGAAACCGTCACCACAAACGCACATTTTTAAAACCTTGCACAGAAAAACCAGAGCACACTCTGCACCTTCATCTTCCCTAGCTCCATCATCTTCTCTACAACTCACCTTCATCATCCTCTCTTGTTCTGTGGGTTAGTAGGTGTTGAGCTCAAACAACAGCAGTTTGTTCTCATAGTAGGCTGAAGGAGAGAAAACACACACACACACACATACACATATATACACAGAGAGCTCTTTTAATGCTTCACCTGAACTCTGCTGAACACCTGACAGCTCCTCTCTTCTGGCTTGGTGTCTGTCTTTAAATTCTGTCCTCAGGTTTCATCTCTGAAACTTTATCGTCTGTCTCTGTTTTTTATCAGCAGGAAACGTGTCCCACTCGTCTGACTGAAAAGTTTCATGCAGCGTATGACTAAACAACTCTGACTGGATCGTCTTTTTAAGGCTCATAAAAACACTCCTCTGACACACACTTTACATATTTTTATTATTTGTATTCTTGTGAGGACACACTGCAGTCAAAACCAGATACACACTTTCTGTGAGTGTAATGTTAACACACCTGACACACAGGGGGCGCTAACAGCCTTTGACTTCAGCAGTTGGTCACCAGCTGGAGGACACGATAACAGGCTCATATATTAAAGCATCTCAACCTCTGTCCTCTCTCCCTCACACACACACACACACACACACACACACACACACACACACACACACACACACACACACACACACACAGCTGTGATAGGTGGAGACAGTTAAGAGTCATCAAAGTATATTAACAGTCCCCCTGGTACAAAGTCAGCCTGTCCTGCAGTGTGTGTGTTTATGTGTGTGTGCATGTGTCTGTGTGCTCGTGCGTGTGTGTATGTGAGTAAATGGGTCTCCACTTGTGTGAGTTTGATCGTTAATCTGTGGACCAAACTCTGTGTGTGTGTGTGTGTGTGTGTGTGTGTGTGTGTGTGTGTGTGTGTGTGTGTGTGTGTGTGTGTGTGTGTGTGTGTGTGTGTCCATCCATCCAGAAAATAAAGCCTTATTGAGGATGAAATGGGATTTTTAATTGGCTGAGCCTCGGCCTAACAGAGCAGCGTGAAACTTCACGGCCCCTCTTACAATGTCACCGGCACACACACACGTGGGCACACACAATTTCTGCCAACAAACACACAGTTTTTGTGTGTTCACACTGTTTCCAAAGGACACACACACAGAGTGTGTCTCCATGTCAGGGAGTATTGATTAGACCATTTAGTCCAAATAGAGGAGAACAGCAGCCCCCATCAGGGAGACCTCCCTAACAGGCCCGTTGACACACACACCCTGACTTGAACGAACACACACTGCCCTGCTCTGACACACACGTTTTCTGGTACTGACACTTCCTCCCTCTCTCACTCACACACACACACATGCAGAGTGTGATGGGCCTGTTAAAAGGTTGTGTCCATGTCTGACAGCGTCTCTAAGAGCCTGGCATCGATTTCCCCTCTGACTGAGGGTGTGTGTGTGTGTGCACAGTAGTGCAGGATGAGCACAGTTTCATCTGATGAGCTTCCCTGAGAAGAATCATTTTCAGGAGGATTTCAGTTTTTCAGAGAAGATCTCAAACTGATCTCATGTTCCATATCCTTGCCATCTTAAAATAATTTCCCAAGTCTTGTCAAAAGTGTTTTTTTGTTTTTTTTTCCCCCAAATCGTGATGCTTCCCACCTCTGGTAAAGTGGCCTGCATCTTCAGTTTTAAAAAATCATGTGATCTAAACCTTGAGAATCATGGTTTGTGTCGAGTATGATGTAGGCCGCTTAATTTTGCATCAGCAAAAGACAGTGTGACTTACACAACTGTACAAGACTTCAGGTCATCCCTACATTACCACAGCTGTATGTTCCCAGGGCTCTGTGTTCCCACAGCTCTATATTCCGACAGGCCAATATTCCCACAGCTCTATGTTCCAACAGCCAAGTGTTCCCTAAACTCTTCGTTCCCACAATTCTACAGTATATACCCACAGCTCTATGTTCCCACAGGCCAATGTTCCCACAGCTCTATGTTCCAACCGCCCGATGTTCCTACAGCCCAATGTTCCAACAGCTCTATGTTCCCACAGCTCTATGTTCCTACAGCCCAATGTTTCAACAGCTCTATGTTCCCACAGCTCTATATTCCCCCAGGCCAAAGTTCCCACAGCTCTATGTTCCCACAGCTCTATGTTTCCACAGCTCTATGTTCCCACAGCTCTATGTTCCCACAGCCTAATGTTCCAACAGCTCTATAATACCACAGCGCTATGTTCCCACAGCTCTATGTTCCCTAAACTCTATGTTTCCATAGCCCAATGTTCCCACAGCTCTATGTTCCAGCAGCCTAATGTTCCAACAGCTCTATGTTCCCGGAGCTCCATGTTCCCACAGGCCAAAGTTCCCACAGCTCTATGTTCTAACCGCCCGGTGTTCCCTAAACTCTATGCTCCCACAATTTTACAGTGTGTTCCCACAGCTCTATGTTCCCACAGCTCTACGTTCCTACAGCCCAATGTTCCAACAGCTCTATGTTCCCACAGCTCTATGTTCCCACAGCCCAATGTTCCCACATCTCTATGTTCCCACAGCTCTATGTTCCAACCGCCCGATGTTCCTACAGCCCAATGTTCCAACAGCTCTATGTTCCCACAGCTCTATGTTCCTACAGCCCAATGTTTCAACAGCTCTATGTTCCCACAGCTCTATATTCCCCCAGGCCAAAGTTCCCACAGCTCTATGTTCCCACAGCTCTATGTTTCCACAGCTCTATGTTCCCACAGCTCTATGTTCCCACAGCCTAATGTTCCAACAGCTCTATAATACCACAGCGCTATGTTCCCACAGCTCTATGTTCCCTAAACTCTATGTTTCCATAGCCCAATGTTCCCACAGCTCTATGTTCCAGCAGCCTAATGTTCCAACAGCTCTATGTTCCCGGAGCTCCATGTTCCCACAGGCCAAAGTTCCCACAGCTCTATGTTCTAACCGCCCGGTGTTCCCTAAACTCTATGCTCCCACAATTTTACAGTGTGTTCCCACAGCTCTATGTTCCCACAGCTCTACGTTCCTACAGCCCAATGTTCCAACAGCTCTATGTTCCCACAGCTCTATGTTCCCACAGCCCAATGTTCCCACATCTCTATGTTCCCACAGCTCTATGTTTCCACGGCCCAATGTTCCCACAGCTCTATGTTCCAACAGCCTTATGTTCCAACAGCTCTATGTTCCCGGAGCTCCATGTTCCCACAGGCCAATGTTCCCACAGCTCTATGTTCCCACAGCTCTATGTTGCCACAGCCCAATGTTCCCATAGCTCTATGTTCCCACAGCCCAATGTTCCCACAGCTCTATGTTCCCAGAGCTCTTTGTTTCAACAGCCCAATGTTCCCACAGCTCTTTGTTCCCACAGCTCTGTGTTCTGACAGCTCTATGTTCCAACAGCCCAGTGTTCCCTTAACTCTATGTTCCCACAGCCCAATGTTCCCACAGCTCTATGTTCCCACAGCTCTATGTTCCCACATTTCAAGAACATTTACAAATTTTAGTCTTGTGTTCCTTCATTTTCATTCAATTAAGCCCTATCTCCCCACAATATTTTGGAAAGCCATTTTTGGTAATTGTATGAATGAATGAATGAATGCATGAATCATTTTCTTTTGATACTTCAGAAGGCAGTCGATATGAGGCCTCTGTGCTACTTAGTTTAGTTAGTTTAGTCACAAGGACAATGTGCACTTACATTAAAACTTTGCAGCAAACAAAAAGAAGAGAACTAGCTGAACACTGTTTGCCATCTGCAGTCCACTACTTTGTGTTATTAGCTACCAAATTGGGAAAAAGAGGAAATTTGATACAAATTAATGCAGTGAGGTTTAATAAGATATGGGCTTGGCTATAAATACGGCAGAGTTATTCAGTCTTTTTAGTTAGCACATTTGTCAGCAAAAAACTCTTTAAATGAAGCTACATTAAGCTAGCTAAATGATGTATACTGGTTGAGCTTTTTTGGACTGAGGGTGGAAGTAGAAATCCAGTTTTTGTATATAATTTAATTAAATAATTGAATACATTATTACCGTCTAACCGCTTGAAATGTTTTGTTTAATTAAGAAAAAATTAAGAATTAAGAAAGAACTGGCCTATTTATGGTTTTGTTGTTGTTGTTGCTGTCGTTTTTTTTTTTCATCAGAATGTCACCTGGGAAAAAAAAACAATTAAAGCACCAGTTGGTTGGTAATTAAGCATGCCTGTTGTGTAGTGTCTACACACAGTGCAGTCAAGGTTTTTAGAAGGATCAACCATTTATCGCATCAACAGTCATCAGTCAAGGACCCAGCAGAGTGGAGCATTATGTTAAGTTAATGTGTTTGGGTTTTTTAGATTTTAATTGTTGTAAATTTACATTAAAGTCAGAGATGCATGTTCAAAAATTTGCAAGAGTATTTTTTTTTTATGTTTCATAACTTGCAAACGCTATAAGTATGTCAAAAGTGATCTGTTGTCATAACCTTGTTGGGTAAAAGATTTAAAAAACATGATAAATATAACTTAAAGTGTGTGTGTGTGTGTGTGTGTGTGTGTATGTGTGTGTGTGTGTGTGTGTGTGTGTGTGTGTGTGTGTGTTGCTATACAGTGAAGAGGGTACACTGTGAGGCCAGAGAGTTTTAACAAGTGTAGCGATCAGAGCTTTGATGAGGATCTATGTTTATTTATGTTTATGTCTCAGGTCTGATCAGGTCCAGAGTACGAGGGGCCGACGCTGCCCGGGCAGGGGTCCTCACCTTCCTGGACAGTCACTGTGAGGTCAATAAGGACTGGCTGCCCCCCCTGCTGCAGAGGATCAAACAGGTACAACACAATCTGTGTTTCAGGTGGAGAACGACCTGAATGTGAGGTCTCTCAGATCAAAACCTCAGCTCGTTTTCTCTCTCCACACTTCCATCCCTTTCTCTTTCACCTCCTTGTTTCTCGTCTGCACGCACTGCTCTTCCGACTCTTTCTTATCTCCTCCAGCTTTTTATTCTTTAGTTTTCTCCTGCATTCCTTTTACTTTCCTCCTCTTATCATCTCTCATCTTCTTTTCTTGTATTGTCTCCTAATGTAACTCCTATCCTTAGTGCCTACCCTCATCTCCTCACACTGTCATCCTCTGTGTCCTTATTTCCCATCCTACTTTACTACTGCTGTCTCCTCCTTCTCTTGCCCATCTTTTTCTCACACCTCCTCTTCTCATCCTTTTCTCCTTGGGTCTTCTCTCTTTTATCACCTCTTTCTGTTCCCTCCTTCATGTCCTCTAACATTTATTGCCTCTAACACCTTTTGTCTTCTTTTATTCCTCCTGTTGTGGATCCTCCTCTTAGCTCCGTCTGTTCTTTTTATTCCCTCTGTCAGAGAGCTGTCTTCTTCTTTTTATGCACTAATTCCTCCTCTTATTGTCTCCTTCTTTCCTTTTTACCTCTTTCCCTTCAGTCTTTCCTCCTAATGTCACCTCAACCTTTCACTCCTCGCCTCTTCCAAGGCCTGACAATGTTTCATCTGAAAACGCTGAAACACAGTGACAACGCCAGACAAGTTCACAGCTTCCTATTGGTTTCAAAATGAAACTACAGATTCCTGATCCTATGGAAATAGATTTATGGTTTAAAAAAAACATCAACAGACCAAATCTGAGGCTGCATTGACCCCTCACCTGTCTGTCCACTGACGTCCTCGCCTGTGTCCCCACCTGCCTCATCAGCTCAGTCCTGGTCTCAGTTGTTTGCTGATATCACACCTCTACTGAGCTCCGTCTGTAAAGCAACGATCGATAAACTAAAACAACCACAGAGATTGAACCAGCATCATCCATATTCATACCACACTCTATGTGAGTGTGTGTGTTCAGCAGTACCATCCATCTCTGTCCATCCTGTCACTTTTCAGTCATATATTCAGATTTAAATGTATGAGCTATTGATCCGTTAAACATCATAAAGTTCCTGAATAATCGTCTCAGATGACTGAAACTTCAGCTTCACTTCTCTTCCCCCTGACTGACTCTCTTTCTCTTTCTCTTTCCCTCTTTCTCTTTCTCTGTTTTCATAAACCTAATTATTTCATTTTAATCTTAAATTAATTAACTTCCTCCCTGCTGATGTGCTGTCACTCTGACATCTGTCCGTATAAGGTTGTGTCTGATTTGACTGTCGGGTCACCTCATCCTGACTTAAACAATGACTGGATGACCCAATCTCAATGTCAACACTTGGACACTCAAACACTCACTGACTTTGAGGCGCGTCCCAACAAAGTCCATGGCTCTCGTGCTGACTTTTTGAGCCCTCAGCGCACCATAAGTAGGCATATTTGCAGATTTGACATGACGGAATTACCCACAGTTCATTTTACTGCGATTTGAAACCATAGAAACATGGGTAAACAAGCATGTAACTCAGAAATTGAAAGAAGAGATGAGGAACAAGAATCACAGAAATTAAAAACAATGTTGATGCCTCAGAAATAAAAGTCTGCCTGTCTATGATAATAAATGTTTAAAACAGCCTTAATCTGCCCAAATCTTCATATCTTAACACATACTGTATGCACAGTTTGAATGATATAATCAATTTTTTTATCTTCTTATTTCTTTCAATTTCGTAGATAAATTGTCAAATTATTGTCCAACTAAAGCTTGTTCAATAAAAACTCATGCTGATGTTCAGGTTAGCTACATGGTGACATGCAGGTTAAGTGAGAAGTGGCAAAGTACTGTCCCAATCTGAGTTATACCAATTTGAGCCCCACACACTGAACCATTTGCCTCTCAAAAAAGTCATTTAAGGGGCTGTGAGGAGTTTGAAAGTGATCTTGGAAAAAGTCTCCCTTCTAGATATATTGCACACTTTAAAATGAGTTTCATCAGTACCAATATTACTGGTTACAGGTTATTTTAAAGTGCTACTTCTTAACTTACAGGTCTGGCCAACCAGGACTGCATTGATTTACAGAGATCTGTGTTTTTCTCTGCTGAACACAATTTCTGTGATTAATTTTGTAGTGATGGTGGACACTGGAGCCTAACTGTCACACAGAAAAAGGACAGAAGAGCAGAAGAAAGCTAAACAGGAGAGTGATACAGCCCAAGCTAATGGCTAACACAGGAGCTAAACTGTTATATGTGATAATGTTCATCCCAACCCACAGTCAGCAGTTATTCTGCAGTGGTCTGTTCAAACTTGAGAGTCTATCAAAAAAAATGAAGAGTGAAGTTACGTTAGCTCTGCTTGGTAGATGACTGGCAGGACATAGCTAACCAGGATTTACTAATGTTACACATTACTCACATGTCTTAGAGCACCAAGCTGCCAGCTGTGCTAAATATAGACAGCTACTATGCTACATACAAACTTACTGTGTTTACTTGTTGTCACGTTAGCCTACCGATAGCACTACATATAGCCGGCTACTATAATGTTTGCTTGATGTCACGTTTCAAACCGTAGTGCTATGTAACTGTACTGATAAATACCTTACCTCCATGCGTTGTATCCAGTAAAAAGTTGTCTTGAACAAAGTAAATTTGTTTCGATCTAATCTCCATTTAATTCCAAAACAAATACATGACTCGCTAAATGTAATTTACAACAGTGTGCAGAGTCTCCGAGACAGAAGGTGGTGAAGGAGTGCAACTTGAAAAGATCCTCTCCCCTTTTCCAACATGGCCCCTCATCCCCAACTCAACCTGATCTAAGCTTCTCACACCTGCTCTGAATCAGAGACAACCAGGCACACCTGATGTCTGAGTCTTTGACACTTTTTTTGGGTGTGAAACTGATCCCGCGATGAGTCCTGTTAAATGTATAGGATCCTATCAGAGGACGGAGGAGGTTTATCTGTGGACAGTTAGCGCTTCATTATTCTGATCTTCTGATTTTTAAAGCGTCAGTATTAGCTCCTCTCCGCCCTCAGGGCTCTAACATATAAAATCCATCACAGAGACGGTCAATAAAAGTGTCTGTGAGATAAACTAAGAGCAGAGTAAAATCATTAAACAGCATCAGATATCTGTGGGCGTGCTCCTGTCTGCATATTTATCAGCTCACAGAGAGACGTGCAGGTGGCAGCTTCACCTGCTGAATCATTGAGGTGAGCTTTGTTGTCATCGTTATGTTGGAGCGAGACACTGCAGACTCACATTAAGGATAATGGAGGCAGTGATGATGGTCATTATGATGATTCAGGATGTTTTCAGGTCACTTTTCCTTTCGCTGCCATCCTCACGCCTTCAGTTTCTAATCAGCTGGAAAAGAGAAGAAGAGTCTGAAATTAAGATGCTGCTCCCTGGTGCTCTGGAAAAAAAACGCTCATCTAATTACAACGCTAATGTCGGGACGCTTCACCCTGAGAGCTGCACGTTGAGTGTGTGTGTGAGTGTGTGTGTGCCCAATCATTACTGTAACAGCTATTAAAGCAGACGCTCTGTAATGTGTCCGGAGCTGCAGAGGGATGCAGCCCGCGGTCCTTCTCCTGACCCTGAAGCTAATGGTCCAGAACCGATCCACCTGCTCCGTGATATCAGAGACTCATCCAGCCGGCACGCCAAACTAATACAGGACCATCAGAGTGTGTGTGTGTGTTTGTGTGTGTCTGCAGTCCTTGTAAAGAGCAGAATGTGCCATCAGATAGAAATATGAGCTAAATAAAGAGCAGACGTTTGGCCGGTTTCCTCTTCTCTCAGGTTTAGGATCCATTGAGGGTTAAGGAGGCGATAAGCGAGCTCTGTGAGAGGATTATTATGATCCTGTGGATGGTTGAACAAGACAGAGTGATCTGGGCTCGCATTCTTCATTTTTTGACAGTAACAGACATCAGTTTTGGAGCCCTTTGTCTCCATCCTGAGAGACGTTTTCATCATTTAAGTCCAGTTATACATCCCCACAGATGTTACTACAATAAACCTCAGACTGATTTATTCAAACAGAATCAAATTATTATAAATCAGCAGACAAACATCAGCTTTAACCCAAATTAAATCCTTCTTTAAAGAGAGGTTGTATTTTCTTTTTATTTCTCTTTGATCAGTCTATCCATCGCTCTTGATGAAACCTCTGAATCCTGATGGATTCTGTGTTTTATTCGACCTCAGCGTTAACAAAGGGAGTCACGTGGAGCTGGAAGCAGAGAGCGGAGGTCACTCTCACCTCGCTGAGCGTGCCGTCTGCAGGATCTCTGCTGAAAGACTGAAAATGGTTTAATGTGCTGCAGGATAACGACCTTGGAATATACAGGCTGTTTCACACACACATGCACACACACTGAGCTGAGAAATTCATTCATTACAAAGGAATTTGATGCTTTGCAGAACACATTCACCTTCTCAGTCATTTCCTCTCCCTCCACTTTTTTTCTCCATCTGCAGTTTTCATTTTGAAGATTTGTGCACTCTTTCCTCCTCCTGTCGTCCTTTACTCTTTCTCTCCTCTTTCTGCTTTAAAGCACAGCCTCTGAAGCACATGTGTGTGTGTTTTCTCTGTGTTAGTTGCTTTTCTTTACCATGTGTGTTTGTGTCCAGGACCCGACCCGTGTGGTCAGCCCTGTCATCGACATCATCAACATGGACACGTTTGCCTACGTGGCGGCCTCTGCGGATCTCCGTGGAGGTATGTGAATCCTGAAGGTGTCTGGAGAAACCCTGAGGCTCTGATTCATGAAAGAGTTCTTCTTTCAGACATTTTCTTTACTGTTGTAACTCTCAAACAGGAACATCTGAGCAAACAGATACTTTGTTTTTCTGATGCCAAGTTAAAAATAAGCATAAATACATCTAAGATGACTAAACTTATCCAAGCTGGTCTAAAGGATGGACTGATCTCAATGTTTCTACAGACTCTGCTCTTTCATTTCTGTTAGTGTAGCATCTAAATACTTCATCGTGTGTTAGTGTTTAAATAATTCATGTAAAAACATGTTCCCAGTCTCAGCTGATGTTCCTCTCTTTGAAAAGTCAGAGAAACATGTTTCAGTCAGCAAGTTTTATCAGGGATGGGTACAGAATTAGGTGTTTTTATAGGCACAGGCCTTAGACTGTATATAGAGTGGACAGCGTGGCTCCACCATTTACCATTGTACGGTTTTGAAGCCAAAATACCCCTGTTGCAGGCACTACCATTGTGCAGCCAGAGTCTGCGCAGTAGAGGCTAAGAGGGACTTGGAGATAATCTGAGTGGAGCGGGGTGATAAAAATAATGATTGTTCTTTTCTTTCCATAGTCTAAAATCTTCTTGGCTATCCAACCCGACTTTTTTTACAATCCCCCCTAAAAAATACTCAAGAACGGCAGCTGTCAGTTATCAATAAACGTGACGTAAAGCTTTATTTCAACCTCTTATAACTAATGAAAATGAAACTTTTCAGAAAAAAAAGGACTTGAATACAAGGCAGCTAAAAGGTATCTTCAAAATACCACAACAATTGAATGTGAGAAACATTTCTACAAGGTGTATTAAGTTTTTAAAGTTTGACCACAGCCCATTTGGAACGACTTGGGAGATGGATTTTTGACCTATACTGCAGCCAGCCACCGGGGGAGTGGATTTTTTTTCTGGCAACCTCACTTAGAAGTGAGCAAGATGACATCCATTTTTTACAGTACTAAGTATCGATTCACATAAACTCAAACGGTACCTTGTTTAGGGACCTGAACACATCCTTGTGACTGTGAGGGAGTGGAAGAGTATTTTCCATGCTGGACATGAACACACCATTGCAAGTTTACATATTGAGAATAAACATCTTAGATTTTAAGCTTTGAGGTTTTTTTATGACACAAATTAATATTTATTACCACATATACTTGCAAAGGAACCAAAATTGGTACCGTATTGTTTCAAATGTGAAAGATACCCATCCCTATGATTTATATTTCAGCCCCTCTTTAATCCTTAAGACTCTACAGTTCCACAGTTTCATTTAGCAGACGCTTTTGTCCAAAGTGAGGTACAACACAAGCAAGAATTTAGACAGAGGGGAAAACCTTCAATAATTAGTGCTAAAAATTCACTACGAGCTGGATCTGAGACCTTCTGACTCATTCTACCCCTGAGGACAAAGAGGAGAAGGGTCAGAACAAGTGCTTAAGTGTTTCCTGAACAGATGAGTCTTCAGACATCTCTTAAAAGTAGAAAGGGACTCAGCGGATCGTAAAGAGTTAAGTAATTCATTCCACCATTTGGGCACAACAGAGGAGAAGAGTCTGGCTAGAGATTTGGAGCCACGCTGGGCAGGGAGCACCAGGCGTCTTTCACAAGCAGAGCGTAGTGGACGAGAAGGAGTGTAGACCTGGAAGAGGGACCCCAGGTAGGCAGGAGCTGTTCTTGTCAATGTTTTGTAAGCCAGAAGAAGAGCTTTGAATTTTTTTCGAGCTGCCACTGGAAGCCAGTGAAGAGAGATTAACAGCGGGGTGACATGCGCTGTTTTGTGCTGGTTAAAGACCTGCCCAAAACAGGATTCACTTTATGAAACATGAGAATGATTTTTAGAGACACACGAGAGAAAAGGAAGTAGCAGTTTTGCAGGAAGCTTGAGCTTTTCTCTTTTCAGTCATTTCAGTCTGAAAACTCCATCAGAGCTGAACACCATCGGCTCCAGATTGTTCTCAGACTGAACAAAAGGTCTGGAAAAAGCCTGTACCGAAGCCCTCAGGTTGCTCTGATTCTCAGGAAGTGTTTCAGACCGCCAGCTTTCTGCCTTGTCTGTCAAACTCAAGTGAAGGCTGCAGTCCTCCATTAGACCACTTACAGACCACCGTCTGAGCGTGCTCCTGTAGTGACAATTATCTGAAATACAGAGTCTAAAAGCTGAAAACCAGGAAACCCTTAAAAGCTTGACAGAGGATGTGAGACAGCGAGAGACGGCTCGATGAGGAGCTGAAACCAAACGAGCAGATAATGAATCTGAACAATGAACAGCTGAGTCCTCCTTCAGCTCCCTGTCTCAGATCTCTGAGTCCCTGAAGCTGATCTCCTCCAGCTTCACCCCCGTCTCTCCCTCCGTCTCTCCCTCTTTCCATTAGCCCCTCTCAGACCAATCTTCTCCTCTAACAGCAGCCGCCAATCAATGCTGATAATAGGCCTGTCCGCCGCTCGCGCTCTCACACACAGGGAGAACACACAAAGATACTCACAAAGACACACAGACACACACACACACAGACACACACACACACGCACGCACGCACACACGCACACACACACACACACACACACACACACACACACACACACACACACACACAGGAATCGATGGTGATAGTCGTGTTGACAAAAAGACATTTAAATTATAGATGAAGCGCTCCCTTATAAAATAAAATATATTACAGCTATAAGACCAAGTTACACTGATTCAGCACCCCCCCCCCCCCCCCCCCCCCACACACACACACACACACACACACACACACACACACACACACACACACACTCACACGTGAAAACATAAACTTTAAACAGGAGTTGGGATTGCCGTTGCAGCTTCTTTCAGGCTTGCTGTACTGCCTGATCAGCAAACACACTCACTCACACACACACACACACACACACACACACACACACACACACACACACACACACACACACACACACACACACATACTTAAAGTCACACATGCATTGAAAACAGACTATGTTCAGTAATTACCCTCAGTATCTAAGGGTCGGTCTGTTTCTAACTCTGGCATGAACTTAACGGGACATTAACTCTTCAGATTTATCTTTGGTAAAACAGATTTTTTATCGTAATCTTTAGACTTACTTTGATTTAAAGTAAAGAGAAAATATCATCAAATGTTTAAAAAAACTTCAGATTTATCTTTAATGAAAACTACAAAGATTTTATCATGACGTTCTGTAAATTCTTCAAACTCACCTTTAATACAAAGTAAATATACTTTTTATCATCTTCTAGCTGGAAGTCCTGAGATAACGTGGTCACATTTTAAACCAGAACACCATCTGTGTTTGTTAGCAGTCACACAGGTGGACTGAATCTAAACTCAGATAGATAGATAGATAGATAGATAGATAGATAGATAGATAGATAGATAGATAGATAGATAGATAGATAGATAGATAGATAGATAGAAATACTGCAGTTTAGTTAAAAACAAATAATTCAATATGTGTTGAACTAAAGTGACACTGTTGCAAGTTACATTTATTAATAAAGAAACAATGTTCACACATTTGTCACATGTGAATTTGAGTTTGAATTTGAATTTATTTGGCCCCCCGTGGGAGAAACTTGTCTTGGAGGACAGGCTCCCCCATGCTGCTACATACAATAGACAATACAGTGTAAACAAGATACAGTGCAGACAAACACAACAACCACCCAAAACCCACAAAAACTTACAGGCATATGCACACCCCACACTGCCCATCCCCGAACATTACATGGTTACTCTAGTGTGAGCCCTCAAGTCCTCCGGCTTGTCTGTGTCCCTCTGGTTGCTTGTTAATTAAGCCTATAGCATGTGGGATAAATTAGTTTTTGTAACAGTTTAGTGCACAGAAAGGGGTCCTATACCTCCTTCCTGAGTTTAGGAGCTCAAACTGGGAGAACAGCAGGGGTCATATCAGTGGTGTAAATCCCAAGTTCCTGGTCAACACTCTGTTTCACTTATTGCTGTCAGAGTATGTAGCCATGTAACCGCAATCAAACAAATTGTCAAATTTGTGATTGGTGATAAAACACACCTTTTCATCTTCTTTACCCCATTAAAAAAAAAACGTTTTTGTTTATTTCAAATAGTTACCAATGGCACATAATTTGGATATTTCCAAGTCTAGAAAAAATGGAGATTCAATAGGTTAAGACCACAGACTGTATATAGAGTGGTCAGCGTGGTTCCACCATTTACCATTATACAGTTTTAGAGCCAAAATTCCTCCGTCACAGGCGCAGCCATTAGCAGCAGAGACTGTAAGGGATCCTGGGGGAATCTGAGTGGAGCCAGGTGACAAAAATAATACTTTTTTTTTTCTTTCAAGGGTCTTATCACTTCTTGACTCTTCCTCCGGGCATATTTCACAAACCCCCCCAAAAAATACACAAGAATGTCAGCTGTCAATCATCGTTAAATGTGGCGTAGAACCTTGTTTTTTAACCTCTTATAACTACTGAAAATGAAACTTTTCAGAAAAAAAAAACTTGAATACAAGGCAGTCAAACGATATCTTCAAATCACCACAACAATCAGATGTGAAACATTTCTACCAGGTGTATTAATTTTTTAAAGTTTGATCACAGCCCATCTGTGCATATTTTCAAGACTGGAGAGTCAGATTTTTTGACCTATACTGCAGTCAGCCACCAGGGGGAGCACTTTTTGACTTAAACACTTTCCTGTCACAGGCTTCGACTGGAGTCTACACTTCAAGTGGGAGCAGCTGACATCTGAGGAGAAGGCTCGCAGGACAGACCCCACCCTGCCAATCAAGTAAAGAACACACACACTCACACACAGATAAACACAACAAGTGTTCGAGTAAAGCAACATCCTGACACAGGAACTCATCAGGAAGAGCAGACACATAGGATGGAGCAGAAGCAGGAGGAAAGATGGAATAAAGGAGTAGTAAAAGAGGGATAAAGTAGGAGAGGAGCAGTAAATGAGGAAGAAATAAAAGAAATAAAGAAGCGATAGAGGAGGAATAAGTAGGGACTGAAGAAGGGAAGTGTAGGAGTAAAGAAGGAATTAAGGGTGTGAACTAGAATGGTGGAGGAGTAAAGGAGGGATAAAGGATGAATAAAGGAGGTTGTAATAAATAAAGCTGACTCTGCTCCTTTCTCTCTCCTTCTGAGCTTCAGTTTCTCCTTCAGGATGAAAAGTTTGCTTCTTAAAATCAGGAGCCAGGAAAGTTTCTTGAAAAGTTTGACGTGGGCGTTTAACCCCGATCTTCACTTCCCACTTTCACGCTCGGATGGAGAGTTTTAATTGCTGCTAAATGTGGTCACAGTGTTTCTGTGTGCGCGCGTGTTTTCACACTTCAGCTATAAACTGTACAGACAGGCAATCTTCAGCCGTCTCTAAAGAGGAGAGTTTATCTGTCTGGATTTCTCTGGTTTTGTTTCCTTTACAGAGTTTTTCTGATGTTTGGGTCTTTTATTCTCAGACTTTAAATCCTCCACATGATGTTCAGAGCTGAGGGTCCCTACATGAAGACTTTACACCAAACAGGGAGCGTTATAAAGGAAAACAAATCAGAAAGATGGAGCTAGTTCAGGGGTGGGCAAACTTTTTGATTTGTGGGCCACAATAGGTTCTAACATTTGACAAAGGGGCCGGACCAGGAGCAGATGGATGGAGTGCTTTGGTAACTATCAGGGTATCATTCATTCATTCCATATCCATTTTAGAATCCAAAATTGGAAAACGGATAACAACTTGTTATTCAATTTTTTGTTTTCAAATCAAAAATCAGAAAACAAATGTTTATTTTTCGCTGTTTTGATTTTGTTTTGAAATTAAAATTAGAATATGAGAGAATAGAATTGTAATGGGATTTGTAATTCGTGTTTTTATGTTTTTATGTTTTAAAACCAAAACGGAAAAACGGAATTACAGAAAAACAGAAAAGCGTGTTTTTTCTGTCCTGGTTTTAAAAATGAAAAAACAAAAAATAATAAAAGATTGTGTCAAAATTGTTTGTATGATATTTTGATATTAAATGTGAAAGTCTCTATATAATAATTAGACAAATAACTCACATTGAAGGTTTATACAGACATGTTCCTGAGCTTTTTTTTTTTTTTTATAAGTAACAGATCGCTGACGATCCACTCCATCTTATCCGTGCGCATATGCACACTTCCATGTGTTTCAATGAGTTTTGTTTTGTCCACTTTCCTTTTCTTAGGTCCGTTCATCCTTACAGAAGGGCTGATGGGTCAGAGGGTGAAGTGCAAACGTGGAGTAATAGGCCTACACTTCACCTCAACAAAGCCAATGTATCTACAGTGTGCCATCTAGTAGGAAAACATCAGAATTGCAGGGAAAATAAAACATTAACAAGGTTGATTTATTTAATTTTTTTCAAGTTCGGCGGGCCGGATTAAAACTTTTAACGGGCTGCATGTGGCCCCCGGGCCGTAGTTTGCCCATGCCTGAGCTAGTTGGAGTACACACAGCTCTCAACATGATATGATATGTGTTATATCAAACAATATGTCATGATATAAAGAGTTAAATCATATGATAGGATATGAAACATACATGTAGCCTGCAGTGGGCAGCTTTCATGGCTCAGTTTTCAGAGCTCAGCGCTCAGCTGCAGGGGAAGTTTACTCTAATCAAATCGAATCAATGCCCGACAAATCATTTCTTCAGAGAGGAAAACAAACAAACGGATGGCAGAGGAGCCGTGGCCTCTCTCTGCCTCTCTAATACACATGCACACACACACGCTCAGAAATATAAATAATGAACCCTGGCAGCGTTCCTCCTTCATGACTCAGATTGGTGGCAGGAGACCAGATTTACTGCTGTGCCAACTTGTGAATGTCTGACTCTGTGCATGTTTCTTTTAGAGGAGGCCGAGAGTTAAACACTTACAGATGGACGGCTGGTGATATGCCTGAGTGTGTGTGTGTGTGTGTGAGTGTGTGTAAGAAAGAAAGAAAGAGTGAAGGGATACTTGCAGATAAATGGAGTGTATCAGGTTTGTCATGACTATTATTTAATACTATAATATACAGTATAAAAACATTATAAAATAAAAAAAGAAAAGAACAATAACAAAAACCAAATCTACAGTCATACAAACTGTTTTTACAGTTATCTCATAAATGGGTCAGAAAGAGTCCCACTTCAGAGTCTCTGACTGTTATTTTTGGTAAACAAACACTCTCATACACACATTCACACACACACACACACCCACACATGCTCACACCGTCACACACGCGCACAGACACAGCTTTATTTAGACAGAGAGGACAGGATCATTAGTGCTGAACAGAGGGTATCTGATGGCAAGTGTTGGCCCCCTCAATTATCACATCGTCCAGATTATGATTCACCCTCAGCCTGAGTGTGTGTATGTTTGTGTGTCTGTGTGTGTGTGTGGTTTGTCCTGTAAAGGAAACAGAGGGAGCTTCAGAGAAGATAATTTCTTGCCATGATAAATCATCAGTTTGTTCAAAAGCTCACTTCACGTTTAATGAAAAGACCCTGATACTGAATCTACTCTTCTCTTTCTTTCTTTCTGTTTCCCTCTTTCCATCTGTCTCTGTTCCTCTATCTCTCTGCTGTTGTTCCTCTATGACAGGACTCCCATCATCGCAGGCGGGCTCTTCGTGATTGACAGGTCCTGGTTCAATCACCTGGGAAAGTACGACACGGCCATGGACATCTGGGGTGGAGAAAACTTTGGTGAGCAGATGAAAGAGTTTACAGACAGACTGACAAACCAAGAGAGGAGAAACTGAGAGAGGACAAACTAAGGGAGACAAATTGAGAAAAACTGAAAGGACATGGTCACACTGGCAAACCGTACCATTTTTAAGCTCGCTTCAACCCTTAGTTCGTTTGGCAAGTGTGGCCGCAAACGTGTCGTGCTTCAGAGTGGTTCTCTTCATGCACAAGCACAAGCAAGCAGACATGAGGTATGATCCATGTCGTATGATCACTGCCTGTCCTCTTAACAATCATTTTAAACAATAGCAGAGGTGTTAGAGGGCTGTGTCAGGCCAAAAAGACTTACCATAAGCCAAAAAGTCTCTAAAGTCAAAGTAGTGTTCTCATGTGTTTTATTGTGCTAACTGATGAGATTGAACTTCATGTAAACAGACGTTTCGTGATGATGTTAGCAGGTCATGCCTTATGTCTGGTTTATATTGGAGTAGTGTGACCGCTGGCTGTACTCTCCAGCAGGGGAACAGTGCTGCAAAGGATCAGTTTTATTTAAGCACAGCATGGTTTGAATGGCCAGTGTGACAACTACCTAAGAGGACAAAATAAGAGGGGACATACAGTGAGAGGAAAAACTGAGATACAACAACATAAAGGGGGGACGAACTGAGGGATGACAAAAAGAGAGTGGCACAAACTAAGGGGTGAAAACTGAGGAGGGTCAAAATGAGGGGGGGGCAAACTAAGGGGTGCAAACTAGGGGAGGTCAAAATGAGGAAAGGACAAACTAAGAGAGGAATAACTGAGAGAGGTCAAAATGAGGGGGGACAAACTAAGGGATTACAAAAAGAGAGGGGCACAAGCTTAGGGGTGAAAACTGAGGGAGGTCAAAATGAGGGGGGGACAAACTAAGGTGTGCAAACTAGGGGAGGTCAAAATGAGGAAAGGACAAACTGAGGGAGGAATAACTGAGGGAGGTCTAAATGAGGAGGGGGGCAAACTAAGGGGTGCAAACTAGGGGAGGTCGAAATGAGGAAAGGACAAACTGAAAGAGGAATAACTGAGGGAGGTCAAAATGAGGGGGGGCAAACTGAGGGATTACAAAAAGAGAGGGGCACAAGCTAAGGGGTGCAAACTAAGGGAGGTCAAAATGAGGAAAGGACAAACTGAGAGAGGAATAACTAAGGGAGGTCAAAATTAGGGGGGGGACAAACTGAGGAAGGACCAAAGGAGAGAGGTTGAAATGAGGGATGACAAAACTGGGGAGGAAAAACATATCAGAGAAACTGTGGGAGGAGAAATTAAGAGAGAACAAACTGAGGAAAGAGAAACTGAAGGAGGAAAAACTGGGAGAGGAAAAACCGAGAAAACTGGGGGATGACGAAATTGGGATGGAAAAACGTACTGGGGAAACTGTTGGAGGAGAAATTAAGAGAGGTAAAATCTAAGGGATGAAAAACTGAGAGAGGTCAAACTGAGGGATGACAGAATGAGGGAGGTCAAAATGAAGGGAGGACAAACTGGGGGGTTGAATAACTGAGGGACGTCAAAATGAGGGAGGACAAACTGAGGGATGACAAAAATTGGGGAGAAAAAACTTATATTGGAGAAACTGAGGGAGGAGAAACACAGAGGAGAACCTGAGGGAGGACAAACTATGAAACTGAGCTGACCTAAAAACAAAACTTAACCAAAACATTAATCAACATAAAACAAGAGAGATTAACTGATCTATTGATGAAGTGATGGAGGGATTAATAGATCAAGTAAATAAGTAATGGATCGCTTATATAATGAAAGGATGAATTGATTGAGTTATGAAGGGATGAATGGGTTATGAAAAGAAGTGCTGAATAGATGAGGTGATGAAGTGGTGAAGTTGAGCTGAGATCAGCCTGAAGGTCTTAAAAGCTGAAGGAAGGTTAAAACTCTTCAATCTGGAGACAACATCTGGCTCTCCTGCTGCTACCTGCCTGCAGTCATCTCAGCTCTGTGTGTGTGTACGTGCGTGCGTGCGTGCGTGCGTGCGTGCGTGCGTGCCTGCATGTGGGCCTGCGTGTGTGCTCTGTAACAGCTCTGGAGTCAGTCTGTTGATTGGTGGAGCTGCTGCTTTCCTCAGATTAATGAGAGGCTGTTAGCCCCATTTTCCTCACACACACACACTAACACACACACACACACACACACACACACACACACACACACACACACACACACACACACACACACACACACACACACACACACACACACACACACACACACAGGTTTGTATCAGTCTCTCAGCATCTCTCCTGTGCCTTCTGTTCTCCTTTGTTCTCTCCTCTTCATCTTTTCTTCCATCTCTCCTCCTCCTCCTCTTACTTTCACTCTCCTCTCCTCTTCCTCCTTTTCTTCCTGTCCTCTCCTCTCCTCTCTCATTCTCTCTCATCCTTTCATCAGCTCTGTGTGAAAACTTTATAAAGTTTCCTCCAGCTTTTTCTACTGGGGAAACTTTTCTGCTTCTGTCTTCAGAGCGAGCAGACAGCTCTGGAAAGGAGCTTAGAATAAGCAGGTCATACCAACGCTAGGGAAACACACACACACACAAAACGCACACACACAGGCTTCATGTCTACAAAAGAACACACTTCAGGTTATCACAGTGAATTCAACCAAAGGATCTGAGTCCATCAGGGACCATCAGGTTTTCACAAAGCTTGGCCCACTCAGACGGTGGGACGTGAGGAAAGAGAGAAAGCGACAGGGAGGGAGAGGTGGGGAGAGAGAAGGGGGGAGAAAAAGGTAAGGGGGGAGTGTAGAGAAGGGATTTAGAGCTGCAGTCACTTTTACTGACTATTGACATGACATTGAAGTGTTTTAAGGTACTGCAACCTGAAGTAGCTTAAGACATTAAGTGACATAAACTGATGTAAAGTAAGGTGAAGTGAAATAAAGCGATGTAAAGTGGCGTCAGGTGACTTAAAGTGAGGTGAAGTTATGTATTATTACATAAAGTAGTGGTGTGCAGTGATGTAAATTGATGTATTGTAACATAAAGAGAAGCAAAGTGACTTTTAAAGTGATGTCAGGTGACTTTAAGTGACGTATAATGATGGTTGATGGTTAAGTGACTTTTGACGGCCACACCAAAGCGAACTCGTGAATTTAAATGCTCAACACGTCTGGACCCTGGACTATTTTGACAAGCTGAGGGGCGAACGCGCGTTGGCTCGTCACTGCGCATGCTAAGTAGAGAGCCCGTTCATTTAAAGACCGAAAGCCCAAAAGAGCATCTGAAAAACAATGAGCTGTGGTTTCAAAAGCATGACAGGAGAGTGTGTGAAAGCTTCGTAGATCACAATCAAGGCCTGCTGCCTCTCCCTGGTAATCCACCGGCCCTGCCTGGCTGTTCCCTGCACGAGCCCCCGAACCCCCGACCACCCGAACCCCCGACCCATGTTCCTGGAGGTCTCCCTGGGGATAATGAAGGGGTCGAGGAAAGACAGGACCGCAAAGAACTTCCATCTTTTCCCTGGCTCTGCCCCTGCCCCGCTCTTTCCTCTTCTCTATCAGGCTCAAAACTCCGCTGAGGAAAACACAGTCAGACTCAGTGATGACCCGCTGGAAACAATTGTTTACAGAACTTACCTTCAAAACCTGTCTCCTCAGCAACTTTCACCCAAGCTTGCTCTTTTTTTTCCCGGTCTCTGTAGAATACACATGTATCATATAACTCTGGATGATGACAAACCGAACAGATTGTTTTCTCCTCCATCTTCCGACGGGGTTGGAGTCGGGGCAGGTGGCGGTTCCCCCCCACGTCATCAAATCAATGGCGTCATGGGGGAATGTCATCGCTGATTGGCTGCCACGGCACAGCCTCACGCGAATTCGCATCGTCATAGTTTTAAAATATAAATGATATAAGCTAGAGATTAAGAAAAAGTTCAGTGAGTCCAATAATAATTGATTGGTTGTGTGTGTGTGTGTGTGTGTGTGTGTGTGTGTGTGTGTGTGTGTGTGTGTGTGTGTGTGTGTGTGTGTGTGTGTGTGTGTGTGCGCAGAGATCTCGTTCCGGGTGTGGCAGTGTGGAGGTAGTCTGGAGATCCTGCCCTGCAGCAGAGTGGGTCACGTCTTCAGGAAGAAGCACCCATACATCTTCCCCGAAGGAAACGCCAACACCTACATCAAGTAAGAGCTCATTTCATCTCTGAGTTCCTCAGAGGATTTATCAGAGCTGTGTCTGTCAGAAGGTTCAGTCATCAGCTGAGGAAAGACTGAGAGATGAGGAGGAGGAGGAGGAGGGCGCACATCACAGGGTCGACACCATGAGTCAAGTAGACTGGATCTCTACTGTCCTAGATTAAACTCATGGTGACTCTCCTGAAGACTGAACCTCTGTCCAACTAAGAGGAAGAAAACAAAAGAAGAGGAAAGAGAGAAAAGGGAAGCGAGGAGGAAACACAGAGAAAGATAAAGAGAGGAGGAAACAGACAAGGAAACATAGAGGAGGCAACAGAAAAGAGGAAAGAGAAAAGAGGAGGGAAATAGAGGAAGAGTAAAGTGGGAGAGGAAACAATGTGGAAGTAAACAGAACAGGAGGAAACACAAGGAAACAGAGAAGAGGAGGAAAGGAGAGGAAGAGGAAACCGTGAGGAGGAGGAAAGTGTTGTTTCAGTGTTTTGCTCAGAGAGCTGGTAAAGAACGCTGAACGCCGCTAAACGCCGCTCACTCCGTTGTTAAAGTGGATTTACAGCTGCCTGCCAGCCTTTGAGCTGCCAGCACAATATTATCCTATTAGCATAAGCTGTATTCTGTTCTCTGCCCCTTTTAGTTCAAACAGCGAGATGTTTACAGGCAGTCCAATAATCCATTAACAGGACTAATGTGCTCAGACTGCCAGTGAATTGATGTCGTATAAATAGATTAATCAGGGCGACAAAGAGGACACTAGTTCCCTTCAGAGGGTGAAATGCACACATTCAGCGTTACAGCGTTTTTTTCCGCTTTATGGGTTATAAAGAAAACAGGAACATTCGGAGGAGACTGAGAGGCTCCTCCTCTTTATAGACATGAGCTGACCCAGAAATAAAGATTTATTGTCTCTGAAAATCAGATTTCAATTATGGAATCAGTGTGATGTGCCATACTTTTCCAAAGTGCATCCTACTGTGACATAAAGTATCGTAGTGTAGCACAGCGAAATGTAGTCCGTGGGTCCGGAGTCGGTTGGGTCTGTGGGTCTGGGATAAGCTCAGAGCTCCTGCTGCTTCAGGTCTCTGTGGAGTCCCGGCCTTTCTCAAGCAGCTCACTTAAACTTCAGCTTATCCTCAGCAGCAGTAGCACGCAGCAAGTTCTCACGCCGCCTGTTCTCACGCCGCCTGTTTGATGCACATTTCCCAGCCCCCTATTGGCCGTTACCGAGGCAACATCTGTTGGGAGCAGGAGGAGGTGGCTTTTATTCGTGTCAGAGCGGCTCCGTGTTTATGATCAGAGCACATCTCCCTGACAAAGCTCCCTGTGTCTGTTGCTCGCCGCCCTGCTGGTTCATCATCAGGAGTCCCGCACCGCACCACGCTTTATAAACACAGCAAATAAAAATGGCTGCTTAATAACTCGATTACAGAGATTATACCGTTGCCTCTGTCGCACCTCCTGCTGTGACCTCCTCTGTGTGTGCTTGTGTGTTTGTGTGTGAGAGACATACATTCCTGTTTGCTCACCCACAAATGTCTCATATCCTGCGTTCATTGAACTGCCAGAGTGTGCAGCTCTAATGAAGGGTTTCTATCATTTCACTGAGACTCAGAGGCTCAGTTAACAGCTGATCACCTGAGAGAACAGAGGAGCGATAGGAAGTGATGTAACAGCTGATCACCTGAGAGAACAGAGGACAGACAGGAAGTGTTCTTCAGAGCTGGATCAAGAGCAGTCATCTGGTTCAGGTACAGCAGGAGAAGGACTCTCATGGAGTCACATGCTCAGGTATCAGAGCAGTCAGGAGTCATCTATTAGATACACAGGATGAGTTTCTAATAGATGAGTATCAGTTCCCCTTTTAAACATCAGAGGGCGCTGACTGTTTGTGACTGCTCTGATTGGACATAAATATTGAGCAGGTGAGCATACACGGACGCAACAGGTGAAATTGTCTTTGAGGATGAATTGTCAGTGTTTCTGAGATAGAGATAATACCTGACAGAGCTCTGCTGAACATTTTAACATTTTATCTCCAGATAAATGTTTGCCCTCACTCTCAGATAATGATTTCTGTCAGTCTGTCTCTCAGGTGTACCTGTGTCTCCTCACCTGTTGGAGAGCTTATCTCATGAAACAACACGCAATGTTAGCTGCGGTCTATAATCAGCCTTAACACTATGAACAAAAAGACAGCTTTGGAATTAAGATAACCAAAAATATGAAGGAATAAAGAATACTAAAACATTGAATAAGAGACATCTTTTGTACAATAGAGTCAGCATTGTGGATTGAATCATCCTGAGCCTTATTATATCACATCACATCATATCATATCATATCATATCATATCATATCATATCATATCATATCATATCATATCATATCATATCATATCATATCATGTCATCAAATGTCATATCATTAAATGTTATATCGTTAATCATATTATTTCATCATATCATATCATTTCATTTCATATCTTATCATATCATTTCAAATTATATCATATCATATATCATCATATCATATCATATCAAATCATCAAATATCATATCATCATATCATATCATATCAAATTATATCATCATATCATGTCATCAAATGTCATATCATAACATATCATATATCATGCCATCAAATGTCATATAATATTATGTTATATCGTTAATCATATTATTTCATCATATCATATATCATATCATCAAATGTCATATCATATCATATTGTATCATATCATATCATATTGTATCATATCATATCATATCATTTCATATCATGTCATCAAATGTCATATCATTTAAAGTTATATCGTTAATCATATCATTTCAAATTATATATCATATATCATCATATCATATCGTATTATATCATGTCATACCATTTATCATATCAAGTCATGTCACATCATTTCATATCATATCAAATCATGTCATATTATGTCATATCTTATCATATTATGTGCCATATCATGCATCATGTATTATATAATATTACATCATTGGGTCATAATCTGGAAGTGTCTGTCTGTGCTGCCAATATTCAGAGTCAGAGAATGTCAGAGTCCAACACACTCAGCAAGCAGGAGGAAAGCAAACACTAAACACTTACTCTGATGGTGTTTTACAGGAACACACGTCGCACAGCTGAGGTCTGGATGGACGATTTTCGCCTGTTCTACTACTCAGCTCGCCCTGCAGCACGAGGAAAGTCATATGGAGAGTAAGGCACTAGCAAACAAACACAAACACAGTACTGTAGGTGTGGGAGACAAAAATTGATGTATCAGGATTTTCATATGTCCTTCATTTTTGACTTTTTTTATAAGTTGGGTTGAGAAAAAGTTGAGATGTCAGATCCTCTGAATAAATCCTAAGAACTGACTTTCATGTAATGTGCATTTTTTGGAACTATGCCCCCTGATGTAGTCTGTCGACATCATCATTCATTATTTATTTTTACATATTGTCTAGTGTCAAGAAAGTAAACTGAAAATTGCAAAAATCGTTACTTTGACAAAATTGCAATCTAATTTGAATGGCAATGCAGAAATTGTAGAAGAATCGTTTTTGGAGAAAAGCATATCATCCCAACCCTACAAGATTGTCTATACCTGTATCTTGTCCTCTGGCTGGCTGCTCTAAACCAGACCTCTAAGATGAGTAGACAGGATCTGGGTTGGAGATATTCATGGCTTCTCTTCTCTTTCTGTCAAACATGAACACAGCCCAAATAAATGTTTACCTCACTGGAGTGTAGGAGGAAAATCTCTGCACAGCAGCAGGAGCAGACTTTAAACACCTGCCCCAACATCTGTGTGTGTGTGTGTGTATGTGTGTGTGTGTGTGTGTGTGTGTGTGTGTGTGTGTGTGTGTGTGTGTGTGTGTGTGTGTGTGTGGGTGTGTGTGTGTGGGTGTGTGTGTGTAAGAGGTATTTTTGTGTTTATCAGTCAGAAGCGGTGGCATTTTAACACCTTTGCCTTCCTCTCACATCACACACTTTAATTATTGGACCTGATGGAGTCCTCTCACTATCTGATCCTTGTTTGTTTGTTTTGCTCTTTCCCTGATGCTTTGTGGTGTGTGTTTGTGTGTGTGTGTGTGTGTGTGTGTGTGTGTGTGTGTGTGTGTGTGTGTCCAGTGTCCACGGCAGAGTGGAACTCCGCAAGAAGCTCAAGTGCAAATCCTTCAAGTGGTACTTGGACAATGTCTACCCAGAGCTCAAGTAAGAGAGTCCTTCTGTGTGTGTGTGTGTGTGTGTGTGTGTGTGTGTGTGTGTGTGTGTGTGTGTGTGTGTAAGAGCTGACTTTCTGCTGAGTGTCTACCAAAGGGTTGTTTACCAGTATAAAACTACTGTGTTAGCCACATAGCTTACCAATATGATGCTAACGGTCGCTGATGGTTAAGCAACATTATTTGCAAATTTGTTGCTTACTGAAGCTAATGTGTTAGCCAGATTGTTTACTTATATGATGCTAACATAAGCTAAAGCATGCATTCTCGCTTCTGGTGTTTGTTGTTTTTTATGAAGTTGATTGTGTTCTTTTTTTGAAGCTATACTTTTGCTATGAGTGCCATGAAACGCAACTCGAAGCAAACAAAAGCTAACAGTTAAGCCACATTGTTGACCAATACAATGCCAAAAGAGGCTAACAGTGTTAGCTGTGCTTACAGTCTGTGATGTCATCATTCTGAAGTTAAACTCTCTGAAGATTGTGGTAGTGAAAGTTAATATCAGTCATCGAGAGGTTTGGACCAATCAGGATCAAGCATCTGACCAGCCTGAACATCTGTAAGGAACGTGGTGATAACATACACCAACATACTTGTCCTTTAACCATCAAATTTTGCATTGATGACGTGTCTCAGAGATACAAACACACACCAGCAGCAGCAGAAATACTGTACCATCACACACACTTTTATTCTAATGTTTCCTCGCTCATTCACACAACCCAACACACACACTTAGTCACGTACACATTCTTAAAGAGGCGTTTATCCACTGCAGGCTCTGCTAATCCCTCAGAATGAATTAACAGGCCGGCTCTCCAGGGAGGACGGACCTGACCCTTAAAACGCGGAATAACCTTTAACGGGTTATTAAAGCAGAGAGATAGCAGATTGAATTAACGCTGCAGGGCTTAAGCCCGAGTTTAGAGCACAGCCCAGAGTTTAAGGAGAAGTTTATCTGAGGGAAACTTTGAGAAGTAATGAGTTTACAGAGACGAGGCCTGGAGCGGATTAAAGGTGCAGTACGCATTTTTTAAAGGGAGTGCTAAATCACCATCAGAGGGATTTCCTGATAATGAGACTGTGGAGGGGATGATTGGACTCTGAGGCTCACCCAGGCTCTGGGGCTCTTTAAATAGACCCCATGTATCCTCCAAACACTGATACTGCAGTACAGAGGAGTTAAAGGGTCAGTCCACTAAACTTGTGAAACCACGCTCTCTGTTTCAGCTTAGTGATGAGAGCATAAAGTGTTTTTCTGTGCTCATAAATAGAGCAACATCAACACCTTTAGATGTCTCTAGATGTATCCTCAGTTGCCCTCTAGATTTCAGATGAGTTGCTCAAACATCCTCCACATTAAAGACTCACAGTGAGAAATAGCACTGAGAGCAGGAGCAGGTGAACACCTGGAGACTTATTCCAACCTGTGCCAGACTCAACACTCACTGAGTGTTAACAAGGTTTTTGTGTAATGTCACCCTCAGCCAGGTATGATAGATCTTTTTAGTGCAATAACTGTGTTTCATCCTCAGGGTCCCAGACGACTCGGACTCTCAGTCTGGGGTGATTCGGCAGCGGCAGAACTGTCTGGAGTCTCGCAAGCTGGAGGGTCAGGACACGCCTGTCCTCACACTGGCGCCTTGCACAGGGACAGAGGGCGTCCCTGCCATCAACCAGGTGAGTCACAATTAGGCAAATCTCTTTGTGTAAGAATGAAGCTACTGAATATGTGAAACGAAACTGCAGTTCCTAAAGTGTCCACTGGAGGCTGTCTCATAGAGCTGAAGCCTCCCTGTTTCAGTCCACAATCATCCCAGCAGGAGGTGAATTTTCCAACGATAAAGAAATAAAGCTGAAGATATCTGGTGGAGACAAACCGTCAGAGTCTCAAAGCAGACTGATGGACCTGCAGGGTCCAGGTTTAGACGTTTCCTCTTTGAGTTCAGATAATTATGAAAAACCTTCGTCTGAATCTGTACTGCAGGTTTTATTCTAAAGAAACTGTTTTCCTCATGTTCAGTCCACTGAGAGCCCTGTGTGTGTGTGTGTGCGTGTGTGTGAGTGTGTGTGTTTGTGTGTGTGTGCGAGCCTCCACTCTTCTTCTCTGTAATTAATACCCGTAGGATTCTCATTACTCTGTGTTGCGAGCGAGTGTGAAGGCTGTGATCTCCAACAAGATGCCTCACAGAGAGCAAACAAGTCAGCTGCTGGAACGCCCCGAGGGCTCTGAGACTGAGGCTGCTGGTTCAAATCCCTTAATGCTCAGAGCACAGACAAGTGTGTGTGCATGTGTGTAAATGTCTGTAGTTGTTTCCTTCTCAAAGGTGTGTGTGAGCTGCTGTCAGGTGGAAATGTTTTTAATTTTCTTCCAGCCAGTTTCTCCTGAGAGAATTAAATCAGCTCCGTCTCCTCTGAGAGTTAAATTAAATTAAAGAAGTCATCCACAACCAAAAGCACATATTTAAACATCTGCATTGAAACATTTGCATAAAAACATCGAACACACTGGGGAGTCTCTTGGTTTGAGAGAGTTCAGAGGTCACTGAGATCAGCACGCTGTTTATTAACCCAGTCATGAGACTGGCAGTGATCATTTCTTCAAAGCTTAGAGTTAAAAACTGAGAAGTGATGAGAACCACCAGCACAGCCTCTCAGAGTTGGAGGGTTAATTCATTGCCTGGCCAAAAAAAAGTCGCCACCAAAAAACAGGTCACACACTCTAATATTTCCTTGCACAGCCTTTAGCTTTGATTACAGCATGCATTCGCTGTGGCATTGTTTTGATAAGCTTCTGCAATGTCACAAGACTTATCTCTATCCAGTGTAGCATTCATTTTTCACCAATGTCCCATCCCAAAGATTCTCAATGGAGTTAAGGTCTGGACTCTGTGGTGGCTAATCCATGTGTGAAAATGATGTCTCATGCTGAACCTCTCTTTCACAATTTGAGCCCGATGAATCCTAGTCCGTGTCATCAGGGAAGAAAAACTCCACTGATGGAATAACCTGGTCATTCAGTATATTCAGGTAGTCAGCTGACCTCATTCTTTGATCACAGACTTTTGCTGAACCTAGACCTGACCAACTGCAGCAACCCCAGATCATAGACTGCCTCCACAGGCTTGGACAGTAGGCACTAGGCATGATGGGTGATCACTTCATCTGCCTCTCTTCTTACCCTGATGGCCCATCACTCTGGAACAGGGTAAACCTGGACTCATCAGACCACATGATCTTCTTCCATTGCTTCAGAGTCCAATCTTTATGCTCCCTAGCAAATTGAAGCCTTTTTTTCCCAGTTAGCCTCACCGATTAGTGGTTTTCTTAAAGCTACACAGCTGTTCAGCCCCAATTCCTTCAGTTCCCTTCGCACTATTAAACAAAGCCCTGAGTTCTACTGTTTTTTTTCCTTGATTTGATTTCACCAAACGTTTAAGCGATTGCGATCACCATTATTCTGGATTTTTTTACCAGCCACATTTCTTCCCCGAAGACGAGGATTATCCAAGAGGAGGCTTGTACCTATTTGCTTTGTTAAATCCAGGTAGCGACTTTTTTTTTTAGGCTAATTAGCCTTTAGCTCGGGGTGTCACACTCTATAAAACAGGGGCTAAGCTGCAACCCACATGCAGCAGTTATTCTGCAGTGGTCTGTTCAAACTTGAAAGTCTATCAGTAAAATGGGGAGTGAGGTTACATTTGCTCTGCATGGTAGATGACTGGCAGGACATAGCTAACCAGGATTTACTGACGTTACACATTACAGACATGTCTTAAAGCACCGAACCGTCAACCACGCTGTATAGACGGCTACTGGACTACATACAAAGTGACGGTGTTTACTTGTTGTCACGTTAGCCTACAGATATGTTGGGGCACCAGGCTGCCGATAGCACTACATAAAGCTGGCATAAACTCCAACCTTTGCTTGATGTCACATTTCAAAGCGCAACGCTAAGTAACTGTACTTGTAAATACCTTACCTCAGCGCGTTGTATCCAGTAAAAAGTTTTCTTTTGATGTCCATTTAATCCAAAAACAAACACACGCCTCACTAAAAGTAATTTACAACAGTGTGCTGAGACTCCAGGCTAGAAGATGGCCAGGGAGTGCACTTAAAGGATAAGTTCTGTTTATACAGTTTTTACATTGTTTATAGAATGAAGTAGAACAAAATACTCACCCAGAAGGTTTTCCTGATCCAAGCAGTGCTTTGGGAGATATTAAGATCCAAAATCGTGCAGCGGACGTCCGTATAATGGGATCCATCGGGGCATAGACAGCGCCGCTCCTAAAACTGCATTAATCATCCAAAAACTCATGTTTTTAACCAATATTCCATCATGGTCCGCTCTGGGTTAGTCCTCTGCTGCAGTCTGTGTCACTCCAGACAGCGCTGTGAGGCTGTACTGACCTCTGAACTGACAAAGACTTTGTTTACGATTGCCCCTCCGTGCATGCACAGTGCGGCTCATTGTTTTAAAGGGGAAGACGGCAGGCTACATGACACACGGAGGGGCAAACGTAAACAAAGTCTCCGTCATTTCAGAGGTCATTACAGCCACACAGCGCTGTCTGGAGTGACACAGACTGCAGCAGAGGACTAACCTGGAGCGGACCATGATGGAATATCACATCTTTAAACCTGAATCCTGCTTATTCCGACACTGAAACAGAATGAGCAGAACAAACAGAGCCTGATCCACAGCCTCCTCCTTTCCTGGTCTCAGTTTCAGACTGGGGCACTGAACTCAGACACAGATCCTCAGTCTGTCGTTAATGCTCGTGTTTGCCTTTGGAGCTCGTAAAGAGACAAATGTATAAAGTTCAGTCTGTTTCACAGTAAAGTTCCTCTAAGGAGCTGTAACACATGAAACAACAGATGGAAACTAAACTAAACAAATGAAAACAAGGCTCAGGGTTAAACGTGTCTGTGTAATCTGAATAAATCACTGCAGGTATCAGAATGCTTTGTTTGTGACACAGACATGTCTCTCAGCCCTGATAGCAGAGGGTTTGTTACTCAGACTTAAAGGCTCTGCTTTCAGCCTCTCAGTGACAAAGAAAGGATTTCTTTGGAGCAGCTTTCACAGTCAGGATCAATAACAGAAGCTCAGAGACCAATTTATGAATCCACAGCAGCAGAAAAAGAGCCAAGCGCTCCTCACGTCAGTCACATTCAAATATATTCTGCTCCATTACTGGGACGTTTCTCATCATCTGACGATGACAGCGTGTACACCGGAGCAGAAAAATGGGACGCAGGAGCGGGAGAGTGGCGGCCGTGAAATTCAACCCACTGAGCCACAAAAATATCGTTCTGAGCACAATTTGTCCCAAATGTGAGGAGAGCAGGAGCATGTAGCTAACCCTGACCCGGAGCGCGTGACCCTGAGAGCGTGAAGCTGAAAGTGTGAAGCTGAGAGTGCGTGAGCGTGAATCTGAGCGTGAATGAGAGACGGCTCCATCTGAAAAACAGCTGACACTCACGTCTTTGTATTCACAGATGTAGGTGTCAGCGTGCTCTTTGTTTTAACCTCGAGTGTCACAGAGACGTTAGTGCTGCGTCTGCAGACTGTTTCAGAGCTGACTGCTCCATGTTCAACCACGGAGCACGATAACCTGCAAACCTGCAAACCTGCAAACCATTAACCAGAGCTGAGGAGAAACTGCACAAAGCAGAGCACAGAAAGAGAGAGGTACAGCAGCACAGCCAGGGGCCAGAAAAAAAAACAGACTACACCAACAAAATATGATTAAATACACCAAACTCTCAGAAGACTAGTTGTCAAGTTTACCTGTTTATCCACTTGTTAAACTAATTATCTAATCAGCCAATCACACAGCAGCAACTGAGTTAATTCAGTCTTTGTATGTTTGAACTAAAAATAAAACATCTGCAAGTTAATCTAAAATCTTATTTGCAGTAGCTCCATGGAGCGCTGACATATATTACATTTTCTGGTGTTGTTTTTCTTTCAAACATATTAAAAAATTAAAGACATGGACACAAAATAAACTCATATGTTGGCATTTGTTTTTAACTATAATGCATCAAGGCAACGAAGCTCTCAATTTTTGTTGCAATTTTTGCAAGTTTTTTTTTAATTTGGAAAAAACACCTTTTTAAAGATTTTGCATATTTCATTTTTTGAATTTCTACAATTTTTGCAAATTATCTGTATTCCATTTTTTTATTATTATTATTCATTTTTTAATTCTTGTCTTTTTTTAAATATATGATTATTTTTTATTTCATATATATTGCAATTTTTGTACATTTTTAAAAATGTATTTCTTTAAAAAAATAAAATATTTGAAAGCAAAAATCATTTTCAAAAATTTTGGAACTTATGGAAATTTCAGTAAGTTTGCAAATTTATGAAATATAAAGCATTACTATTTTTTTATTTTACAAGTTTATTTAAAATTAAAAACTAAGACATCAAATTTGCAATTTTGTAAACACAAAAAACTACAAATTTGTAGAATTATTCACTTCATTTTTACTATTTTTGAAGAATTTTATTTACCTTTTTGTCTTTGTTGTGAAGATAAAGTACATTTTGTGGCTCATGAATGACTTTAATCCATGTGAGCTGAGGCAAAATGTAAAAAAAACATGTTCATAAAATTGAGATGCAGTACTTCAATAATTAAATGATGAAGAATAAAATCAGGTGATATTATTAGTCATACCTCCCATGAGTTTGGTTTAATTCTGTTTCTATGAACAATCACATCAAACTGTTAGAATGATAATAGAACTCCAACATGTCTAAATATCAAACAAATGAGGAAAATTAAACTCAGAATTAGAACCTGATGTTTTAGTTGTTGATGATGATGGCGGGTTGTCATGTGGCGTTGCTCTCTGTGGGTAAAGTCTGATGGTCTTGCTGTGTGTTGATGTCTAACTCAGAGCTGATTTATGGAGCTACAGCACCAATTAACCTCCAGTGTCAGTCTCCTCTCTGCACACCAATAAATCAATCACCGCTGAAATACAGCCTGCAGCACCCGCTTACTCAAGATAAACCCCACAGAGACCCACAAGGACCCACAGAGCCCCCTCACCTTACTGTAACCTTCTTTTAGTCCTCACAGAGCTCCCAGCTGGTCTCAGCAGGTGTGCTCATCTCTGTATGAACTGATTTGTGATTAATGTGCGGCTCAGCGACTGCATGGTGAAAACAAGGGCTGGAAACATCAACGATGATTTCCTTCATCACTGATCACAGTGAGATGAAACATCGAGCCTGAGCAAACACAGATCACAACACAAAGCACAAAACAGAGATTTCAAACAGAGTCTGGGAGCTGCAGTAGCAGTGCTTGATGTTCAGACTGCAGATTTTCAAACCTTTACATATTCATACGTTGTAGAAATCCCTGAATCTGTCTGTAAACTGATCAAAACGCTCTGTTTACAAAGGAGCACCAGATCTTCACCAGACTTGTTGAAATGAGGATTTCCTGAGATCATCTAAAGGTGATAAAGATCAGCACACTAACAGAACGGGTTTATGCTTTTATTGTGGATTTGTGATGTCAGAGAATAGAGGATGGGACTGCATAAAGCTTTTTAGATTCGCTGATGAGTAATTTCAGTCTCTGACTCTGTGTTTGGTGTCTTTGTTGACATGTTCTCAGGACAGGAGCG
Source organism: Halichoeres trimaculatus (assembly GCF_033239565.1). Lineage (NCBI taxonomy): Eukaryota > Metazoa > Chordata > Actinopteri > Labriformes > Labridae > Halichoeres > Halichoeres trimaculatus. Next base: position 26,669,474 of record NW_027437191.1, on the reverse strand, counting down.
AACTGACAGAGAGCTTCACTTCCTGTTTCATCCTAAACAACGTCATCTGTCTGTGATGATCATCAGACAGAGACACTCTAAATGTCAGCTTTCAAAAGCAAACCGACAGACCTGACTCCTGTCACCCTTCTCCCTTCTGTCCCCCCTGTCTCCCCACTTTCACCCCCCTGTCTCCCCCTCCAGGAGTGGGTTTACACCCACGGGCAGCAGATCCGACAGCAGCAGCTCTGTCTCTCTCTGTCCACCACCTTTCCTGCCTCACAGGTCCTGCTGCTGCCCTGCAACATGGCCGACGGCAAGCAGGTCTGTACACACACACATGCACAGTCACAGTCACACACACACATTAAACACAGGTGGTGTGAAGCTGCAGGCGAGTCACTTCTCTACATCATGGGGCTGATAAATTAATCTAAATGTTAATTAATCTAAAGCTGAATTTGTCCAAAGATAATCACTTCACACACTCACACACGCACGCACACACTCATGCTGCAGGGGGAGCAGATGCTGCACACTTTTTTGGACAGGCAGCTGAAATACTCTTAACACACACACACACACACACACACACCAACACACTTGTCATTACCTGACCACTGGGCACCTTGACGGTGTCCCAGAAGCCCCTGCAGCAGAGAACAACCTGACAACCAATAAATCACCTGAGAGAGGGGGAGAGGGGGAGGATAGGAGGAAGCAGGAGAGAGGAAAGGAAAAGGTGTAAAAAGAAGGGAGGATGGTAAAGAGAGTAAAAGGTAAGGAAGGAAGGAAAGGAGAGAAAGAGGTAGCTGAAGATTACCTCATTACACCTCACCACCTGTTCAGCTGCTGAGAAGGAGTGTGTGTGGGTTGTGTGTGTGTGTCCCATCTCTCTCACTGTAAAACGTGCTGAGTGTGTGTCGACTCAGTATTTGTGTGTTGGATCATAAATCTCTGATTGTAGATGTAAAGATAACGGATCTGTACTGGTGGTCTGAGTTTCAGGCTGAGACCTGTTCCAGTTCCTGTTTGCACTCTGAGTTATATCAACCAAACATTTTAAAGCAGTTTATTCTCCTCTTGAGGACAGACCTGACAAAGCTTGACTTTTGACTAATCTGCATTATAATGTTATTTCATCAAACTGAAGAGACGTTCATCAGAAGAAAATCAGTTGGTGTGTCAGCCAAAAGCTGCGTTTCAACCAAGCATGGTACAGTTAAGCCTGATCCTGTTTGCGTTTCCACAGCAAACTGTGCCCCCTTGTGATAGATAGTGTGTAAGCCAGATCCCGAAAGCTGCATCAGTTATAAATAGCGACACCGTAGCAGTGCGACACAGTTTACCCCACCAATAAATCCAACGAAGAAGAAAAACGTGACACTGTAAACAAAGCGTATCGACAACTGTGTGGTAAAAGCTGTGCAACATTTCGTCCTCTTTTTGATTGGCACATGACTCTTTGTTACAAAGTGCAATCAAGATTTGTTTCAGAGAAGACTGTGTGCCGCCAGTAGAGACACAGCTGCACAGTAAGTGACGATTCTTTACCAATCAATGGATTGTAGTGTTGTAGCTCCACCTTCCCAGATCGGATCGGTTTAGTCTGGTACCAGAGACAGTAAAAAAAATGGACATCCACTTGCTTGGCTCAAAGTGAGGCCTCCACAAAAACTGCTCCCCCTGGTGGCTGGCTGCAGTATAGGTTAAAAAATCTGACTTTCCAGTCATTCCAGATGGGCTGTGGTCAAACTTTAAAAAATCAATACACCTCGTAAAAATGTTTCTCACGTCTGATTGTTGTGGTGATTTGAAGATATCATTTGGGTGTCTTGTACCCAAGTCCTCTTTTTTCTGAAAAGTTTTGTTTTCATTAGTTATACAAGGTTAAAAACAAGGCTTTATGTAACGTTTAATGATGATTAACAGCTGCCATTCTCATGTATTTTTTTTCGGAGATTTTAAAATATGTCAGGAGGTAGAGTCAGGAAGTGATTAGACTCTCGAAAGAAAAAATATAATTATTATTTTTGTCACCCAACTCCACTCAGATTCTCCCAGAATCCATCACAGTCTCTACTGCACAGACTCTGGCTGCACAACTGCTCAATGGCTGCACCTGTGACGGGGGAATTTTGGCTTCAAAACCGTACAATGATAAATGGTGGAGCCATGCTGTCCACTTTATATACAGTCTATGTCTGGTACCCGTACAGATAGGTGCCAAAAAGTGGGGCGGCTTGTCTCAGATATTTGGGGGTCTGTCCTGGGATTAGTCAGTGGCAACACCGTAAAATGTGTGCTATTCCGAGACGAGCCGAACTGAACCACTTTAAGGAAACAGGACTATAGATTGTAAAACTAATGGATGTAGTCTCCCTGACGTCACCCGTCTGTTGCTGAAACAGATTTTTGAAGCAGATTGGCTATCATGGCCAGAATAGAAGTGACAGGGGCTTTGAGTACAGCTATAAGGCATCCGTCAGTCACGTGAGCTGAGCTGTGCCTCTGAATGGGCAAGCTCACCATCTTAATATACCCTAACCTGCCAAGTTACAAAAAAATCACCCCCGTAATTAGAGATTCAGACAGGAGATGCTTTTTGAGCCAGGCTGTAAAGAGGTTAATGAACTTATAAACTGCTTTTTTTGCTTGGTGTGTATGCGACTTCCGCATTGTCCAACATCCTTAGACTGGAGGTTACCGCTTGGTTTCAGCTTCAAACCACTGAAAGAGGACAGAGAGAAGTCTCTGTGTGACTTATTGTTTACACTCAGACTCACCCAGACTGAGGAACAAGGGCTGAGAGGGGACATAAAGGTCCTAAAAATAATGTTGGTGTTGTTTTGATCTCTGGTGGTTTCTCAGACTGATCTGTAAACATGAGGCAGACTAGAAAGGACGTGTTGGCAGGTGAGTCTACCTGCTGCCACTTTGGCAGGTCTCAAAAGCTCAGAGTTACTGTCAAGAGGACGAACCAGGTCGAGTTAAAGCTGATAGAGTCTGACTGAAGAGAAAGAAGGAGGGAAGCAGAAAACAAATGACAACGAGAGGTGAAGAGAGGTGAGAGTGAGGAAACATCAAAAAGTGAAGAATAAAAAAAGAGATGTAGAGTTGTGAACAAAGTGTTAATGCGTCACGTAGTGCGTCATTATTCCTCTGAGCCTGGAGCAGGTCCTCAGAGGCACAGACACACATGAAGCCTCAGACTGGATCTGCTCGCTGAAACAGGGACACACCGAGGTGGAATTCACAGAGGAGCCGCGTCCTCATGCTCCACACACTCAACAACACTCTGACAAGTCTGATATTTTTATTCTGGGGAAGACGTTCCCCCATGGCGGAAAGATGAGAGACAGAATAAACAGAAAGGTAGAGAGGACGCCAATCACAGACGAGAGAGGATGTTTGTGGAGTGTCAGAGCCGAAACCAGAACAGTGTGTGTATTCTCACAGAGTGTGTGTCCTGACAGTGTGTGTATGACCTTTCAGTGTGTGTGTTGGATGCACAATGAGTGTTTGGGAGAGAGATAATCTGACAACAAGAGGGCGAAAAGGAGACGAATTAAGAAAGAAATTGGAGAGGATGGAAAGACAGAAAAATATGAGGGCAGAAAGGAATAAAGACATGTAAGAGAAAAACAGAAAGAAATGCAGAAAGTTAAAAATCATGGAGGGGGGAAAATAGAAACCCAAAAAAGTTTTTTGGTTCTCGGCAAAAGGAAAGAGATGATGAATAAAAGAAACAAGGCAAGAAAGAGATGAGAAGGGAAGGAAAGAAGGAAGTGAGGTATGTTTTATGGTAAAAGGGAAGGAAGGATGGAAAAGAGGAGGCAGGAAATAAATGGAGTCGTATAAAACAAAGGGTAAAATAAAGGAGGGAAGAGATAAAGGTGAAATCAAGATGAAGAGAGGAGGAAGAAGAGGAGAGAGGATGTTAGTCAGGATGTTAATAAACCTATGTACACACACACAGACGTGTGTATGTGTGGGTGTCCTCTCTGTGACAGTCTGCTGGTCTCTGGTGGTCTCCATCTCTCTCTCCCTGCAGCAGAGGTTTGAAGTGTGTGGTGTTTAAAATAAAGACCATGAATGTCTGTTATAGTGTGTGTGCAAGTGTGTGTGCATGTGTGTGTGCATGTGTGTGTGTGTCTGTGTGATAACAGCAGATTTAGAGTGTTTCTTTCCCCGTCCAGCAGTCGTCAGCAGTAACGAGCTGAATGTTAATTGATTTACTTTTAATTATCCTCCATCTTTATTTCAATTAAAAAGCTCAGCCGCCACCGCACGCCGCTTCACCACCAGCGTGACATCCCGACGATGCAGCACAACGCCACACTCAAAGAACAAAGGCAGATTTTGAGTGTGTGTGTGTGTGTCTCTGTCTCTGTGTGTGTCAGTGTGTGTGTGTGTGTCTTTGTTACAAGGCCACATGAGATAAAGATACATGACAGTGATACGCCTCAGAGGCCTGAAAACAACACGGCCGCACCCTGATACACACACAAAAACAGGAGTACAAGGAGACACACACTCTCACACACACACATCTGCACACACACAGAAATATCTTGACTCTCTCCCCTGATGAGTGTGTCTCAGACCCTCGGCTGATAAAAGCCTCCTTTCATGTCTGATCATATCGCCTGCTTTGTTTCCAGCTAAAGAACCCAGCTATGAATAATGCACTCACACACATACTCTCCCCCTTTCATACACACACACACACACATACAAAATCTGAAAGCTGTGCTTGGTCAGAGAACATCTGTACTGCAGTAAAACGTGAACAGAGAGCTCCCTCTAGTGGTGTGAGGCAGTAATCACAGCCTGGCACAGTGAGGGGTGGGCACTGATGGAGCTGGAGGAGGTGATTCATTTCTGATCTGTAAACTTTTTGTTGTGCTTTCTCCCCCAGCGCTGGCAGAAGTCGGGGACTCACCTGGAGCACCTGGTCTCCAGGTTCTGTCTGGACTCAGAGATGGCTCTGGATGGAATGGACTCTTCTAAGATGCTGGTCATCAGCCCGTGTGAACTGAGCGCATACACACAGAGATGGGAGGTCCCCTTCTCCTGACCCCGTGACTCCATGAACTTTGATCCCAAAAAAAGAAACACACATACACTCACACCTGCAGTCACAGGGACTGAAGCGCTGCTTGTGCTTGTGCAGGTGCACGAGCTGGTCAGGTGAAGGGGCTGCATTTAGGGTCCCTGAGTTGACAGACTTCTCTGAGCTTCTTCAGGTGTGGAACTGTGTAAACCGAGTGAACCTCAAAGGACACCTGGACCTTTGACGTCTGCGCACAGGCAGACAGACAGACAGGTTTCAGTTTATAAAAACACCACCTTGTCCATCTTCTGTCTCAACTGAGCACAACTGTAACTCTCAGTCCAGTTTCTCTCACACACTCCCTGACCTCCCTTACACATCTCAGACTAAAGATTCACACTGAGTCCCAAAAACCTACCCGGAGCAACAGACATGACAGAACGGGATGAGCCAGAAGGGCCGGCGATAAGCTGCAAAAACAAAACCTCTAAGTTATTCAGAGCAAATTGGATTCAAGATTTAATCCATTTCTATTGTCCTACTTTAAAAAACTACAAATGACACAGAAAGGACTACAAATGTCCTCAATGAAGTGAGTCTGATCATCGCTGATAAAAACATGTCGTCAGACTCATGTTAGTGTTTTGCAGTCTCATCTATCTTGCAATGAGACTCTCTTCATGAGAACCTCAATTATTGCAACATAAACAGACCTGAATGAATTTAAGGCTCAGGCATAAAGACGAGCAAACCAACAATTTCTACAGAGTTCAGCTCTGAGCACGTTGATCATTCATATCTCTCAGTGAGTAAGATCACAGACTGATAGATAGACAGGTGTGTGGAAACAGGGACAAAAAAGGCACAATAAGGAGAGACAGGGACAGCACACTGTCTGAGGGCCAGATCTCTGCAGGTTTTTTGCAGTAGGTCTCTGTGCACATCCTGCTGAGAAGAGCTGCACAACACGTTGAGATGTTTTTGCGCCGTCACCTCAGACATGACCTTCATCAAACCAGGAGGAGAGCTTCACTTCATCAGTATTACCATTTCAAACACATTTCTGATTCATTTCAGCTTAATTTACGGTTTAAATGCTGTAACTGTTGGTTTTTATGTGCAGGTTTCTGTTCACATGTCCACTCTCACATGTTTCTGTCCTGAGAGCTGAAGGTGATGAAACCTTTGGTCGAGATGGTTCCTGAGCACACTGACAGCACGCTGACGGCACACATGGTTGTCATGGTTGATGGACAAACTGCAGCTGCTGTAGGCATCAAACCTGTGACCCTGCAGTCATGTGACCCTGCACACATCTCAGATTCCTACAGAGTCAAAACACAGCTCACGCCAACCACGGACCCACAGATATATCCACAGTCCTCTCTCCGAGGATTGTTTTTACAGGAGGAGCTCTCAGAACTCTAACTTTGAAGACAAACTGTGTGTCTTTCATGTGTTTGACTTCATCCACTGCATCCTTTTGATATCCTGATTGAGTCCAGAATAAAAGTTTTATAACGTCTCTGTTTTGTTTAACATGATTTGGTTGAATGTGCAGACACACTGCAGCTGAAGCCAAACAGCCTTACCATCACATTAATAATCCACAAACACAGATAGTCAGCTGTTTTCTACAGCTGTGGGATCCTCCATCAAGCTGGAAAAACATCTTTAAATTTTGATTATTCGGATAATAAGAAGATCTAAATAAGACAACTAAGAAGAATTGATGGTCATTAATTAATAACTGAAAATTAAAGGGCCGCTCTGTCTGCTGTGTTTTCATGACGAGAAACACTCACAGAGCCTTAATGACACACACACACACACACACACACACACACACACACACACACACACACACACACACACACACACACACACACACACACACACGGTGCAGTGCAGTGCAGACAGAGAGAGGAGGTGTCCGGACTCTCTCCTCTTCCTCTAGCTGGACCTCTGCAGTAAACCGGATCCTATAATCGCCCCGGAGCAACTGGATAACGTAACATGTATCCCATCTTCAGTTTACAGCTTCTGCTTTAACCCGTTTCAAACGGATCTGTTGTCTTCTCGAAGACACCCGGTTTACGTAAGTACAATGACCTTTTCATTCCGTCTTTTTTGCGTTAATTTCTCTTAAGGCTTATCCTCAAATACACCAAACCGTCACCATACTGTCACCGTGCTCTTCTTCAATCCAATCATCTATTTAGCTTTAATGATATCTGATCACTACGTAAGAAATCGTGACATTTCAGGATGCTCGCGAATAAAATATATAAATATAAATGTTGTCGTGAGAAACGTTTCAAGTCGGACGGTTATCCCCGCCGCACCCGTAGTCCGTTTATTGATTTGTGCCCATCACTCGAATAGAGAAGACGAACGAAAAAACTACAAGTTCCAGAGAGGTGGAAGGAACCATGAAGAGATGGGACGTTAGGTTTAAATGCTTCCGGAAATCTTGAATTACATCTTTGTTTTACAAAACGAAAGCTGAATGAGGATATCAAAACCATAATAAAATGCTTACCATTAAATTATGATTATATTGCTAAACGAGACATAGATAAATCATCGAAGTACTGTTGGTAACGGATTAAATGAGTTTTTACCTGAAATGGATTTCTCTGTCTCAGCTCTTTATTGTTTTAAAAGAACTGTATTTTTAAATGGATTCAATGTCATGAATCGGCCAGTATCTAGTCAACGTAGTGTTATTATATCTTTTATGTAAAGTTTTAATCTATTTATTTATTCATTCGTTCAAACCCATAGACAGTTCGGTCCTTAATCAAATAAAACGCGATCTTAGAGGAAGTCCCTGAATGCATCACAGCTGCCAGTTGAGCTTTGTTCTTCCGGGTTACGCTGCTTGTTTTGAATTGAGATCACATGTAGCCACTAAAAATCGTTGAACCCCCTTTTTTAAGCAGTTTAAAAAACTTTAATACAGTTTATATCTAAAATATAGAGAATGGTTGATATGAGGAAGCTGTTGACATGCAGCCAAGACGACATCTAACCAATGTCCATCCCGGACAGGAGTAAGTGTACTGAGCTAACTACAGACTGTTTGATAAATAAAGGAGTTGACTATTGGTTGTGGGATAGTTCAAGAAGTAAACTGAAGAAATTTTGTTGAACAAAGGAGCAAACTACATGCTGTTTGATGAATAAAGGAATTAACTGATAAAAACTGAACTAAAATGACAGAAAACCTGTGAGGTGTTTGTGAATCATCGTGTGAAGCTAAAACTGCTGACAGCTGTGATTGAAGTGTGCATAGTCTCACAGACTGATAAAGACTCTTAAATACATTACCAGGGGAATAAAAAATAAGTTTGGGACGTTTTTGAGCTATTTGGTTGATAAAAACAACCTAGTTTTGCCTTTATGGTTTCGGTGGTCGAAAAAATTCGTATCCATAAACTCTCCTCTCCTCCTTCCTCTCTTCAGACACCATATGTTCCTTCGGCAGCTCAGCTCCTCGGTCCTTCCCGGCTGCCGTCCAACGTTCTGCAGGGTGGGCTTCAGGAGCAGCACCGCCTTCCCCTCTTACCCTCCTCCTCACCTCCCTACTCCTCCTCCATGGTGGTCTGCTCAGAGGTTTCCCCCTCAGCCTCCTCGGCTTCCCGTCCCTTACCTTGCAGCCCATCAGGTTCACTCTGGGAGGTTAGTGCACCCTCAGAGTGTAACCTCAGGTAACTTTGGAGGAGGTGGGCGCTCGTTCTACACCTCCACTGGCTTCAGGATGGAGCAGCACGACAGAGACCGAGGGCCTCCTTACAAACGGAGGAAGAGCGTAGAGGTGAAGAGGAGCTCTGAGGGACAGGAAGGAGGAGTGACAGGCGGTAAGGCTCAGGACTGGGGCTCAAAAAAGGAGCATCACGCTCACAGCCACCAACATGAGCGGCTTAAGGACGGGAGCCGGGACAGAGGGAGGAATGGGGACGGGAACAGGGCCAGCAGAGAAAACTGTATAGACAAAGGGCGGACTAAAAGCTGGGACAAAAACAAACAACATAAAGACAGTGCCAATCCACAAGAAACACAAAGTCGAGAAAGGAGCACACATCAGCAACCCGGACTCAGAGACTCACACGCAGATTCCAAAACCCAAGCCACAAAGTCCAAACCGGACCGAGAAAGAACTCCCACGCACAAACCAAACCACTGGTTCAAGGAGAGAAGAGAGGAGGTGCAAGCAGGGAGTGAGAGGAGCTCCAGAGGACCAGAGAGACTGTTCAGTGATAAAAGGAGAACCAGTCTGTCTCCAAACCCACGTCAGGAAGCTGGAGCCAAAAAAGAGCCTCCTCCACCTGGAACCGACTCACCTGAGCAGCCACAGGGAGAGGAACCAATTCAACGTGAGTTTGTTCTGATAAAACTAGTTCAGTGGTTCAGACTGACCAATCAATTGATTCATATTCAGAGGTTTCAAAAGTATTCACACTCATTACTCTTGTAGAAGTATAGATAGTGGGATTTAAAAAGACTTTTGTAGGAGTTTTGTATGGACTTGAGCTTTTTATTTAAGTAAAAATGTAAAAGTTCTGGTTTAAAGTATGAAAGTAAAAGTAATAAAAGGTGAAAAATGTAATTAAAAACAAAAGCTTAGGCTGTACCACAGGGGCTTAAAGTGCACTCTAAAGGCCATAATGAATACAAAGTTTTGTTAAAATGTTAAAGCTGAAAAATTTTGAGCAGCTGGTGTTTACCAATACTCAACACAAAGGCTAGATTGCTTCAAACTAATATTGGCTATCCAAAATGTTTGATTACTTGATTTAGACACCACCGCACCCGCACTGTTTTCTCTATGATTATATCGGGGAGAACTCTGCCACCCAATGGCAGCACCCGCCCGTCCATGTCAGCCCAATTAATTTCATTTTCCATGCAGTGCCAGACCAAAGCATGAGTAATCAAAGGTTACTGATAATTTGCTGAATTATTATCATCTTTTTCCCATAAGAGCCACCGTACTTTGAAGGTGCCGCTGTACTTAGAATGTGCAGTTTCCTGTTTTGTGCCAGCAGAATGCGGCACTGGGTCTTCTCCATGTTAACTGACTGTCATGATGCGCAGTGTGTCCACCAGGCAATGGTTAAATACATTTTGAGAACTTCACTATACCTTATTATTCCGGCTCATGCTCAGGCGGTGTTACATTAAAACCTCTCATACAACCACAATCTACTTCACTCTATCCGAATGACGCAATTTATCTAGATAGGTTTTTATGTTTTGTGTGTGCATTCATTTTGTTCTTTTTTTCCCCCAAGCCAAAAGGAAACAGGAGTAACAAGGCTTTTTTTATTAAATGTAGGGAGTAAAAAGTACAAATGTCTGAAAATGTAAAGAGTGGAAGTAAAAAGTCAGCTAAAAAATAACTACACCAGTACAGTATAAATGCCACAAATTTCTACTTAAGTAAGGTAATGAGCTATTTTTAATTTGTTACTTGACACCTCTGTTCATATTTGTTTGTAGCCCTTTGCAACAACCAAAAGAATATCCTGAGTGCTTCACAGCAGTGTCAGAAATAACAGTATAAATAGATTAAAGAATCCGAAGCTGTCAATATTCAGCAGGAAATTTTTCTTAGTATTTTCTCTTTCATTGTTTTTCTGAAATGAAACTTTATCAACCCCTTTCTTTTTCCTTCTCTTTAGCTCTGCAGAGACACTGGGAGTTCTCTCCTGCCTGCAGTATCTACCCTGAGCCTCCAGGGTGCAGTGCTCCGTTTGACTTCTCGGTGATGTCGTATAACATCCTGTCTCAGGACCTTCTGCTTGATAACTCCTACCTGTACCGTCACTGTGATCCCAACGTGCTGCCCTGGGCCCGCAGGCTGCCCAACCTGCTGATGGAGATCCTGCAGCACGACGCTGACGTGAGTGGATGAGAGCACACACACACACACACACACACACACACACACACACACACACACTTCATCACCACAGAGACCAACACATCCGCACACTCTGACCAGATGTTTAATAATCTTTGTGACAACCACAGCACACTGAAATGATCTGGAGCTGTTCTTGTTTGAAACCTTTTTCTTCTAGATCCTGTGTCTTCAAGAGGTCCAGGAGGATCACTACGAAAAACAGATCAAACCTGCCCTGCAGGCTCGAGGTGAGTCCTAATAACATGTCTCTGGTTTCTCTCTGAGGAAGATTGAGTTAAAGAGGGACATTTGAGTCTCTGCAGAAACCCTGGATGAGCTGCAGCCACTAATCCGCAGAGTGTGTTCACTCATAGTGTGTGTGTGTGTGTGTTTCAGGTTACCAGTGTGAGTACAAGAAGCGAACAGGATGTAAACCTGACGGCTGTGCCATCATCTTTAAGACCTCCCGCCTCTCTCTTCTCTCCTCCAATCCTGTGGAGTATTTCCGACCTGGCGACACCCTCTTGGACCGAGACAATGTTGGTCTGGTTCTTCTACTTCGACCCAACAACAGTGAAAACCAATCAGATCCCTCCTTCATCTGCGTGGCCAACACTCACCTTCTGTACAACCCGCGGCGAGGAGACATCAAATTGGCCCAGCTGGCCATCCTATTGGCTGAGATTAACCGGGTGACCCGGCGGTCGGATGGGTCATCCAATCCAGTGGTTCTGTGTGGAGATTTTAACTCCACCCCCCTCAGCCCGCTCTACAACCTGCTGACCACCGGCTGCCTGGAGTACACTGGGATGCCGATCGGCATGGTGAGACACACCAGAGTCCACTATGTCATCTTTTATCCAGGTCATTACAGGTCATTTATGCAAGTGTGTGTGTGAAAAGGTGTCAGGTCAGGAAAGCATCCCCAGAGGTCAGCGTCTCCTCACACCTCCGATCTGGTCTCAAAGTTTGGGGATCAACCAGCAGTGTCGGTACAACAAACCTGTTGCCAGCAGCCCCACAGGTGAGTCCATGACCCCACAGGTGACAGCTGGTTCACAGAGTCTTTGAGGAAACTTTAGATCAGGTCTGAAGCTTTTGTTGTGAAGGTCTGAAAATTTTGTTGTTCTGGTGCTGTCAGACCATCTCTGAGGTTTGGTCGTGTTAGAGTATTTCATTAAAGATTTTTCAGACGTGTTGAATCATTTTTCAGACCTCACACCTCAACACCTGTACTGGTTCAGGTCAGTTGCGAAGTAGGGATGGGTATCGAAAACCGGTTGCTGTTAAGAATGGATGAGCAATGGTTCAATCCATCAACATCATTAGCCTTTGTACTTAACAAGAGTCCCTATGTTGACTATTCGCTCCAGCTATGTTAGCTTAGTAGCTAGATCGCAGTTTCCCAACAAAACTATGATTCAGGATTTTCCTGTTGAAGTTTTACTGAAGAACTTACCACACAAAGAATCTCCTAATGCACCAAAGCCTATTAAGAAAAAATACAGCTAGCTTGATGCTAAGGTATATGGGAATATGCATTGCTGTGCTAGCAATTAACATACATTGTTATAACTTTGGTTTTACAACTTAGTTTTAACCTTCATCAAAGAAAGATAGCACAGTCACTCTTGACGCTCATTACTGACATCTGCGTAACTACAGCAAGCTCAGTGTTCTTGATAACAAAACAGTACATTGATGTTACATGATATGCAATTTTTACCTATTTTTATTTACATCCAGAGGTATTTAGATCCAATGACCAATTTTATAATTAATTAATTAATTATAAGGTCAATAAAATGTTGGTGGCACAGAAAACCTGTAAATCTTACTTTACAGAAATAATTCACAGGAGGAGTTGATGAAGAATCTGATTGATTAGCAGAAATGATAAGGGCTTTGGTATCAATACCATCTTGTCAATACCCATTCCTAGTGGGAAGAACAGCATCCTACAGTCTGTGGAGCAGACATGAGGACGTAGACAGAGGAAACTTGGTGTAGCTTAGCATGAAGCTGTTTTTAATAGGGGTAGAGCTGACCTGGCTCTATGAAAAGGTGTCCCTGTTTTCTCATGTCAGAGGGATTTCCTCTTACTGTTTCCACTTAGACTGGTTTCTGTTCACTGTTCTGATGTACGCTCAGTTATTTATCAAAGTTTCTCTCTTTCAGCAGTAGAAGGAGCGATCTCTAACCTGACAGTTGAGGATTTTGCCACCACAGCTGCTTTCCCCAGGTGACTTCTCTTTTCCTTCTCTCCTTTCCAATTCTGAAGCTGTGTTCAATCAGGCATTAACTCAAACTCCCAGAAGAGGAGAATCAAACAAGCAACGTGTAACAGAGTAAATAAACCATAAGAGGGTAAAAGAAGTAAATCATGTTGAAGATGAGAGCTGTGAAGATATCTGACCATCGAAGCTTTGATAGAAATATTTAAACTGTCTTCATAGTGTCTCTTTTTGCTGCTTGATCATGTCACTGAACATTTAAAACCCTCTACAGTCTGTACACACTCTGACCCTTTGTGTGTGTGTGTGTGTGTGTGTGTGTGTGTGTGTGTGTGTGTGTGTGTGTGTGTGTGTGTGTGTGTGTGTGTGTGTGTGTGTGTGTGTGTGTGTGTGTGTGTGCAGAGCAAGGATCGAGCACGGACTAAAGCTGCAGTCGTCGTATCAGCACTGCCTGCCGCCTGATGGGAGACCTGAGATCACCACCTGTCACTCCAGAACGGCCATGACTGTGGATTACATCCTGTACACACCAGGTACACACACAGAAACTGAGCCAGACGAAGGTTTGAGCTGGCTTAAGGACAATGACGATGATGTTGTTCTGATGAAACCATTTTTTATTTTCTTGTTGATTCAGTTAAGTTTTCTCTCTGTTTTCTCCTCATGCTCTTTTTGTTTTACTCCCCCTGATAGAATTCATCGCACCTCCTCCCTTTCCCGCTGAGCGAGGCCTTCAGCTCCTGGGCCGGCTGTCATTGGTTGGCAAGTCGGAGCTTGATGAAGTCAATGGCCTTCCAAATCAGCATCACTCGTCTGATCACCTCCCTCTTCTTGCTCGCTTCCGACTACGGCGATGACTCTGAGGACAGAAAGACGCCTCCGCCATGGAGCTCAGGAGGAGGAGAGCATGGGGAAACTGATCCAATAAGAAGTTTAATCAAGTGAGTCCAAAGACAGACAAAGACTGTCGGAGGGTCAGTTTTACATCTCGTGATTAACAGCAAATACAGAGATCAGCTCCCTGTCAAGGAAAAAGGGTCAATCGCTTCATCACTGACATCAAACATCAGACGAGTTCATCAGGGATCAACTGTCTGAGGTTTCAGGTCTGAGCTGAAAAAACTTCTCCAGCACCAACGTCTGTTCTTGGGCTTTTTTCTTCTTTTAGAAACGGGTTTTTAAAATGTTTGATAAATATGAAGTTTGTCAGCGTTTCTCATCATCTCCTGTGCGCAGGGATTTTATTTCAAACTCAGTTAATCTGTTTGTGATCAGCTGATGGAAGTAAACAGACCTAAACTGAACTATTGAGTTTTAGTGTTCATGAGAGAGACATGAAAGAGCTCTTTATTTATGAAACACACCTGTTAATGAGGTCCCACCTGCTCATGCTGCTGAATAATAAATTTAACACTGTAAGTAAAAAGGGGTTCATATGAAGTCTGGTTAAATCTTTTGAAACATTCTGATATAAAACTGTTAAAATTCAGACTAAAGTTAGAGGAGGTTAACAGTATTATCTTCAGGCATATTTTTGTAACATGGATGGTTTGGAATAAAAAAACAATGTGTTTTTAATAAACTTGTATGCTTCATTTTATTCTACTATTTTTATATAGTGCTGTATGTATGGATGTTTTGTATTTAAAACTACAGAGTGTTAATAAACAAATTTATTAGGACCAGCAAATGATAGAAAATATTTCTAGTGTTTCGATAATGTTTGAGGTGGTCTAATAAATAAATTCATCACTGTACCTACATACATGCATAAAAACATAAACGCAAAAACCTTCAAAGAGAAAGACCAACATACAAGCAGACCAACAAAAAAATCACATACACACATTAAAACATTCAAACTCAAAGATATACAAACACACATACATACATATCTGAAAGAAGTACACAAATAAAAACGAACTTTGCAATACAAACATACATCCATGCACTCAAACTAGGTATATTACTTACATACAAGCACTCATACAATCATTCAAAATGAAGTACATACATTCACACAGACATTCAAACAGAATTGAATTAAACTGAATGCACTTTATTGGTCCTTGGGAGGAAATAGCCTAGCAAAGAGTCATAGCCGCAGTATGAGAAACTGTATTGTGCAAAAATTCTAGGCACATAAAAATAAAATAATATGAGAATTATGGGCAAGGTGTTGTCTCTGAAGAACTGTTTTTTTTTTCTAGTTGAAACTTCGTCTTCTTCTGACATTAGGGAGATGAACACTCTCCTGTACCTGGTCCGCTAAGAGCAGGTAAACTGTTCCAAGGTGGTGCCTGGTGTTAGCTTCCTTAGCTATGTCTGTGAATAGCATGACGCTAATCTGTCCTCTGGGATTCCCTCTGGTGCTGGATAAGCACCTGCTCAGTCGTCCCTCTTATATTGCGCATAACAATGGATGGAAGGACAGGTTTATGTTGTATTTTCTTAGCTTGCCCTGCAGTACCAGCATATCATCCACCTTCTCAGTTCACAGGAAAATATGGACCTAGCACCAATTAGCATCTATATAATATAGTCAGCTTAACGCTGATATCTTCTGTGTAACCATACAACCATGGTTGTACATAGGATCTCTGGACTTTAGCAGAAAGAAAAGTAAAAACGCCACTGGAATCAAAACCAGTTTGGCCAACAAATAAACCATAGAAAGTAATGACAGGCACCAAATTCAATGACAACGAGAAATTTAGAAAAGGAGAAAAAAAAGCAGCAAACATACAGGGATAAACACACAAACATTTAACCAAAAGTACATACATTCATACAGACATAGACAAACATACGTTAATAAATACAAAGAACAAAAATTCTTTCATGTGTATGTGTGTGTGTGTGTATGTGTGTTGGTGTGACACAGACAGATGGCTGCAGCAGCTTTCTTACAACGCTGCTCTTGAGTGTTTGGTATTCTGAACGTCACACTGCACTGCAGCAACACAGTCGACTGCTCCTTTATAGGCCTCACACACACACACACACACACACACACACACACACACACACACACACACACACACACACACACACACACACACACACACACACACACTTGTGAGGCTTGTAGCTTTAGTCAGAGTGTTTTACCATCAGGGGGCGCTGCTCAGCCTAGCTCAGCCTCTTGGTCCTGAAACCCAGTCTGAAGCTTTACATCACATGCTCTAGAAAACCAGAGAAAAACAGTGGAAAACCGGAAGAAACCAAAACCAGAGACAAACCAGGAGACAAACCAGGAGAAAGACAGATAGAAACGTTTAAATTAAGCAAAAACTCACACCCATACATGAGCTCAGGCCAGAGTTTTATTTAAGGGTTTAAGTAGCATGTTGGTCTGACTGTCTTTGACTCTTTATAACCTCTGTGTCAGTTTGACCTCAAACAAAAAGCATGCCCTAGTTTTATTATAAATACTTAAACCTCAATCAGTAAAGTCCTGCTGCCCCCAAAACACTCCAGCAGCAGCCTGAAAAGCAGAGGCTTCTAAGCCCCTCTACTGAGGTCTAATGTCGTTTAGATAATGAACACTAGATGGCAGCAGTGAGCTTAGTGTTAACAATGATGAGGCAGCTGAGGAGGACAGGATCAGGTCTGGGCTGAGGGTCTTTGGATCAACACGAACAGCTCACCTGGTAATAAAGTTTAACTTCTAAACTCACCTGGGGAGGGTTCAGGTTTCAGGTTTTGAAGGAGGATTCTCCAGCTTCATCTTCTTCTGGCATTAAGGAGATGAACAATAATTCTTAAAGGTTTAAAAACCCAGAGACCTGATGTGTTTCAGCTTCATCAGGGTCTCAGTAAAACATATTGTAAGAGATGTTTTAAGTGGGAGGAGTTTAAATCTGAAACATCCAATCATATGCAGCCACAGTCATGTTAGCCAATGGGGTTCCAGCTTCAGGTGGTTCAAGCATGTGGGCACGTGACTTAAACAGGTGAAGCACCTCTTAAATCAGATCACCTTTGGCCCCCATTGGACACTCAGCCTGGGTTAATAAATGTGGACTTGAGCAGTCACACTATTGGTTGACATGAATGTGGCTGTGTCTAATTGGATGTTTATAACTTGGGGTGTGAAGTCCCCTCCACAACTGGAACTTTCTTCATGCTGAAAGTTCATCTAAATCTACAGAGTGTCTGAACTGACCAATCAGTGAAGAGCTCTGTTCTTTACCTGTCTGAAAGCTGCTTTATCATTGGACAGCGGCTGCATTTCCTCTGAGACTCAGCAGGACCAGTTAATCCTCTCTGCAGAGAGAGAAAGAGCAGGTGGATCCTTCATTTCTTACACACACACACACACACACACACACACACACACACACACGCACACGCACACGCACACGCACACACACACACACACACACACACACACACACACACGCACACACATGGACAGAGGTGAGCCTTTTTATCCCTGAGCTGCATGGATGAGAAATGAAGGATTATTTTCATAAATCTGCTTCCTTCATGAGCCTGCGCAAAACACACACTCACACACACACACACACACACACACACACACACACACACACACACCACACACACACACACACACACACACACATCTGCAGAGGGAGGTAAGCAGATTATTTGATGAGTTGTCAGAGTGAACTGAAAACTGCAGAGAGGAAAAACAGTCAAAGCCGTGTGATAGTCTCTCTTCATAAAACTCAAACTAAAACTCTCATCTTTGGATTATCACTGCCTCTGTTTCATCATCATCATCATCATCATCATTACCACCATAGTAATGACTGTATAATTAGATCACCTTTCAAAACAGAGGTTAACTTGGGGGATGTCCTCTGAGTTGAGATGTTGTCAGCTGTCAGAGATCTGCCTCTGCTTCTCTTCTTCCCATTTTCTCAGATCAACACATCTAACACCTACGTTTTTATTCTGATATCACATTACCCTGAGTTTACCCTCAGATCTTTTTCTCTGATCAAACAGGCCAAAGTCATTCTGAGGATAGTATTTCTTCATCTCTGAAAATTTCATCCTCAGACTCTGTGGAAAAAATCAGATTCAAATCTCACAGAAGCAAATAAAACATCACTCTGAAATCAGCCAATCATGTTTCACCCTTTGATCTCTGAGAACAGGCCTCAGGTTGACGTTAGCAGCTCATCCTCCAGCCAACCAATCACATCTCTCGCTCTCTGACAGGTGAGGAAAGAGTCAGAGCACACACCTGTACAAACATAGATCCTTTATTCAAACACATGCTCATGTCACACTCTGTGGGTGAAGAAGCGCATCCTCACAGAGACTGTAGGGGGCACTCTTTAGAAAACACCATCCAATAAATAACAACATGTTTACAGAACATCAGTCAGAGGAGCCTGTTTAACTCCATACACACACATACATACACATACACACGCACGCACGCACACACACACAGAGTCTGACGTTGCACAGAAACAGAGAATCATCAAGAAAATTCAGGCCGAGTGTTTCTCTGTCTCAGAGTTTACAGTCTGATTGAGAGTTAACAGTCTTTAATCAGAGACTCCTTCAGGAGGAGGTTCACAAACACAACCACAGTGTGTCCTCCCAACACACACACACACCTCACTGTAAAGAGAGGCTTTAATCATCTCCTCTCTCTGAACATGTTTCGATATGTTGCTTCACTTTGTTTTCCTCCTGAAGCAGAAAAATTATCCTTTTTAAACTTTAAAAGCTGTGGAGTGAACTGGGGGTTTAACTCCTGTTTTCAGATTCAAACGGAGACACGGAGACTCCAAGGGGCCGTCAGCAGACATCCATCCTCACCTTTTATGATCAGCTGATCTGTTTCTTTGTGACTGTTCTGCTTCTATCATCAGAAAACGAACCTTTAACACTAGGACGTCAGCTCTGATAACCAGAGAAAAACTTATCCAAGGGGAGAGAAGCTGAAACCTTTTAAATTCAGCAGGAGGTGGTTGGATTAAAGAGGAAACAGATAGAATTTAAAGTGAGACTGAATGTCCGCTCAGGGCCTCCGTAGACTTCAGATTGTGTTTCACTTTCAGCACTTTCAGGTTTAAAGAAGGAGGAATCAGCACTTTGGAGACGAATCAAGGCCATAAAAACTCTCCTGATACAAACACAGGACCCATTTTTTTAACTATACGTCTCATTCAAAACCATCCAGACAATCAACGTCTATAACATCCTGATAAATCAGATTCATTGGGTCAAAGGTCAAACAATCTGTAAAGAAAACGTGGGAGCAGATAGATACTGGAGCAGAAGTCTCCATCACGTGAATCAGACTAAAGTCGTGAATGTTTCTCTTCCTGTCCTGGTCTTTGAGCGGTCTGCTGGTTTGTCACAGTTGTTGGTTGAAATCTCAGGAGCTGAAGTTTAAATCCAAAAGCTTTGTGTGTGTGTGTGTATGTGGTTGTGTGTGTCTGTTTATAGTCTCATGAACAGTTTGTGTGTTGATCTGAAAGCAGCTCCAGGATCAGATCCTCTGCAGAGATCCAGAAACCTTGGTCTGTCTGAGGCTTTAACAGCTGCTTTGTGCTTCTCCTGCTGCACCAACATGAGGATGATGAGGACGAAGATGATGAAGAATCAAACATCTCTCTGTATGACGCTCAGCTGGTTGAAGATGTCAGGTCTCTGACTCTGTGCTCTGGTTCTCTGCTGGACTAACATCACGTAGAAAAGACTCAGATCTTCTCTCAGCACTTGGACTCAGAGGAGGACTCAGGCTGGATCTGGAGCTGCATGTGGAGCTGGGGGACAAACCCTCCTCAAGTGAAGTAATTTCTGTGGATCCAGCCTCAGACCTCCTCCTAGTCCTGGTTCTGGTCCTGTGAAGTGTGGAAGACATGGATCTATCAGCTGCTCTGTGACGCAGCCGGTGCATAGCTCGCTGCTGGACTCAAAGTCAGGATTCAACACGTTAAAGTTTGTTTTTTGAAGTCTGTTTCTTAAAGTTTGTTCAGTGGGTGAGAAACATTCAAAGAAAAGAGATGAGACAATCCAAAGACAGAAACAATCAAATTCAGAGTCCAGACCTTCTGATGATGAGAGAAAAAATGAACCAGGTCTCCAGATCCTCTCTGCCAGGATCAAAGAGTCTGAAGGGGGTTTGCCGTCTCATGAAAAGCAAACTAAAGACATCAGTTTGTGTGTGTACAGTCACGACATCGCTGTGGTCTTTGTGTGTGTGTTTGTTTGTTTTCCTCAGGTGAAGCTTTGCTCTGTGTGACAGGAGCTGAGTTACCAGATTAATCCTCAAAGTGGAAGAGTTTAAACTCAGTTTTTGGGCCACATATTGGTCGAAGAAACCAGAACATGTGTCCGATCCCCTTTTCAGCATCCTGACATGTTTTAACTCTTCAGGCCTCTGGAACTGGTCCGGTTTGGATTTTTAACACCTTGTCAGGTCTGTGGGCTCAGAGAGTTGAACGAAAACCTTCCTCAGAGGATGAAATGTGAGGACGAGAGGTAATCAGTTTAAAGTCTGAGAGAACAGACTGTGAGAAATTTCTTTTTAATGATATGACAAGCTTCAAGTCTGTTGCAGGTCTGGGTTCATCTCTCAGCTTCAATAAAAACATCTAACAAACCGAAGCTGATGAAAGAGAGGAAGAGGAGGAGAGAGGAAGCAGAGAAGAAAGGAGACAGGAGAGATATGATGTGATGTTCGTCTCCTGGTTGATGTCGTGTGATTGCGCTTTCCTGTTGATATGTGTAGATGAAGGTGTCGCCCCCTGCAGGCTGTGTCTGATAAAGAGGCTGCAGTCCATTTAGTGTACTCTCAGGATTAAAACTCCTGCTTCCTCTCTCAGGTCTTCCTCCTCCTTCTCCTTCTGGTCTGGGTCTGAGGGAGATCCCAGGAGGATCAGTCTGGATTTGAAAGCTGGACGGATTAAAAGTAGTTGAAGAGGTGAAGAGACGGATCAGATCCTGATCTGATAACCGTCGTTCAGCGTGCTGAGCTCCGGAGGTTTCCTCTCCACGGACGCTGGCCTGGATGAGAAAGAAAGAGAGGTTCAGTGAAGTTTCTGTTTTGGTATAAAGTGGATTCAGGTCTTTTTAAAGATCTCCACTCAGATATTCTGATCAAAAAGAAACAGAGTTAAAGTTTCATGAGACAGAAAACATTTCTAGACACAGAGTTTAGAAAGAAGAACAAACAGAGACTGAAAACAGACCGATGAACAAATTCAAAGCGAAAGAGAAAGAGAGGACGAGGGGTGAGATTCATCCCTCAGTTAAGAAGTCAGATTTAATCCTCTCTTTGTCCTCCTCTTTTCATCACACTCTCACTCTCTCATCTTCTCCTCTGTTTGTTTTCTTCAGATCTTTCCCTCTCTCTTTCTGACACACCCAGGAAGGAGGGGTTCACTGAAAGCTGTTTCCTCTCACCTGTCCTTCTCTGAACACACAGTAAAGCCGGGTCATGTTAATCTTAGTAAAGTCTGAGGCTGTTTTCCAAACTCGCAGTGCCTACTATTTTGCCTGAAATTCAGTCTGTAGTAGTCAGTATGCAAAAACATACAAAATCTGCAGGATGCCAAAATCCCTGGACGTCCTACTGATCCAGGAAAAATTCCTCAGTATCCAAAGGTCAAGTCTACCTGGCATACTGTTTCCCACAATGCATAGCGCTATGTTTGTCTATGCAGGTGGCAGATTTTGGTGAGTAACCGCCATCTACTGGAATGAGTCAGCATTATAACTACAGTACAACAACACTAATGTAAGACAGTCCATGAGAAGTGAAGTGATCCAAAAGAAACAAAAGTAAATCTTGTTGCTTCCAGGTATAAAAGAGGCGTTTACTTCAACAAATTCATTAAAGCCTGTATAAACCACTTCTTATAATTTACTTCTTTGAACCATACGTGGATTTTACAGAAGTGTTTTTTCCATCAGCTGCAAAAATAAAAGTCCCTTCCAGATTTATTTTCAGTAAACGATAGGGGTGGGAGAGAACATTTTAAAATCGTCAATATAAAAATCAGGATTCTTTGTCATAAAATTGATTTTTTTTCCAAATAAAAATTCTTCATTTCAGTCTGTGTTTATAAACTAGATCAGAAAAAAGCTACCACTTTTCTCCAGCAGATGGTAAAATGTTTTTCTTTGACTCACATGATGTGCAAAATATGGCTCCTGATATAATCTGTAGACATCATCATCATCATCATTTAACTTTTGGTCTAATGTTAAAAAAGCTAACTAAAAATCGCAAAAGTCATAAATATTGAAGAATCACCATTCAAACTGAATAGGCACCCCAAAAATTGTAATAAAATCAAATCACAAGAATAGCATATTGTCCCAGCTGTAGTAAACCATTTAACTCTTGGTGTAAGACTAAAAAATCAAATGATGATTCTGCTATTATATGATTAACAAAATAACTAAAATACCAAGATCTAACCAAAGTATGTGTTGTATATTTATATAATAAAGGCAAATTAAAATCCATCACCTGTAGCAACAGAACAGAACAGTGATACTACATACTTCATGCAAAAATATTAGGCAGTATGCAGTGCCTACTACATTCACATTAGGGATGCACCGCTATGCAAATTTTGGCCCATAACTGATACTTACCAATATCAATAATGGTTAAAAAAAAGAAAAAAAATGAATCTAAGATGATTAAATTTTGAACATACTGAAAATCATGTGAACTGAATTTTTCAATATCTCCCTCTCTTCTTAAACTTGTTTTCCTTCCAAATAAGGAGGTGACAGGGCCACCATAAAGCAAAGTTAACAGTGTTACTTTACAGTAATTTTTGGATCACAAATCAGGATCACAAATCAAATTAATATCCTGACTAAGTTAAGTTATCAAACTTGCCAGTGTTCCTGGCAACCAGGCAATTATTATTAACAGCATAATATGTTTTAAACTCAAGTTCACTCAACTCAAACTCAAATCTGTGAAAAAGTTAAAATCAAAGGATGGAGTGCCTGAGATTAACGTGATCGAAAAAGTGTGTTTCGTCCATTTTTTGGATCAAAAACAGGAAGACAGACATAAAAGAAGATGGTCCACTCTGCTTAGGTAGTTTTGGTGTTGACAAAGTCATAAAAAACAATATTACTTGGGTCTTGAAAGATCTTTCATGATGCTCTGAAAATGGCCAGTAGCTAATGGGTAAATATCAGCCCACTCTTACACATAGATACCAATATGTTGAAAAAATTGACCAACATCGGCTGATACCAATTTTGATATCATGCATCTTTAGTTCATATTTAGTATGTAGTAGGCGGTTTGGAAAACAGCCTTAGACTCCTTAAAGCTCCTCTATTGCTCAGGAAACTGACCCCAATCAGAGACCAAACACACAGAGAGTTAGAGGAGGGTAAAGGTTAGGACTAACTGATTGACACCTTCATTTAAAGGAGTGTTTTTAAATCTCTCACTCAATATCTTTTTATATCTTTCTGGTTTAAAACACTCTGACTGTGAGCCTATCAGAGAAAACCAACCTCAAAGTTTTTCTCTCTAAGCTCAGTCTGGGTTCAGATTAAATGGATCTACAGACTAGTTCAGATCATTAGAGGAAGGTCGCTTAAAGCAACAACACACAGAGACAGCTAGAGGGCGCTAACTCAGCGGAACGTGTGTGTTTTCTGGTGACACTGCAGGATGGCCTGGCTGCAGCTGCTGTCAGATTGTGTTACATCCCAGCACACAGCTGACACAGACACACAGATACACACTCTGCCACCATGATGACAAAGCCTGGTCTGATGAGCGATAACGCTGAGCTGTCAGCAACAAAGACTTAAAGTTTAAACTCTCCTTGACCTGACGGGAGAAAGGGTGAGAGGGAGAGAACAGAGGAGGAGTGATAATCCCTGGTCCCTGTTTGATCTCTGTTGATCTCTCTAGACTCAGCAGCTGATCGACCTGGGTTAAGATTCCCCTCATCGTTAAAAGCAGATCGCTCTCTGAAGACAGGGAATATAGAGGTGAGATAGAAACACTCACGATTTGTCTCTGCGGTGAGGAAAGCGTCTCTGGGGGCTGCTCTGACGGCGGCGTGGGGACAGAGACTTCCCTCGGCTCCGCTCTTTGATGGGAGACTGAGCGCTGGATGATTTCAGGATCTGAAACAGATAGAGGCACAAAAATCAGAGACCCTGCTGGTGGAGCGGCCTGCAGGGTCCTTTAGCATGTTTCAGTCATGAACCAAACTCAGGCTGGAAGAAAATGATCCTCTCCAGACGATTCACTGTGGATACATGGAGTAAGCATGATGCTAATGATCAGAGCTGCAGGGCAGAGAGAGCAGGGCTGGAGTGTGTGTGTGTTTATCTCCTTTTAATCTCCCTCATTCTCTGAAAACTGCAGCTGTGAAATGAATCAAGCAGAGAAATACCATTAAAGGCCTGTGTGTGTATGTCTGTGTGTGTGTGTGTGTGTGTAGCATCATTAAGCTCTCAGCAGGAGAGGAAAGCTCAGAGAGGAAATCTGCAGGATGAGGAGGATGGAAAGTTTTCCTGACAGAGCAGAAGTCAGGACATGTTTCTGCTCTACAGCTGGTCCTGTTTGTCACCTGATCTCACAGATATATGGGTTAGTATGTGACGGTGTGTGTGTGTGCATTTTTCCCATCTCACGTGTCTTTCAGCTATGTTTTCATCTTTCAGCCTGACTTCAATATTTCTATTTTTAGCCCATGAAACCTGAGATCTGCTCAGCTTCAGCAGCTTAGAGAAGAGGGGGAGAAGAGAAGATCTCTGAGGAGCTTTAGGAACAAACACACTCTGAACACATTTTCTATTAGACAGGTGAACAGAGAAGAAGTGAGCCTATTAATGAACCTGCACAAAACTCTTAATTTATCAATGTTTCTGCCACAGAACAGCAGCTGAAGGTCTGACGGAGAAGTGATCTAATCACCCCAAAACAGTGTTTTGAACCAAGTTGTAAACATGTTTATTTCTGCTTTAAAGATCAGCTTTTTGAATGTGTGTGTATGTGGTTTCTGCTGTTTCTACAGACAGCCTCTAGTGGATGTTCCAGGAACTGCACTTTTTCACATTTTAGCTTTAGGTTAATGAGTTCAGAGCATGGTTAGGGTTGGGGGGTAGGACGCTGCCTGCTTTGACCCTGTGTTCAGTCTGCGCACATTTTCAGTTCCACCAATCACAAATACCAAATACAAATACATTCTTACACACACACACAGACTGGTGTCTCTAATAATTTAATAGCGTCTGGGTTTTTTAGTACAGATTATCTGTAAATCTCACAAACATCTGAACAGCTGATCAGAGACTGACCCTGCTGGTGTGTGTGTGTGTGTGTGTGTGTGTGTGTGTGTGTGTGTGTGTGTGTGTGTGTGTGTGTGTGTGTGTGTGTGTGTGTGTGTGTGTGTGTGTGTGTGTGTGTGTGTGACAGCTGCATACCCCATGACCTACATATCATGCTGACATAGAAACAGGACAGTGCATATAGCACTTAGACACACACACACACACACACACACACACACACACACACACACACACACACACACACACACTCTTTCCACTCCATCTCAGCCTGAGTCTCTCCTGACAGCTGATTCTTCCACAGATCGATGCTTCCTTTGGGCTGAACACGGAGCTCAGGTGTTTCCCTCGTTCAAGAGGACAGAAACATCCAGTCAGAGATTATCGAACAGGATCATCAGAGTGGCTGCAGACTTTACTCTGACCACACATCAGTGAAAAAAGACAAGTCAAAACAGCAGAGGAGAAGTAAACTGACTGAGTATGACACAGTGTGTGTGTTAAAAGTTGTGTCTCCATCAGATCAGACTCTGAGACACGCTGCAGTGTTTTAACTCCTGCTCTAACTGCCTCTACTCCTTCTGTCCCTCTGCTGGAAACCAGCCCACAGGATCCCAAACTGATCCTTTTCACTGGTCTGTGAGGATTTATTCTGTTTCAGGCTGTTTCTTTTTCCACCAGCTGTTCAGAGACAACTTTACACCCCAGATACAGACTGAGTCGGCTCGGCGAGAGAATGAGAGCAAACAGCTGCTGATGAAGTTCATCTTTCAGTCAGACGACCATCCTTCAGACATGACGGACACAAAGAGAACCAGCAGGCACCAGGGACAGCTGTCAGTGTCAGATTATAGAGTCTAAAGTCATGAATTAAAGCCATTTTGAAGCACGAGGAGCAGCTGACTCAGTGAACACAGCTGATACGAGAGGAGAGGGGAGGAAGTAGGGGACAAAGAGATAGGAGGTAGGAGTCAAGCCTTACAGGTCGTAGTTTTCTGTGTGAGCATGACGTACCTTCATTCTCATGTCCCGGCCGTGCTTCTCCAGCTCCTTCCTCATCTCCTGAGCTCCAAGTCGTGCAGCATTCAGCACCAAATGCTTCCACTCGATTGGCTGAAAGACGTGAGGGTCGTGAGGCACGTAGAGGCCGATCTTCACCTGTGGGGACAGGAGTTAGTCCAGGTGTGAAGGTTTGCTGAACCTGTCTCCTCTCACCTGTGCCCTCTCTCTGTCTTACCTTCTTCAGGGTGTGCTGGTATCTCTTGTACGAGCTCTCAAACTCTGCCACCAGCTCCCCCAGCGTGCGGTGCGTCAGCGGCTTGTCCATCAGGTCCTGGCGCCGACTCATGCCCAGAGACCCGTAGCGTCCGTTGCAACAGACTCCAAGCACCACGTGGTGGAAGCAGTGTCCTGAAAACTGAGTCTTGAAGCTGATCGGGAAACGCTCGAGGGATGTCAGGCCATTGGTCAGGTAGCTGGGTGACGCGACGAGTCAAGGAAAGATCTCTGTGAAGTTATCTATCACTACTTCAAAAAATATCTTTGTCTCTATCACTATTACAGAGCTCTTCGTGAAGTTATCTCTCGTTTCATTTCTTCTTCTGGATACGCTCGGGGGACTCAGGTTGTGAGAGTATGTTTGTGTTTGTGTGTTTGGTTTTGTCTCAGCTGGAGTCCTCTTAAATCAGATTCAGTCTGACTCTCTGAGGCCGGCACGATGTAAACACCAGGTAGTAAACAAAAACTCAGAGCCCATCAGTGTTTCTGTCTCTGTCTCTCAGAGAAACAGACTAGCTGCTGATATCAGGAGATGATTATCCCTACGATACTCTGATCACTCTCACATACGACAGAGATAACGCTCAGCAGGGACTAATCACACACACACACACACACACACACACACACACACACACACACACATGAACAGCATGCTGACAGCAGAAGTGTGAGGTTTTATGTTTTGGCTCAGGATGAGGATCAGCTACAATGACCTTAAGAGTTCTCTGGTCCTCTTTGCTCGCTCTTATCATTTTGTCTCATGAACATGAAGATTTTTGTTCACTTACTTACTTAGACAGAGACCAGATCCCCTGAAGACCTCTTTGTCTTTGAATTGTATGGGACCTGAAACAGAGACCCTATGGATTTGGAGCTCATCTATGCAGCCTGAGCTGCTTTCATCATCACCCGTGATCCATTGAACCAGGATCACCAACATTTTCAAACGTGGACATGGTGTGGTGTTCCAGCTCCATATTTGACTTTAAGACTCTGGATCTAAGGAGGATCCTACTCTCCTGGTTAACTCTGTGTTATGAGTAGGGATGGGCAAGTACCTATACCTGGTATCAGGCCAATACCTGCCTTTTTTCAAGGTATCGGTACTGGTAAAGGCTGCTGATATCAGCAGCCGATACTCAAAGCAACAAAAGCTTACATACAGTAAGTCCTCCGCCAGTACTTGGCGCTATTGTAGTAGTTAACACTGGTTGCTAGGTAGCTCTAATGGCTATGGCTGCCTTTTGCAGCAGCTCTCTCTTCTCTGTCCATTTCTTGTAATTTTTTCGTCTCTTTTTGGTAATCTTTGTATTTAGAGTGGATAATTACTTTGTATGGCTCATTTGTTGGTCGTAGACACCAAACTTTTTGTAGCTTAAGTGATATTTTTACTACTTTTTCTCCTGTGTTTGTCTGGAGATCCATCATGTAACCATAGCTGCATTGTTTACATGTGAACTCAGCTGTAAGCAGCCTGTAGCATGTAAATGCTAACTGGTGTAAGGCCTGATGTCTTCCCACAAGGTGAGGAGAAAGAGGTGAGGACGACGTGCTGTCCTTCCATCCATCGTTTTTGGGAATGTAAGATCTTTCTCCAATAAGATGGACAAGCTAGCTGTGCTAATCCAGCAACAGAGGGAATACCAGAGGGCAGAGTTTCATCATGCTATTCACAGCCATGGCTAATGGAGCTAATAGACACCAACGCCACATTGGAAGAGCTTCACCTGCTGTGAGCAGACAGGATCCAGGAGACAGAGACTGAGCAGACTGCTGAAGAAGCTCAGTCCTGGACCCTGTGGAGGTGGAGGCTGGCTGACTAGAGAATGATGGACAAGCTGTCATCACCTATTTTCTTATGGACCTTTTTGCACTTTCTATACACTTTCTTACTTTTTTTTTCTTGATTGCTGCTGTAACTTCAATTTCATTGTACTTGTTACAATGGCAATAAAGTTCTATTATGTTCTACATTGCCTCAGTTTGACACCACAGCAAATCTGCGTCAGGTCCTATTCAGACAAATGAATGAACCAGGGAGAGTTAACAGTTAAACTGTTTTATTTTGCACTTCAGTTTATTTTTAAAAAATGACTAGAACTCTGACGGTTGTGAGTTTTTTCACCTTTGTTTATTTGTTAAAAACAAATCATCAACTCAAAGAGAGTTTGTTGTGTTTTATGTTAAACTTAATGGCAAAGTGACTGTGCTGTCTTTGTTAGAAATTATCTGTCACTTTTAATTAAAATTTTATGTATCAAAAGTACTTGTGGTATCAGCACTTGGTATCTCTCTGACAGTTTCCTAATCAAAGAGAGATATGGAGTTGAAGAAACACCCACATAAAGTCTGCTAAAGCTGCTAAAACAAAAACATGAGGTCAACGAGAAATCAGAGACCAGAGAGTCTGTGTTCACTGGAAACTCTAAGACCTGAATCTGATCCCAAAGATCCTGGATGAGGTCTAAAATTAGACAACACACACGCTGAGGACAGAGCCAGAGTCCAACACAGAGAGAGATCCAATCTGTGCTAACTCACACTAAAATACTCCCACACACACTGACACACATACACAAACACACACTCTCAGAGGTCTGGACAGTTTCTCTGTAGGCCACCAGCTCGCCATCTGCTCTCAGCTCCAGGGGCTCTGTGATTGGTCGGGACAGCTGCCCGTCACTCCAACAGCCACAGCACCCTGCTGTGTTTTCATGGAGAGACACAAACACACACAGAGCCTTGATGACACACACATACACACACGTTTACCCATGTGTATCAATACGCCTGTGTGTGACTCTGAGCTCAGTTTGAGAAAAGTCCTGATTGAGAAACTGAAACTGGGTTTAAAGCTGCCCAGTTCTGCAGACCCTCAAGAAGCTTCTTTAATTTAACACACTTCCTCTGATAAAGAATACTGCGAACAGATCTTCCTCTATAGGAGATAAACTCCTCTCCATCAGAAACAGTCTCTGCTCTAAAACGGTTCATCTGAATGGTTACACTCCAACCATCAGCTCAGTTTATTCCCACCCTGACAGAAGACCAAACCTCAGCGTCTCCAACACTTCCTGAAACAGCCACCAGGTGCTCCAGCAAATATCTCAGGTGAGGGAGAAACTAAAAGAGCTAATCCTCTGTTTTCATATTCTCTCTGTCACCGTTTCATTTGATGTTTTCATCCCCACATCCCTCTACTCTCTCTCGGTCTCTCTGCATCCTCCTGTCACATCTCAAACTGCAGCTTCAAGATAAGAATTAAATCCTCTCTTTGTTCGCTGTGTCTTCCTTCAGTCACTGAGCGTCTCCTCCTCAAAGCAAGCAAAGTCTGAGGACGTCAGATGTTTGAGTTCAGGTAAGCCTCTCCTTTAAGTCCACGACAGAAGCAGAACTGTGAACACATTTCTTAAAAACAGCCGAAGACATTAAACGTCACACGCAGAGCCCTGACTCTGAGGATTATTGATAACAGGAGAGTTTCAGCAGAAAACATCAAAAAACAGATATATTATCATCACATCTGCAGCTAGACACAAATTAAAGATCTTGTTCTGCAGTTTTCAAAGGCTACTCCCTGATAAAAGTTTTTTTCCTGAGCGTGATATGAGGACAGGTCATGTTAGAAAGTCAGCAGGATCCTTTTTATTTAAAGTTCTGTGGAGTTTGTTCCCTGGTTGTTATTCAACTGCTTCATCCTCCAGCCTCAGTCTGACTGCTGATACAACCAGACACTTAAAGTCAAACACACACACAGCTGGAGGAGAGACCCTGAGTCTCCTGGAGAGGAGTCAGCTGACTGTAAACAGAGGAGGAGAGGATGAGGCAGTGGCGACACAGGAGGACAGAAACTCTGTCTCACCTCTTTTTACAGACTTTACATCCGGTAAACCGTCTGTGAGCATAAGCTGAGCTTAGGAGTCTGCAGGTAAACAGTGAGTATGGAGAGCAGCAGCAGGAGGACACACTCCATGTTTGATCATGTTTTTCTGCATTTACTCTGAGACACTAATCTGCTCCACACTGAGTCACTAGTGACAATCAGCTGACAGGTGAATGACACACACCTGAGTCAGACATTAATAACGGAGCTCAGAGAGCAGAAGAGGACGTGAAGGCGTCTCTCAGAGTAGACAGGTTCAGCTGGTCTCACCCTGACAATAGGAGCTCAGTGAAAGGTGTGTCCTCTTCCTCCTCTTTCTTTGAGGATTAAAGAGTCCGTCACAGAACAGGTGTACAGGTAAGGCCTCATAGCTCAGTGGTTAGAGCACTGGTCTTGTAAACCAGGGGTCGCGAGTTCAAATCTCGCTGAGGCCTGCCCTTCCTATTGATTCTGGATCACATCAGGGCCGGAGAAAGGTGGCACAATGATTCAGTGTGAGGGGTATCACTCAAACTGACACATCTCTGGCTCTCGTCTCATGCTTCTTTCTCTTTTTTCCCTATTTGCATCACTCCATCCCATCCATCCCTCCCTCCATCCCCTTCCCTCCTCCCTCCCTCTGTCCTCCTGTGGTTTGAGGGCTGAAGTCAGTCTGAATCACAGTCAGTGTCTCTGCCACCCTGACAGTCAGAGAGGAGAGACCCAGTGAAGACAGGAACAGAGAAACTATCCTCTGAGGACTCGTGTGGACCCCATGCTGGGTTTAACTCCTTCACGTCCCGAGAGGACCATCACTACATCCGAATAATAAACCAAACTGAGGCAGAGCGAGAGATCAGATTATTTCAGGGTGACCTCTCTGAGACCTGTTCTCTTCCTCTTCTTCTGACTGGTTTATTATTAATGAAAATAATATTATTAATAAAAAATAACTTTAACACCTTTAAAAACAGCTTCCTGTACACTGCACGAGCACGAGGCGCCGATGGAGCTGAGGTATAAGTTCATGCAGGTCACATGACCTCCTCTGTGGATCATCAGCAGACTCAAACCAAGGAGTGTTTTCAGTTAGCTTCACTTGACACGTGAATGTTCAGAGATATCAGAGACTCTCTCCCCTTGGTGGAGCTACGGTGGCCTGTGAGGACAAACCCTGAACTTCCATTTGTCAAGTTTTCACCACAAGTTAATGTCCACACATTTACCATAACGGATCTGTTGACAGATCGGATGTCAGAGCTCAGGAGCTTTAGCTGATGTTTAAACGCTGTGACATCATGACCATGAGTGGCTGAGTAACCAATCAGATCTCTGAAACAGAAACACTCAGAGCAAAATACAGAGTGCTGCTGTAAAACCAGCTCCACAGGATCCAGCTGAGCTTCAAGAAAGAGGGAGAGGGTGAGCGTTTGAGTGTGTGTGGTGGGGGGTTAAACTTTGAAGAAGGCTTGTTGCCAAGCAACAGGTCTGGGTAGAAGAGCTGCTAATGGTAAGGAGGGATCAGGACGTCTCATTGATTTCACCCTCAGATAACACAGCATCACCTTATGGCCCAGTGTGTGTGTGTGTGTGTGTGTGTTTACTGTGGTTAAGGATACATTCCCAGGATGACGGCTTCAAGACATTTGATTGGTAGAGACTCTCTGATCATCTCTCTGGCTGTCTCCATCAGCCTGAAGGAGAGGAGAGAAGAGAAGAAGGATGTGTAGGGTAGGAGATAAGGAAAGGAAGAATGAGGAGGAGAGAAGTCAGAGTAAAGGGTAACAGCAGGGGGTGGAGTGGGAAGCAGAGTAGAAGAAATGTCAAGTTTAATGAGGAGGAAGGGAAGAAGAGGGGAGGATACAGAGAGGGGAGGACAACATGATTATTATTTCTAAAACCAGCCTTAGTATAAATCGTTGCTCTCTTTAAAGCTCAGGGTGATGGTGTGTGTGTGTTATTATTCTTCATGTGCCTGATGGTCTGACGGTGACTCTAATCCTTCTAAAGGTCAGATCTGTGTTTTTAAAGTCTCATCAGCTTGTTTCTGGTCTCTGCCTTTATTTACAAACTGAGGACGGAGAGGAAATGGAGGAACTCACCCACAGAGAGGACGGCTTTTCTTGATCTCAAAGAACTGAGTCCCTGTGTGGTTATATCTGACAGACTGGTTAAAGAAAACACACACTGCACAGTGAGACAGAGCTCCAGCTGGAGCCATGATCATATAGACCATCCTGACTCCAGCTCTGGTATGACTCCAGATGTGACCAGACCTGGAACAGAAAAGTAACAGGTGACACTCCTGTTCCCATTCTCTGTGTGGCAAAAAGGATACTGCAGAGCCTTCATGAAGTTCTGGACGGACACCAGCCAATCAGGGACCGACATGGACGGCTTGAAGGTCGGGATGGAGGCGATGGAGTGCTACAGAGTCAGAGAGAAAAGGAGAGAAATATGAACACACATTAACATCCTTTAGTTTCTGCACTTATCAAACACATTCAACCCAGGCTGCAACCTTTAGTGGTGTTTAATGAAAGCTTCAGTTTCACATGTGTCCTCTAGATGCCAGTTCAATAAACAGTCATGTTAAAGTTTTCATAACAGAATAAACATGTTTACAGCCGACTGAAAAGAATTATTTAACACAACAACAGATGGTTTTTATTTCATCCAAGTGGTTTTACAAATACTGAGGCCCATTAAATATTATTAGGCAGAGAGAGAGAGGAGTGGCTAGTCTGTTAACTTGATGCCAAAGGCTACTCTCATAGACAGTAAAAAAAATGGACGTCATCTTGCTCAGCTCCAAGTGAGGTCGCCACAAAAACTGCTCCCCCTGGTGGCTGGCTGCGCTATAGGTCAAAAAATCTGGCTCTCCAGTCATTCCAGATGAGCTGAGGTCAAACTTTAAAAAACAATACACCTCGGAGAAATATTTCTCACGTTCAATTGTTATGGGGATTCGAAGATATCATTTGGCTGCCTCTTTTTTTTCTGGAAAGTTTTGTTTTCATAGGTTACAAGAGGTTAAAAACAAGGCTTTACATCGCGTTTAACGATGATTGACAGCTGCCGTTCTTGTGTATTTAATATGTCGGAAGCTAGAGCCAAGAAGTGATTAGACTCGCAAAAGAAAAAAAAAAATTTTTCACCCAGCTCCACTTAGATCTTCCCAGAATCCTTCTCTTCTACTGCCCAGACTCTGGCTTCACAACTGCTACCAATGGTGGCGCCCGTGACGGAGGAATTTTGGCTTCAAAACCGTACCAAGGTAAGTGACGGAGCCACGCTATCCACTCTATATACAGTCTTTGGCTCTCCCTCATCTGCTCAGTCGACCTGAATTGGAACTGAGTCAGCTCTGGAGAGTGACGTTAGAAATTGGTGCGTGAATGTTTCTGGATTACAAACTGAGCATTAATGTGAATGCTAGTAATTTTGATTCACTGATTCTCTGCTTTTTAACTCCACTCATCATTTAACATCTCTTTTTAAGTGTGTTTAAACTTTTTTTGAATGAGGTTTGATGAAGAAGTGATGGATGTCGAAAAAACTTTTCTTCCTCCAAAGTTTTAGCTGTTGTTGGAAATGAAAGTCAACAGCATTTGTACAACATAACATCACCACAGCTGTTTGCACTGAGCAGAGCAGCTGTGGCTTGAGGTGGATGTGGTGTGTGAAATGCTCTTATCACAAAGAAGGCCCGGTGTTAAATCTGTACCAGTGGACAGCCACAGGAAACAAATCATCAACAGAGAGCGAACGTTGACACCAATCAGAGATCAGACTCACATCAACAACACCACAACACAGGGACAGAGCAGAAACCACACACACACAAGTGGAGGTCACAGATGTGGCTTCATGAAAGGACTCGGCCACATCAGCACAGAGTCAAACCCACACTTCCTCTGACACACACACAGGCATCCAGTGAGTGTGAGTCTGCCTGTGTGTGTGTGTGTGCAGGAAGGGTGAACCATGAGCAGCAGCCCTATCATTTCCTGCATTTTTCTTCACGGTTTATTTTCAGCGTAAACTGAGAGAGAAAACAGGAAACACTGACGGTCAGTCCTTGCAGGGAGAGTCCGAACATGAAACTGGGTCAGATCCACAGAGGTGAGATCTGCAGAGGTCAGATCCAGACTCAAAGGGTGTGTATTCTGCTTTCTCATCGTTCATCATGTCTATAAAGTCAGATACCTGGATGGTTAAAGTGGTGTGGTTTTTTTGTCATAATCAGGTTTTGAGGGTGCAGTCAGCTGTTTGTAGTCAAACATCAGATCAATAAGTGACCAAAGAAGCAGAAACTAGATAAACAAGCGTTGAATATGAAAACTGAGTCAGTGAGATAAGCTAAGGCTAACTGCTAACTCTCTGAGACCTGAAGCTGGTCCACACATCAGCCTGCCAACACCAGCAGGACGGTTTAACTGCCCCATAATCTGCCCCATAATCTGCTATAGAGAGAAATCCTCACTATTATACCAACACACACATGGACACACTCTCTCCCCTTTAAGCTGCTTTCTGCTGGGTGAGGCACTGAGAGGAGTGGTGATCCCTCCCTCTTACCATCCTCCCTCTCTGTCTCTGTACATGATGGAAAATAAACATGTGATTTAACCAGAGTCAGACCCAGCTGTGAGGAGACAATCCAGGGTTAGCTCTGAGACCACCACCCTGTGATCAGTCCATAGTACACAGTGGTGTAGACTCAGTGATGTCCACACCACTGTGGACCATGAGACCCTCTCCCTCAAAATCTCCTAGTCCAATACTTATTACCTCCGCCAAGGAGGTTATGTTTTAGGGAGAGTTTGTCTGTCTGTTTGTTTGTCTGTGAACAATGTAACTCAAAAAGTAACAAACGTATATTGATGTAATTTTCAGGAAATGTACAAAACTAGATAAGGAAGAAGTGATTAAATGTTGAATGTGATCTGGATCACCGTCTGGATCCAGGATTTTTTCAAATGATTCTTTATCATTTTGAGATAAGGACGTTTTCACCACATGTATATAAATCCAAGATAAATGATCAGATAGCTTGGCAAAACAATTAGGGATGCACAATATTGGATTTTTGTTGATATCCAATATGCCGATATATCGAAACCCCTTTTGGCCGATACCGATAATCACAAGTTTGTTTGTTTTTTTCACTGTAAAGGAAGCTAAGTCTATCCTGTACTGGAATTTATATGTTACTCTAATTGTGACAGTCTTATTTGTTTAAGAATCATACATAAAACAAGACAAAAAACATTTGATTTTACCATTAATAAGAAATGTATTTTTTTTTTCAAACTCAAGACATTCAGTATTGAAATACTGAAAAATAATTTCTTTAGATCACAAGAACTTTAAATGTACAATGCATTTTTAAACATAACCAAGTTGCATTTGATTATTTTAGAGCTACTGTAACAACCTGGTGACAGACACAGAGCTCTGTAGTGCAAATAAATGAAGTGCTACATTTTATTTAAGGAGCTTATTTTTCAGATGGAAATGAATAATAATCCTAACTGAATAGCACCTTCTCAGCTGTGCATATCGGCAAAAATTTTCATATCTGCTGATACTGATAAACGTGTTTTTAAGCTTTCATTAGCTGATACCGATATTGTGCCGATAATATCGTGCATCCCAAATAACAATACAAGACAAGGTCACCATAATTTCTGACAGATGTAAAAGTACGATCCAGATCCTGGCAATATTCTGGATATTAAGATCTGGAATATAAATCAGTACTGGGTCACCCTCATTTTAAACACTGACAGGTAAAAAATTATAGTACAAACCTGCAACTAACACCAAAACTTAGCAGACAGTCTGTTGAAAGGAAGTATAACTTAAAAGTAGGAGTAAAGTGTTGCGTGACAATCACAATATGCTTAACGGAGGTCTAGTTCAATTATGAGTTCATCAAATTCCTAATTTATACCAGACACACATTGAAATTATGCTTTTGTTATTTCCTCTGAACACAGAAAGAGTGTATGAAGACACAGAGAGTGTGTGTTTTACTCTGAGAGTGTTACAGTTGGTCTCCATGAGGACTGAGAGGCTCTAACACCAACACGTCCACACACACATTAAATCCTCTGACCTCCTCTTTCTGCAGCCGTCAGCAGACAGAGCATCACTTCATAGACTCAGGATTTAATCTGCCTTCATCCTCTGATGTTTCATCTCCTCCCCTTCCTCCTCTTCATCCTCTGCTTCTTCTCTTTCCTCTTCACTGCTATCTCACATCCTCCTCTTTCCTCTATGCATCTCTCCATCTTTCTCTCCTCTCTATCATCATTTTCTCCTCAGCTTTATATTCTCTCCTGTCATCTTTCTCCTCTCCAGAACCACAACCAGAACCAGAAGGCAGACTGGAAACCCAGCCAGCATCAGAGACGATACAAAAAGAAAGAGAGAGGGGGGTCAGGAGCTTCCTGGTTTCAGACTGGTGGAAGGAAATGGGGGAAGGGAGGCAGAGGGTGATAGCGTGAAAGAAAAACAGAAAGTGAGGTCATCATCCTCTGACGGACACAGGCACTCTTCAGTTTAAAGCTGAGCTCCTGAGA
The DNA here is from genome assembly GCF_033239565.1 of Halichoeres trimaculatus. NCBI lineage: Eukaryota > Metazoa > Chordata > Actinopteri > Labriformes > Labridae > Halichoeres > Halichoeres trimaculatus. The sequence goes on along the minus strand of NW_027437191.1, from coordinate 26,632,276 downwards.
CCTCCTCACTGAGAGTCCTCCTGTTGGGACACATAAAATCTCAGCTTCCTGTTAGCTCGTAACCTTAAATTCATTTTCTCCATCCTGTATTTCTTCTTCTTTCTTCTTATTCCCCATCAGAAGCTTCATGGGAAAACAGAGACCCTGAAACCAACAGCTGATGTAAAATCCTAATGTCTGACTCTTTTCCCTCACTCCTCGACACAGGGCCACCTTGAAACATCTGCAGTTTGTCCTCCTCCATGAGGAGCTTTAGGTGAGGGAGGCTGCAGAAAGAAAGGTGTGTGTTCCCTGTTACCTTTAAAACACATCACACACACTTAACGGTAAAAATAAAAACACTGAGCAAGATGGAGGGGCAGGCACGGATCATATTTCATCCCTCGGGACATCCCAGGAAAACCTTTCCGCGCGTGTGTGTATGCCCCTGCTGCAGAGAGAAACAGCAGAGTCTGGACCCATCATGTACCTCCAGTCCTCATTTTGGATCTGTGAGGAAATCTATACACACACTTAGTTTGGTCATTAGAGCTGCTTTGCTCACTAAAATCAGGAGTCAGAAGAAAACCTGAGGATCTTAATCTTTAGCTACACTAATTTTTATTCTTAAGCTTTTATTTTTCTTGTCTCTCTCTCAAAACCCTTTCTCTTCCACCTGATGTGATGATGTTAACTTACAGGAAACATTTAAAGTCATCCAAAGTGAGTAAACATCATATTTAATGAGATGTTTTAATGAACACGTATAAAGGCCTGGGATGATAGTCAATAAATCAATTCATCGTTCAATAAACGAAATGAACTCAATAATTTTGCCGGCCTCAATATATCGCCATGTGCATGCGCGTTTGTGTTTGTAGTTTGGGATAAGGCTGATAAAGCTGATGAAGCCTCATGAATGAGAGAAGAAACGTCTCTGCAAACTCTGAACAGTCCAGTTGCCTCGGTTTGGAGCATTTGGAATAACTGAGCTGGGAAATAAAAGTTTACTGCATTTAAAAGGGTGTATTGCATTATTATGATTTATAATTTTATATTTGTGGTTGATTTGGTCTCATAATAATATTGTCGATAATATTGTTGACTGCCAACAATTGTGGGACAATATATCGTCAAGCAAAATTTGTTATCGCCCCAGGCCTAACAGATCCCTGATGAGAAGCTAAGACACAGATCATCTCTCAGACAGGCTGGTGTCCACAGATTATCCAGGACCCAGGTCGTATTAGAGGGATTACTGTCTCCTCTGTCTGTAAATAAGGACATGAGGACAGGAGCAGCTCTGAGTCTGCTCAGCTGTTCTCTGAGTTCAGTCCACCTGAAGGTGTCACACTATGAAAGGTGTGCTGTGTGACTGTTATTACAAAGTTCGCCTAAGCTAAATCTTTAAATCTTTAAAACTGTCTAACTTTACTCACAGCTGCAGACGACCATCCTAAAACCTGAACGTGTGATGATTATCTCTCTCTCTCACAGGGGTCAATGTGTCGGCGTCTGTGGTAACCACCTGTCACCACACCTTAAACACACACAAACACACACACACCAGGGTCAGGTTGCACATCACAACACAGCCCTGCAGAGTGAAGTGACTGACAGCTCAGGTACAAGGAGAAGGAGAGGGAGCCCTTTCAAAATAAAGCTCATCATACGTTCATACATATTCTTTATCACGAGGTGGTCCACTTAAAGAGGAACTGCTTCACACTGCTGTGTGTCAGATACATGGATCATTTAGTCTCTATTTTTCACAACTAACAAATAAACAGACTGTCTTTCTGACTGTCTGTCTGTCCACAAAAACAGTACAAGAGTTTGGCACCAGCAGCTAACTGGGTCACTAATGACCACATGGCCAATTAGCAAAGCCAAACAACACCCGAGTCCTGGTCAACGGTCTGAAGCGTCGAGCATTCATCCAGATCACAGATGGGAAAGAATGAGGAGAATCCAGGCTGAGAGGCCTCAGCAGCAGGAACACATCTCTCTTTTCTGTTCCCTTCACTGACTTCTTTTTCAGTAAACTAGCTCCATGTTTTTGTCACTGGTGTCCCATGAAAAAATGTTTATGTTGTTATTTCTACAGACTGGAGCAGTATATATTGTAAGTGTTTAAAAGGTTTTACATTCCTGAACTCTGAAGTTACGCTGACAGAATAACAGAGGAGTGTTTGTCTCCTCTGACAGTCAGAGGTCACAATCAGCTGAACTTTAGTCCAACTGTCCTACTTGTGCCCACATAGTATCTTCACATGACTTACAGCACAAATAAATCCCTACTTCTCTCTCCTTGGGGTTTCAGAAAACCCTTATTTCACCGCATGAAACACTTCATTTAGCTGCTTTCTTTTCCAGACAAGCCCCCTTCTCTCTGATTGGCCAGCCCTCTGGAGGCTTGTAAGGGGGAGGGGCTTTGGGCAGACCTTGGTGTTTGAGGCCAGCTGGGAGTTCCTTATATGATGTTAGAAAATAGAATAGAGTAGGTGAATACTTTTTTTTTTATCCTCGAGGGAAATTCAAGAGTCACAGCAGCAATCAAGAAAACAAAAAGTGTATATATGTGAAAGTGTATAGAAAGTGCAAAAAGGTCCATAAGAAAATGGATGATGACAGCTTGCCCATCATTGTCCAGTTCAGCCAGCCTCCACCTCCACTGGGTCCAGGACTGAGCTTCTTCAGCAGTCTGTTCAGTCTCTGTCTCCTGGATCCTGTCTGCTCACAGCAGGTGAAGTTCTTCCAATGTGGCGTTGGTGTTAGCAGTGTTAGCTCTGTTAGCCATGTCTGTGAATAGCATGATGCTACTCTGCCTTCTGGTATTCCCTCTGTTGCTGGGTTAGCATGGCTAGTTCATCCAACTTATTGGAGATAGACCTTACGTTCTCAAATACGATCGATGAAAGGACAGGTCGATCTCGTCACTTCTTGGCTCTCACCTGAGAACAAGCACGTCGTCCTCACCTCCTTCTCCTCACCTTGTGGAAAACATCTGGCCTTGCACCAGTTAGCATTGCTACAGGCTGCAAACAGCTGATTTCATATGAAAACAATGCAGCCATGGTTACATGTAGGATCTCCTGACCAACACAGGAGCAAAAATAGTAAAAATTTCACTGAAGACAAAACCAGTTCGGTGTCCATGACCAACAAATGAGCCATACAAAGTAATGATCCACTCCAAATACAAAGATGACGAAAAAGAACGAAAAAATTACAATAAACAGACAAAGAAGAGAGAGATGCTGTAACAGACAGCCACAACCAAAAGGGCGGTGCCTAGCTATGATGATGTCATCATTTCAACAAGTCTGATAAAGATCTGGTGCTATTTTTAGAACAGAGTGTTTGGATCAGTTTCCAGACAGATTCAGCTATTTCTACCACATACGAATATATAGAGGTTTGAAAATCTGCACGTTTAGCCTTGAAATCCAGGATTGGCACTTCAAATTCATGTTTAACGTAAGGTAAGCAGAATACACACTCTTTAGATTCACATTAACTGAGTATTGAAGATTCTTTTCACTATGCTCAGAGTTTTTTATATAACACACAAAACTGATGTTAGGGAAAAAACAAGACTGTTTCTGCAGCAGGTCTAGTGTGTGTGTGTGTGTGTGTGTGTGTGTGTGTGTGTGTGTGTGTGTGTGTGTGTGTGTGTGTGTGTGTGTGTGTGTGTGTGTGTGTGTGTGTGTGTGTGTGAAATAGTCACACTGTGTCACACACTCATACGCACAAACATAGTGTGACAAATGTGAAAAGACAACACTTGACAGGTTTAGCGCCTTGAGTTAGCATAGCTGTTGTCATGTTAATGTGATGCACCTGTGTGTGTGTGTGTGTGTGTGTGTGTGTGTTGAAGCAGCTTTTTTTTCCCTTATTTATCAACCCAAAAAAATTCTCATGACAAACTGATCAGACAGATCTGATTTCTCTCAGCTGTGGAGATGAGAGCCTCATTAATGTTCCTGTCATCACGCTTAGATCAAACTAACACAGTCCTGTCACAGAGGGGTCAGTGTGTATGACGAAAAACTATCCTCCACATAAAAAAGGGTGAAGGGGTAAAAGCTTGGCTACTTAAAGAGTCTCAACATGAAGCATCACAAACTCCACACAGAACATGGTTCAGAGATTAAGCCAATATTAAAAAATGATAAAATGTTAGCTCAGATTAATGTTGTGTTGTTAGTCTCTGCACCTTAAAGCGACCCTCTCCACAGAGTCAGAGCCTGTATCGTTCAGGGCTTCACCAACACGTTCAGCAGAAACCTGAGCAGCCCTGACTAACTGTCATCCAGCCCATCCTGTCACATTAGAGCTGAACAGAGCTGCCCTGAATGCTTCAGAGAGCTCAGACCTTTGGATTCCTTCACCGAGCAGCCGCCGCAGAGAGCCCAGAGGGTTCAGCAAGAGGAGCCTTCCACAAAGAGACGATTATTACAGAGAGCTCCTCACCAAGCCTCTGAGGGATCACTGCTGTCACATGAACCATTCACACAACCGACCCTCTGATTTTATCCATCTCTACATAGATGCATCCAAGAACAGATCAACATAACCCCAGGACATCCAGACCAGCCTCTGGCATTCATTTTCTGTTATTGGTTTCAATTTCTTTGATTCATCTTTAAGCAAACTAACAAACATAAATAAGTTAAAACCATTTAATATGTTCCCAAAGCAGCAGAGAGGCAATAAATGACCTTCAAAGTGAGGGGAAGTGGGTCAGCAGCACTGCAGCATAACTTAAGATAGATAAGGTGATCTTATTTTACAGGTCAGTGAGAGCATCGAATAATCTCAGGGGGAGACACTCACACTCCAAAGGATGACAGAAAGAGCACACCTGGTGCTCAGCACTGATAAAGTGATCTCTTACCCTGGGAAGGTACGCAGCATTTCGTATCCTGTCCACCATCTCCTGTCCCTCAGGGTGCACAGCGGCCACATGGGACCACATCCTCTCCCAGGTCACGCTCTCGATGGGAAAACCTGTCCTGTTCACGTAGAAAAGAACGCCTCCATCCTTCTCCTCTTCCTCCCCAGGAGACCGTGGCCCATTGTTGGGGGGAGAGGCCGAGGACTCCTCCTGGGTGCTGCAGCGGAGCAGGCAGTGCGCGCTAGTGCTCTTGGACCGACCGTGCCTGCTCAGCTTGGCCGGGGAGGTGCCGGTCCGGCTCGGTGAGTTTGGTCCCGTCATCGAACCAGAGAGGTTTAAGGGGAAGGAGCAGATGGTCCTTCTCCAGCTACAAGAGCTGCTTTTTAGTCAGTGAGCCAGGGTGCATGATGATCCAAGAAGGCAAACCTGAGGAAGAGGAGACAACAAACACTTAAGCATAACACAACTTAACTTTATTAAAGATTACAATTTCAAATGATATCCAACAAGCTCCTAAATCAGGTCTTTTCAGGTCTAACATAAAAAAAACACTTTAAATGTCCCTGTTTTCACCAGGAACTTTCTAGGGATGAGTTGTGAGTATCGGATATCCTAAAAGGACTAGTTCACTTGACAATTATCTCAACTTCAAATGTATTTTCTAGGGGTGCACCGATCACAATTTTCTGGCCGATCACTGATCTTAAGAAAGCCTGACCTGCCGATACCGATTTGGGCTTATACCAATTTTAATTTTTTATTTTTCATAACTGACAGCATATACCTTCAATGTTTCAATATTATTTTATTAAAAAATCATTAAACAATACATGTGAAACAATAAAATCATTTTGTTTTAACTTAAAAAAAAAAAAAAAGTCCCGAGTTTAAGGTCTCAGAGCAAAAAGTAACAATGTCTGGCTGTCAGACCTTCCCAGAGGTATATAAGATCAGTTTCATATGCAAGGATGGGCTGATCACCCCAAAATTAAGGAAATTTGCACCAGCATCGGTGCATGTCTAGTATTTTCTGGTTATAATCTGCTATTGTCTACTGAATAAAAAAAGAAAACCCTGTACAATAACATCAAAAAGAATCAGGGCCAGGTGTCAGAGAAACAGGTGCGATGTTCAGAGCTGGGGATTTCCAGAGGTCCAAAGAGTTTGGGGAGGAACTTTTACAAAATAACATAAACAAACAACAACAACAACAAAATGGAGTTTTCATGTCTAATAACAGGGGACAACTCCAACAATAATCATTAGCAAATATTCATCAGTATCTTTGCCTGAATGCCCGTCTTTGGTACTTCCCACTGAGCAGACTCTGTTTCAGAGGTCTGATGGTGCAACAGTTTGAAGCCTTGACAACATGACAACAAAAATCTCCTCTAACCTTAACCCAGTGTATAAATCCACAAGTTAATTGTTTTTTTTTTTCATTATTCCCCTTTAATACTGTAAGCACTGACATTAAAAAGAAAGGGGAGAGACATTATGAATCAGAACAATATATTACTAAATATTCACAAACAGCACATCAGAGTGAACTTCCATAGCAAACTTCTATAATGAAAAAGTTAATGAATTTTAAACATCTCATGCTGAGCTAAGGTTAAATACGTTCATAAACTCAACGTTAAGAGGAAAAAGAAAACAAATAAAATCAACATTTTAAGTTTTTCTATGGTTAATTCCACATGAACTAGACCTTACCTTTAACATACATGTCAGTAATTTAATCAAATTAAAGTTTTAATATTAAGAAATGCTTTAAAGTCCTCTGCTAAGCACCACATCCACCCATGATAACTGATAACAACCGTTTCTGCAGATGAACCCCTCCTGGCCGTTATTAATGACCGTACCGTGTCTCCTCTCTGTGTGATTCCTGCCGGTCTGAAGCATCAACGTGGACCAAAACACGGACACAGGAGGTGGGTCTCAGTCACCTCCAGCTTTAGGGTCCACTCAGGACTGTGGAGTCCACTCAGGACTGTAAAGTCTTGTTTTGGTCTCAGTCTTTGTAACTTCACCTCCTTGCGTCAAGCTAACACAGGGCAACTACTGTGAATCTCGGGATTTGGGACAAAATAAGAGCTTCTCCTCATGAGAAACGGTGTTCAATTGATTGTTTTAGTCATCGTATTCGGTAGATAAAAAAAAATCCCACCAGGTATTTCTTCTTCTATACGGTTATAGAGAGTGTCAAATCAAGTGTTCAAATGAAGAATATGATCAAATCCAATCCTGTTTTCATCGTCGCTGCTTTGTTTTGAAAATCTCCCCCGGAAGTCTTCCTCTTCACTTTCTCTCAGACGCTGCGGGGGCCGTTACCTCCTCCCTCCATCCCTCTCTGCATCTCTCTGTCCCTCGGCAGGGTTCAGGACTCCCCAGAATCCTCTGTGCCCCCTTACAGTCCAGCTCCATGTGGTAACCGTCCTTTTCTCAGCCTCACATCTTTAAACCTCTGAGTTTCACGCGTAGCTCTATTCGCTCATCGCCGCTCCTCTGGATCCCTCTGCCCTGTCCACAGCATTGGACAGCGTGTGACGAGTGCTCATTGGTCGAGCCAACAAAGAGGGGCGGGACAGTGAGTACACGTTACCATATAAGGAAGCGACGGCGCGCTGTGATAGGTGGATTCTGACAGACGGAGGCGTCAACAAGTGATATATCTGCAACAAATGGGATTTTTTTTCCCCACTGCTGCAACTGTTGAATTTGCACATGATGTTCATTTTAATGTGTTTGACCAGCCTTAACCTCTCGGTTTTTGTCAAATATCTATTAGAAATGACTGAAATAGATTCATTTTAATCTACATCAGTCTGCATCTACATAGCTTCAGACAGGAAACAGTTTAACTGACGTCTGGATGAAGATGTAGAAACTGGTGCGTTCCTTGACATGAAAACAATGATCATCCCTATAGCAGCAATATGGAAACATGTCTGTTATTATAGAGCATCTATTATTATCATTAACTTAACCTACGGCTCCCCCTCCTGGACAGAAAGCCCAGTGCAGCAAGACAGGCCAAGTCTAGAGCTATAACCTGGATAATCCATTGTGCTGACACTTAATAAATCAGAGCATCAGGACTAGATTAAGTTTATTAAAGACAGACAGACACAGAATAAAAGAAAAACATCTTGGTCCATGTTTTCACACTCAGATCCTTTAGCAGTACTTAATGATGATAGTATGGCATGTTTTAGATGATGGTAGCATAGAGGTTGTTGGGATCAGCAGCAATATTAGAGGGTTTCACAGTGCTGTAAGTCACTGCATTACCTCCGCCTCGGATCTACAGAACATAAAAGAAACACACAATGAAATACAAAGGAAAACCTGCAGATTCAAAAATAAAAAAAAGAAAGGAAACACAGAATATAACCTCACAAGAGAAAATGAATTTGAGGGATTTGAACTTTTTTTTAAAGTACAGAAAAAAGATCAGAAGGACTTCTTACATGAACTTTGGATTTAGTCTTTTTGTTGTGGCTAATAGAAACATAGCAAATACCGTCTTCAGGATCGTCCTGAGGGAAGAAAAAACAGAGCACTCTGGTTGGTTCAAAGTCACTCGCAGTTTTTTTTTAAATGCCATTTTCTTCATCTTTCTGTGGTGTTTTTCTTTTTCTGCCCTTGCAGTTATAGGCGTTTCTACTCTGTGACATGTAATTTCACCGTGTCCTGACTTGTTTCTTGAGGAAGGATGCACATGTAGTGTTGTGGCTCAGTTCCTGCACAAACACCGGCTAGTTGTATTTGATGAATTTGCCTTGAAATTTTTTAAGACATTAAAAAGACATGCTTCACACAACAGCAAGTCAACAAAAGCATCTGTGTAGTTAAGGTTAGTTCGGTCCAAAGAGCCTTCACACCCTGACTGAGGGCATTAAATATCCTGGTCTTGATCTCACTGAATGTGAACTTATATCTCACATTTAGATTTTTTTTAAAGATAAGAGCTATCATGAGTTTGTCTAAAACTTTAAAAAAATCCAGTTTTCAAACAGAGTGGTTGAATATCGCTCTCATGTGTATGTAAGTGTGTAAATATTTGACCACACAGCAAACAATTTGTTGTTTGCCACTGTCATCTTTACAGCTGTTAATGTGGTCCAGCTATGAAACTGTATTTGCATTTCAGACTGCAACACCAGTTTTATCTGTGAAACCAAAACCACATAAACACTTTCACTTCATAGACTCACCGAGTGTTTGTCAGTCTGAGGTTTGTTCCCTGTAGTGTAGATAAAGTCAGACAGAGAAGGTGATTTTCAGCATTCTCATTCAGATTCAGATTCAGACATGATTTGGTGTTATAAGTCCAAAGCCTGCTTTTTCTTACCTTTGTTTTTCGTACGTCTAAGGAAAAACAAACTCATTAGACAAAGTGCGGCTAAACCAACAGCCACAATGATGTACAACCACCACAAACCTACAGTAGAAAAAAAAAAGTTTTTTGTGTGAAGATTCATGTGCAATTAAACATTAAGGAAAACATCCTACAAAATGTAAAAATCTTTTTTTTTTCATCTCAGCATCCAAAAATTGATTTAAAAAAAAATCTTACAAACCAACACTCTTACACATGCAATACATACGATACATTTTAATTTATTGCAGTGCTCATGCCACCCGCCCAAGACAATATGGTTGAAAATTAGCCAAATTGGCTAAACCAGCGTATTTACAGAAATGTTAATCAATATGCATTGTCTCTGTATGTTAAACCAGTAAACTAAACTAAATTAAACTAAACTAAATAATAATCCTACAAACCAACAATCCAACAAACCAGTAACTAACGGTCAAAAAATCAACATAACACTTCAATGATCCAACAATCCAACATTCAAAACTTCAACAATAACACAGCAATCCAAAATTCTAACATTTCCAAAATTCCAACAAACCAACATTCCAAAATTTCAACAAACCAACATTCCCAAATTCCAAAAAAACAACAACAATCCAACAGTTTACAGTCAAACATTCCAAAATTTAAACAGTCAAACATGCCATTAAACCAACATGTCAGCAAACCAGCAGTTCAACAAAACAACATATCAACAATCCTACATTCCAAAAATTCAACGATCTATCAAAACATCAGACTAAAACAAATCTACACTCCACCTATCCTACAATCCAACATTCAAAAATTAAAAATTCAATAAAACAGCAATCCAATATTTCAACATTCTGAAATTCCAACAAACCGACATCCCAATTTTCCAATTAACCCGCGTTCCGAAATTCCAACAATCCAACAATCCAACATTTTAACAATCCAATATTCCAACAATTCAACAATCAAGCATTCCATTAAACCAACATTTCAACAAACCAGTAAGTCAACAAAAAAATACAAGAACAATCCAACATTCTAATAATCTAACAAAACAACAGACTAACAGTAAAACAAATCGACATTACACTCCACCAATTCTACAATCCAACATCATTTCAATAAACAACAATCCAAAATTCCAACAATCCAAAATTCCAACAAACCGACATCCTCAATTTCCAGTAAACCAGTGTTTGTGAATTCCAAAAAACCAACAATCCAACATTTTAATCATCCATCATTCAAACATTTCAACAATCCAACATTCCATTAAACCAACAATCCAACAAGGTAATGAAACAAACAACAAACCAGTCTTGGACAGTTCACAAGTTTCTTACTTACCTCCTGGCCTTGCTGTTGTTGTGTTTATGTTTCCAGGTGCTGTATGACATAAGAACAGAAACCTGATTTGGTCATGGTAACATCAGGATGGATTTTTTTTTTTTTTTCTAACAGCTCAGATTTGTTTCGTAGTCACTGACCTGAGAACTGAGGGTTGAAGGTGAACTTTAGACTTCTGTTGCTGCTCTTCTCCTTCATATCACACTGCAGGGACTCATACCTCCTCGACGTGTAGATAGGATGGGAGGTCTGAAAGCTCAGCATGGCTACACAGATGGTTTTTAACATGTGGATGTCTTCGTCATCTTCATCCTGATCTGAGAGCAGCCACGACACGCTGTGTTCACAGGTGAGCCGAGTGGACAGTCTACACTTCAGTGTCACATGACCGTCCTTCTTTACTTCAGTCACTGGAGCACAGACACAGACACAGACATAGACACAGAGATGACAGAAAGCAGATTAACTCAATGAAACAGTTACTGATTTTAAGATTTTATGGGATGTAAATACTTACAGGTGACAACAGACAAATCAACCACAGCCCCCTCTCTCCACCCTGACTCTTCCTGGATACAAAAGTATCGCCCAGCATCTTGGTATGTGATGTTTTTTATGACCAGAGAGCAGTTTTCTGTGAGGCTTAGTCTGTCTGATTTATTATTTCTCCTGTTTCTGATCTGTCCTCCACTCACTACGTCCACCGCTGATGTCTTAGTCAGCTGACTGAAGCTCCATGTCGTCCTGTCACAGTTAGTGGGATCATTTCTGACGTTTTCACAAGATAAAGAGATTTCACCTCCTTCTCTGATAATAAAAGACGGGATCTGCGACATTAAGACTGAGACATAAGATGAAAGAAATGAGAGAAACAGAACAGGATCTTTAAAACCAACTGCTGAAGTCATCAATTTTTCTTTTTTTTTTCATAGATGAGTCTGTAAATATCTCCATCCTTACCTGCAGTTTGAGGAACCAGTACTACATATAAAAACACTCCCACCACTTCCAGTCGAACCATTTCCCCGTCTATCTGTGTTTTATTTTCTGTCACTCGGTGCAACTCTAAAACCGAACGCCTTCCTGAAATGAAACTCTAAAAGAATATCCTCAGAGTTTCACTTCCTCCTGCAGACTCAGAGTCTTTCCTAACAAGCTGCTCAAGACGTGAGGGCTGACCTCTGACACTCACTGCAGACAGCAAACAGTTAACACACACCCTTCACATCATACACACACTACACACAGAAAATAAAGCATGGATCAGTTTGAAGAATAAAGAATAAATCAGAAAAATCTTAAACTCTGACACATTTATATAGGTTTATTTTACGTGGATAAAGGTTGGTAAAACATCAACAGGCCTCAGCTCATTCATAACACAACTGACACTTTCAATGACAGCTGAAACAAAATCTAAAAAAGTCACTTAACACATATTTTTAAACATTTCTGTCACAAAGCGGGGATAAGAATTAAAGCTTATCATAAATGTTTGCTTAGATAGACAATAAGTTAGTCCCATTACACCCCCTGCTGGACAGAGGGTTGTTACTACAGAGACACTCCTACTCCATTCACTGTGAAAAAAAAAAAATCTTACAAAGTGTTTTTTTCTTATTTTCAGTAAAAATGTATTTTTAGACTAAATATGGGCCAAATCCACCTGACCAGTCCAGAAAAGTGTCTTATTTCAAGTTATTTAAAGACAAAAATGAGGTCTGAATTGCTTGTAATAAGTAAAAAATATTCTGCCAAAGGGGAAAGATAAATGTCTTGAATTTTTGACAAGCAAATTTATCTTACCCCACTGACAGATTTTTTTTAACAATTAAATGTGGCTCATATTAAGTCAAAAGACATTTTTCACTGAAATAAGACAAAAACAGTAAGATTTCAGTTTTTTGCAGTGTTCCATTTGATCTGAGGATGAATTAACCCCTGAAAACTAGAGGATGTTTCTGATTGGTCAAGCAGCCACAGCGTTTACATGTCCACAATAAGTTGACCCCCCAGCTGTGATGGACTTGGTTTAATAACTCCAACACAATGGTTGTCTTTAAGTCTGATTGTGTGAATGTTTCTCTGTCAGCACCAGGTGTTCCAGTTCAAAGTGTGATCCTGTAACTTGGAGACCTTCCGTCGATAATGTCAGTGGATATCCAGTTTCCAACAGCTGTTTAACCACAGAAGAAGTCCTTGGGAATGCATCCTAGTTTAGTTTGATAAATGTATATGTACAGCTCCAAAAGCAGACAGACAGTTTTAATAACAGCTGAACAAAATAAAACACATTGAGATTATAATTTAAAAAAAAAACTAACATTATAATTTTAATCCGCTGAGCACTGGGTCACAGAAGCAGCTGTAATCATAGAGCTGATAGCTGACACTATATGGATTTTATCCAAACATAAACTTAAACAATCTCAGGTGTGGTTGTGCCAAAGGTGTCCGAGCCAACAGCACCAGCCTACAGTGAAAAAGTGAGGCAGAAACTTGTGTGAGAGGAGAGGAGCTGGAGCTGGATTCATCCTGGAGCCTCTCCTTTCTCTGCTCGGTGGATGGTTGCGTAGAGGCTGCTGGGATCCACAGGGGCTTCGTCTGCAGGAGAGGACACTTTCACAGTGCTGTATGTCACTGCATCACCACCACGACCATCAGCACTCTCATCAGAAGCCTTTAAAACAAAACATAAGCAGAATTCAGACTTTAGCTAACACCTGAAAAGTTTTCCTGAATCTATAAGTGGCATCTGCAGAGGGCCAGAACTCAGAGTTAACTTAAATCAATGTCATGAAGGAGAGGATAATGTACATTAAAAGCTCCTATACGAGTCTGATGGAACCTGGAACTTCCCCCAAGGACAAAGTAGGTTTCAACTATCTGAAATAGGGACTGAATTTAGTTTGAGGATAAATTAACCCCTGAAAACAGTCCTACCTCGGGGAACCTTTCTGATTGGTGGAGCAGCCACAGCGTTTTTATGTCTACAACAAGATAACCCCCAGCTGTGATGGACTTGGTATACTTCCTCTAAAAAAACGATCTTCTTTGAGCCTGATAGTGTGAATGTTTGTCTGTTAGCTCCTGGTGTTCCAGTTTAAAGAGTGACCCTGTAAACTGGAGACCTTCAGCTGAACATGTCAGTGGATATCCAGTTTACACCAGCTGTTCAAAGTCCTTGGGAATGCATCGTAGTTTAGTTTGATATACATGTACATACGTGTCGTAATCTCCTCATCAGATCATTATTTAATGATGATCTTAAGGTTTTAAGAAAGATGCATCCAGCATAGGCTGGAGATCCTCCATGCTAAGAGGCTAACAGACTAATTGCAGTGCTACGCAGCTTGTCTGTCTCTCTCCATGGGTCGTTTTTAATGAAAGACCTTTGTTGTTGCCTTACTGTCCTCTACCGGTCTGCTGCTGTTTAGCACAATCTACTTGGGTCTTCTGCCAAACAGAAAAGTTATGGGCCACAGGGCAGGAACAATTTGTATCTTGGGAATGTTTTTACAGGAATTAAAAGTTCCTGGACTCTCTGGTCCAAACACAGCTTATGTGAGATGGAAGTGTGACAGACACCACACCTGCTCAGCATGTTAGCGTGTTAGCATGCTGTGCGACACCTTTAGCTGGTCGAACAGCCAATGAGCAGCAGCGTTTTCTCTCAGGAAACTCACCTGAGCCTTACTGCTGGTCATCTTGGTGTAGCTGACGGTAGCATAAGAAACCTCGTCACCAGGATCCTCCTACACAGGGAATAATGAGCAGAGTTTCATTATTTGACTGTTTCTCTAAAAAAAGGAAGTTCAGCTCTTCTTGTGGATAAAAACTGACCGTGTGTCAACCTGCTGACGTCTGGAGAACAGATAAATATATCAGTGGGTGTAGCTCTGAGCTGAGTGTCCTGAGTGATCTCACCTTCTCCTGACCGCTTTCTGCGTCACATCGAGTCTCTGCTGGCTTTAAACTCTGACCCTGAAAGGTACAGAGCAACATTAATGCATCTCCTTTAACAGATCTCCTTTAACTTTAATTCCAAGCTGGTTTAAAGTAGAATAATACTCACAGTGTCTCCATCCCTCTGCGTTTTTATCTCTGAAAAGAGAAAACAGAGAGCTGAGGATAAAAACACAGATTTTTAGGAACCAGGATGGGTCCAGAAAGGTGCTGAAAGCCCCGGAAGATCTGACAGGGAAACCCTTGATGAGGTCCCAGTATCCCAGACTGTGACTGGCTGGCCTCACTGTCAGAAGAGTTCAGTTTTAACTCGAGCAGGCTGTCAGTTACTGATCATACCTTTGGTTTTCTTCCTCCTGATGAGCATCATCACCATGGTAACGGTTATGAGGAGAGCGACTACACCAGCAGTGGCAGCAGCATAAGGCCACCAGCCTGAAGGAGAAAAAACACAGATAACATCTTAAACTCTGCTTTAATATTCCTATTTTTAACTTTTTTTTATCAGCTGGACCTTTTTTTTTTTCTTGGTTAGCAATAATGGACCCAAGACATCAGACCCCGGTGGGGTCTCAAAAGGCAAAGTGGTCTTGGAGGGGGGTCAAGACTGTGAGAAAATCCTAGAACTAGAAATCCAGGTAAGAGTCAATGTCTCAGACTTGGGCTGATCACTGGTGACAGACTGGTCCCCTGGACGTGGATCATCACTCCGCTGATGGGGAAGGAGCCAGAACATGTTACAGAAAGTGGTACCAGTAAAGATATAGTTGCCTCCACTCACTTCTTCAAATCTCCAACCAAACTCTGGACTCTCTCTAGTGAGGCCAAGGGGGCTGAGGTGCCGGGCTAGTGAGGGGGTACTCACAACAGCTGTGCACCTGAATGTAAACATTTTCCCTGATTTCCAAAAGAGGACTGGAAAGTGCACTCAATGTAACAGGATGTCACTCCTCAGCCTCCCAGGACGAACCTGGTCCACAGTCCTGGGCAGGAGACGCTAGCAGATTGTCAAACCTCTGAGGGGGAGACTCTGCAGACGCCCCCCTTTGGAGGTTTTTGGGCCATGTCAAACAGGTAGTTATGCTGTGGTGTTGTCTGAGAGTTGTGTCTCATTTTCAAACCCTCTAAGAAGTCAGTCTTCTTTAACTTTAAAACTTTAACCTTAAAACTTAAACTTTATATCAGGCTCTCTGAGTTAGACTGTTTCAGAGCAGCTGTCTTTGGTAACTTGACTTTAACACTTGTTCAAGTATGTTTCCTTTTCCAATTGAGCTTTCCAAACAGTACATTTAAAGAAATCCCCCAAACAATGCTGTAAACTGTAACATGTGACCGTGGCTTAAAGATAATTCTCACATAGGAAGTGGTCACTGTTTGCAGCATCCTGCATGAAAAACCAGCAGCAGTGAAGAAAATATCTCTGAACCCACAGAAAACACATGGTTTAGGACTCAGTGCGTGAAATCTGTCTGACATTAGCCACAAATTTTTTTCTCACAGAGGTTTAAGGCGTTACATTTTTACCTGATTGTGTCTGAGTTGTGTCTCCTGTTGGGTCCTCTTTTGATGTGCCGCCCTCTGATTTTCAGATATGAATGAAACAATCAGATCAAATGATAAGAAAAATTATTGTGAAGCTTTATCAGATCAATCAGTTGTACCTTTTTCCTCAGCTGAGGACTGAGAGCTGGCCTTCATCTGCAGACTTCGTCCACTCCTCTGATCTGTCACATTACACTTCAGTGACTCTTTAAAGTCTTTCAAAGTCTTCTGATCATGATGAGAATTATTAAGAGTCACTTTATTTGAGCACGTTCCAGGTGATGTCTCAATGTCATTCCTGTCACCTTCATAAAGCCACTGAATCTTGTGCCAACAGCTGTCATAAGTGATCACAGTGCAGAAGAACAGGAGGGCATCATAGCCCTCAGCTGGTGAAGAGTTGGTGAGGCAGAAGCAGAGGTAAGGTTAACTCTCTTACATAGATCATAGCTAATAATTGGTTCAAACAGGTCATTTTTTGATAATGAAACATGGTAATGTCATACTTACTGTTAACAACAGACAGAAAAACTTGTGCATCTTCACCATGTGGTTGTCCTGATTTGTACTGTCGGCAGGTGTACCGACCAACATCTTGCTCTGTGATGTTAGTTATAACCAGAGAACAGTCTGCTGTGACTCTCAGTCTCTTGGATTTAACTTGAGCTTTCTCATTTTTACCGATATTGCCATCAGTAATCAGCTCCACTGATTCTGCAGCAGTATCCCGACTGAAAAGCCAACTAGTGCTGCCACAGCTCTGTTGATCTTTCTTCAGGTTTCCACACGGCAGAGTGACTTCTTCTCCAACTCTGACAGTGAAGGAAGGATCATCTTTTTCAGTCACAGCTGAAGATGAGAGATAGATTTAGATACCAGAAGTTCATCTCCTTGGGTGGTAAAAACTCCACCACATTATGATTGAAAGAAGGAAGAGAGAAGTGACAGCTGTCAAACTTGAATCAGTTTCAGTCTCTTGGTCTCAGAAGCTGTAGTGTGTCTTAAGTTGGTGAATGAGTTCATGTAAAGTCTTACCTGTAGACAGAAGCATCAGTATCCCGAATAAAGACGTCTGAATCCCTCTGAATCCAGACATCCTTCCCTTCGCTGTCTCTTTGCCCGTTCTTTGCTCGCTTTGACTCTGAATAGAGGCGAGGAGGAAGTGACAGCAGCAGTGTCAGAAACAGGAAGTTGATTTTACAAGTCTTTCTTTCTAATTTTGATAGTTTTACTTCAGCTCTTTGGGGATAATTCACAGCTGATGTGGGCGTGAAAAAAAAAAAATGTCAGACCTGGGTGTCTTTAAGAGGCACTGAGGGTCAGGGTCAGGTCCCTCTGAGTCTGACACCTTTTGAACCTGAAGTGATGTTCTCATGTTGTCCTGTGTCTCATTTCTTTATGTGCTCAGGATTCTTAATAAAAAACTTATAGTTCCCTCTGATCAGGAACTGAAGCCTCACACCTGCTCACAGGTTTATTCTCCTCTTACCTTTTGGCCTTCCTCATAAGTAGAGTATGTCAGCACTTTGTAACCTCACCTCCTGGGGACCTTTAGGGGCCCTCATCCCTGACCTCCAAATATCCCCCCTGCTCTAAACTCACTCTAAACTCTAAACTGGGAGGATTAATGCCTCCATGTTAAATGTTTGAGTTTGTGAAGCTTGCAGTGTCTTAATCTACATATGGCTCATCATAAGATCAGTAAAACACTGATTTTTTATGTTTGTTCAACACGTTACACACAAATGTCATAAGCATTATATCACACCATATGTAGGTCAACTCACAAAGTCTAAACTAAATGATTTTTCAGTGTTAATAACCTGTCTGTTTTGTGAGAAGACTTGTCTTAGTGCAAGAAACACATGTGGCACCTGTGTTTCTTCATGTTCTTAAAGAAATGTTGTGGTCGAGTGTTTTTGAAGAAACGTTGTGGTCGAGTGTTTTTCCTGAGAACTGAGGGCTAAATGTTGACGTACGAACACAGAAACCACATCAGGAAGCAGTGCAGACTTCACCCTGAGAGCAACCAATCAGAGAGCTTTATTTACACAGACCATCATTTATTTATACTCCAGAAACCCAGGCAGAGGCAGAAAAAAACCCTGTCAGAAATAATTGATAGGTAAAGTAATGTCTTCATCAGCCCACACACCCGGAGTTAAAATAATTTGAAAAGATAAAAATAAGACTGAATTATTGAAAATATGAGATAAAACATGAAAATAACATTCAAATCTAAGCAGTAAAAATGAATAAAATTATTGAAATGAAAATAAAATGAGACAAAAAAAGAGAAGAGTTAAAGAGAAAACACAAGAACAACTTTTAAATGAATATTAAACATTAAAACATTATGAGATCATTTTTAAGGCCAGGAAAAATCCAGCAGTGAAACCAATCAGTCGCTGTATTTAGATCAGCTGGTCCCCAAAAGGCTTCTGGCACAAAAATTCCTGCTCATGAACCTGTTTTTGAAGACCCGAAAGCTACCCTTATTAATACACATGAGTTATTGCAGTATTTTTGTTTGTTTGTTTGTTTTGATGTCATTGTTCAGCTATTTTTAAACATGAAGCTTTTCAAATAAAAAACACACACTTCAGGACAGGACACTGTCTAAAACACTCTGAAAGTTTGGTGGTGACGTCTGCAGTCGCTCAAGACTCAGGATGAATCTGTGTGAAGGTTGTAAAGGAGAGAATAAGGTCAGACTGACTTCAGTTTGTCTCTGAAGTTAAACCACGCAGCACAGTCTCCTCCTAGGAAACTCACCTGGATGTTACTGCTGATCCTCAAGGTGTAACTGATTGAGGCTGTGAGCAGCTCCATCTCCAGGATCCACCTAAACAGAGGCAGACCATTAGCATGTTAGCATTCAGGCTAAGTGCCATTGTCTAAAAGAGGAAGTCAGACTCCTCAAACTGAGTGTCAAACTGCTGATCTGATCTTAGTGTGGGACATAGAGGAGGGGGTGAGATCACACTGTACACCCATCTCAGAGCTACACCCACTGACAGCTTTACCTGTTCCCCTGACACCAGCAGCCCAACGGGTCAGAGACTTCAATACTTAAAGATCAGGATCCACAAGATTGAACAAGAAGATTTTTATTTAAACAAGCAATAAAACAAACAAAAAAAACTAACTGACTTCCTGTCCGAACAAAACACAATTTGGCACACAAGACTTTAGAGGACATTAGGACACAGGACACAAGGACAAAGAACACTACTAGGGCACATGACGCAAGGACACAAAGACACAGGACACTACATGGATATCTTACAAAAGGATACATGACCCAAGTATGGTGGCTGGGAGGTTGAAACCAAAATGACAATGTTTGAAATACTTTTACATATAAAAAAATATTACATTCTGAAAAAACTTTTAAAACTGGAAACAAATTTTCATTTTTCAACAAAAAAATTACATTTTTAAAAAAACTTAAAAAAATAAAATAAAAATTACATTTTGCAAAACAAATTTACATTTTGAAAAAACTTTTACAAATAAAAACAAATTAACATTTTGCAAAAAAAAATATGTATATTTAGAAAAACACTTTTACAAATAAATTACAAAAATACATTTTGCAAAAGACTTTCACAGGTCTTGAAAAAAATTAACAAATGACACATTTTGAATAAAAGGAGACTGTGCTTAATCCTGACTGAATGCAAGTTGTAATTTTGTTTTTGTTTTTTTAAGTCTTTTGCAAAATGTCATATTTTTTCCTTATGTAAAAGTGTTTCAAACTTTGTCATTTTGGTTTGGACTTCTCAGCCACCATACCTAAGGACATACTACCCCAAGACACAAGACACTATTGGGACACATGACACAAGGACACAGGACACTAGGATACTAGGACACTAAGAGGACACAAGGACACATTACACATGAAAACAAGGACACTTCGTGGACATAAGGACGCAAGGACATGAATACACAGGACTCAAGGACACGTGGCAGCAGATAGTGTTTTGATTAATCCTGAAGTTGATTTGAAGATTTATATAAATGTATCATTAATAGGTGACCTCTGAAGGTGTCCAAACACACACCACACACACACACACACACACACATACA
Source organism: Halichoeres trimaculatus (assembly GCF_033239565.1). Taxonomy (NCBI): domain Eukaryota; kingdom Metazoa; phylum Chordata; class Actinopteri; order Labriformes; family Labridae; genus Halichoeres; species Halichoeres trimaculatus. Next base: position 26,612,081 of record NW_027437191.1, on the reverse strand, counting down.
TACACACACACACACACACACACACACACACACACACACACACACACACACACACACACACACACACACACACACACACACACACACACACACACACACAGATCCATCAGCTGGTCTGACTGTGGCAAATGAGGGATGACTTAAGAAGTCTAAACTGGTTCAAAGTGGAGTAAAACTCACGGTGTCTCCATCCCTCTGTGTTTTCATCCCTGAAATGACAAAAGAGAGAGAAATACAGATTTGTGATTTGTCTGAGAGGTGCTGAGAGCCCCTGAAGTTCTGACTAGGAAATCCTTGGTGTGGTCTCAGTATCCCAGACTGTGATTGGCTGCTGTCAGGGAAGGAGCTCAGATCTATCTGTCAGTAGTTTTCTTTACGTTGGACTCTCTTTCTCTTTTGTCTGAAATGCCCCTTTAGCCCTTAAGTCTAGACCTGGTCCTGATAAGAACTAAAGTTTGCCTAGTTAAAGGTCTTACCTTTAGTCCTCCTCCAGATGTAAACCTCTACAATGACTAAAGTCATGAAGAGAGCGGCTAGACCAGCAGCTTTGAGGGGTAAAGGAGACCAGGCTGAAGAAGAACAGAGACCAGGGTTTAGTTCAGGGATGAATATTTGACAGAGACAGAGAGCATCACCTCATCTTCTTTAATTCCTGTTGGGTCACACGTCTACAAACCACAGCTTAAAAAAAAAAAAAAGAGTTAAGACACAGTTTGTAATTCCATCAAAAACCACAGCTGGGTTATTAACAGAAACTGTGGGTTTGAAGTAAAAGAGGTTAGCATCATCATTATCACCATCTTCTTAAGAAACCTTAAGCAGTTCTCACGGGAACAGTTTCTGAGAGTAACAGCCATGTCTGCTTCAATGTAGGCCATGAGTTAGTAAAAAAATCTTATATATCAAAAAATGTTATACTGAAAAATGTAAGACTTTCATAAGTGCTAATGAAAATCAGAACAAAGCGTGTGACTTAAGTCAGATTATTCTCACAGAGGTTAAAGACATCACATTTTTACCTGATTGTGTCTGAGTTTTGCCTTCTGTTGTGTCTTCTTTTGATGTGCTGCCCTCTGGTTTTAAAATATGAATGAACCAATCAGATCAAATGATAAAAAAAAAAATATTGTGAAGCTTTATCAGATCAAACAGCTGTACCTTTTTCCTCAGCTGAGGACTGAGGGCTGGCTTTCATCTGCAGACTTTGTCCACTCCTCTGATCAGTCACGCTACACTTCAGTGACTCTTTAAAGTTTTTCAAAGTCTTCTGATCAGGATCAAGATATTTTAGCGTCACCCCGGTTGTACAGGTACCATGTGATTTCTCAATGGTGTTCTTGTCACCCTCATAGAGCCACTGCACTGAGTGCCAACAGCCGTCATAAGTGATCACACTGCAGTAAAACAGGACACCATGGGACTCCACTGGTGATGAATTTGTGAGTAAGAAGCAAAGATTAAGTGAACTCTGTCTCATGGATCATAACTAATAACTGGTTCAAACAGGTCAGCGTGATATAATAAAACGTGTTAATATCATACTTACTGTTAACAACAGACAGAAAAACTTGTGCATCTTCACCATGTGGTTGTCCTGCTTTGAACTGTCTGCAGGTGTACCTGCCGTAATCCTGATCAGTGACGTTAGTTATAACCAGAGAACAGTCTGCTGTGACCTTCAGTCTTTTGGATTTAGCTTTAGCTTTCTCGTTTTTACTGATATTTCCATCAGTAATCAGCTCCACTGCGACTGCAGCAGTTTCCTGAGCTAAAAGCCAACTAGTGCTGCCACAGCTCAGCTGATCTTTCTTTGGGTTTCCACACGGCAAAGTAATTTCATCTGCAACTCTGACAGTGAAGGAAAGATCATCACGTTCAGTCACAGCTGAAGATGAGAGATAGATAAAGATATCATGAGTTTACCTCCTTGGATGTTTCGGTTTCAGTCTTTTGGTCTCAGAAGCTGTAGTGTGTCTTTGGTTGGTGTATGAGTTCATGTAGTCTTACCTGTAGACAGAAGCATCAGTATCCCAAAGAAAGACGTCTGAATCCCTGAAGCCATCCTTCCCTTTCAAACTCTCTCCTCTTTCTGCTCCTCTCTGACTCTGAATAGACTCACAGTTTAAACTTCCTGCTTTAACACAGATGTTGTCACTTCCGCAGAGTAACCTTGGTCTCAGTGTCAGTTCCTTATGTTCTTACCGGAGCACTTTATAGATTCAAAGTGATAGATGTGATGACATGCTCTATCTTGTAGCTTTAATGTTCGAAATAAAAGACGAGTGGGTGAAGGCTCAGTTAAATTTATGAAATCACATCATTTGTTGGATGTTCAATGAGTGATATGAGGTCCTTACCGAGAATAAAACAAGGTGTAGAAAACCCAATGACATGATTACATCAGTGCTATGTATGAAACCTGTTTACTTCCTGTTGATAAAGAGTTTTAAACACTAAGGTTAAGCTGCTATTCAAGAAGCTTCATTGAAATGTCCTTTAACTGAAAGAGAGATCTTAATCCATTCGAGGATGAGAAAATATACAGTGGAGGAAATAAGTATTGAACACATCAACTTTTTTCTCATCACATTTATTTCAACACATTTCACACATTTTTCTTAACACATTATTACTTGAACTTCCAATTAGTGCAAACCAACATCAGCTGGGCTACAGCAAATTGATGGCCCTATAAAAAAAAAGGTTGATTTTTCACCAAGCAGTCAAATACGACACACCTCATGATGAGTAATGGCAAAGAGCTCTCTGATGACATTCACAACCTGATTGTTACTCAGCATCGGAATGGAACTGGTTACAGACTTATATCAAAGCACCTGAATATTCCAGTCAGCACCATTGGGGCCATTATTCACAAGTGGAAGAAGCACCACCTTACCATCAACAGGCCACGCACTGGAGCTCCTTCCAAGATTTCTGACCAGGGAGTCAGAAAGATAGTCAGAAGAGTACTCAACAAGCCAAGGACCACCCTGAAAGTGTTTCAGAAAGACTTGGAGGCAGCAGGTACAATTGTTACAGAGAAGACAATAGGCAGTGCACTCCACCGCCATGGCCTCTATGGACGCTCAGCCCGCAAGACTCCATTCCTCAAGAAAAGGCATGTTGAAGTTTGCTAAACAGCATCTTGACAAGCTTGTAGAATATTGGGAGAATGTTGTCTGGTCAGATGAGACCAAAATTGAACTTTTGGGCTGCCATACTACATACCACGTTTGGAGGAGAAATGACACTGCACATCTGCCAAAAAACACTATACCAACAGTGAAGTTTGGAGGTGGAAGCATCATGGCATGTGGTTATTTCTCATCTGATGGTGTTGGCAAACTTCATATAATTGATGGAGCAATGAATGGAGCCATGTATGGGGAAATTATTGATATGAATCTGCTGCCATCCACCAGGATGATAGAGATGAGACGTGGCTGGACCTTCCAGCAGGACAACAATCCAAAGCACACGGCAAAGTTGACTCTCAAATGTTTTTTTTTTTTTTTTAAATCAATCTGTTAGAATGGCCTAGTCAATCACCCGACTTAAATCCACCAGAGGGCACCAAAGAATATTTAAGTGATAAAGACAATCTGTGCAGAGGAATGGGCCAAAATCCCACCTGAGCAGTGTGGGCCATTTGTAAAAACATACAAGAAGCATCTGGAAGCTGTCATTGCAAACAAAGGCTTCTCCACTAAGTATTAGATGAGTCTCAGTTAGCGTGTTCAATACTTTTTTCCTGTGTTATCGTACTTAGTTCCACATAATCATTATTTATGGATCTGAACGTTGTGCTTTCTTTTTATGTGTGGATTATTTGAGTTAATACCAATGTCTGGTAGAAATTTTGTTTGAATTGCATCTTTGGAAATAAATGTGATGAGAAAAAAGTTGAAGTGTTCGATGCTTATTTTCACCAATGTATCTTCTCTTTCTTCCATCTTCACAGAACTGATGCTGAGCATGAAGTTGCTGCTCACTTGAGTCTGACAGCAGCAACGTGACCTTCAATGGTTTCATAAACAGCTGAACTGTCATCTTCATCATCCTCATTTTGCTCCTGTGAGAAGAAAAACATTTTTCTATGAACTCTTCTCTCGATAAAGTGGTACTAACATCAAAATAAACTTTTTTATTGATTTTAAACTCACAGCAGCGTCTTCTGTCTGAGCTTTGTTCCCTGTGGAGACACAAAAAGTCCACTGAGGTTCCCACAGTAAACTTTCTTCTGATCATTAAAAATGACTCAAAAACACCTGACAGGGGCTCACCTTTAGTTCTCACCCATGTGTTTACAGTCACCACGGTCATTATGAGCACTGCCAACCCAACGGACACCACCACAAGCCTGAGCACACCTGGAAAAGGAAAGGATTTTAAAGGGTAGAAGGTGCTGGGGCTGTGAAGTCCATATGATCAAAACTTCTACCTGTCTGTCTCTGGAGTCGGCAGAAACTCTAAAACCAAAGAGAAAACTATTTCTTCAGAGTATGGTGCAAATTCAGCTCTTCAGACTAACTACAGGTGCACCATCTGTGCGCAGGCAGAGCACAGAGAGGTGCATGGCAAAGCAGTCACAGGTGCAAACATAGGTGAAGACATGGGTGTAAACATGGGTGCAAACCAGCGGGCAACATCCGGTTAGCAAAAATGAAGCCTATGAAGAAGTGTTTAAAGTTGCTGCTTGTTGAGAATCCACTTGAGGCTGGCTGCAGAAAGACCGGAGGTCACGTACACACCCAGCCATAAAAACAGACTTTTACAGCATTAAAAAGCATATTTATAGCCTGGTTCAAAAAACGGTTTGGGTCTAAAACTATTGGCACACACTGTATGGTGAGTGATTTTTTTTCTATCTCAGTGGTTTAGAACTTATTAAGATTGTTTGATTTTCCAATCAGAGGCACAGCCCAGGTCACGTGACCCGTGGGCACCCTGTAGCCTAAAGAAAAACTCACAGCCGGCGAAGTAGCGAATGTGGCTGTGTCCATGGATTGACTTCATTTCACGATTTCAGGAAAAGACACGGCAGCTACAACCATGTTTTATACAGTCTATGGTGCAAACATAGGCACAAACATGGGTGCACACATAGGGTGCGAACATGGGCGTAAATATGGGAACCAACAGGGTGAATAAAAGTGTACTCATGAGTTAGACCATGGGTCAAATATAGGTGCTGATATAGATGCAAACATCAGAGACAACATATGTTTAACATGAGCAAACATGCACCTGAATGGATGCGAACATGGGCAGAAACTTGGAGTTAAAAATGGATGGAAACATGGGTGCAAATTTTGGATAAAACCAAAGGCACAAACACTGGTGCAAACATGGTTGTAGACAGGAGATAGGGATATCCAGATCAGATCACGTGATCGAAATTAGCCCCATCATGTAGTTCCAGACTTGATTGGAATGGGATATTACATCCCGATCAGGATTGGTTTTACATATACATATATACATATACATATACATATACATATACATATACATATACATATACATATACATATACATATACATATAAATTCTATTTTTTTTTTTGTATCAGCTCTATAATATTTCCTAACTGCTGTTGTGTGGTGGTACAGAGTCAGACTATCTCAACCCCACACAAAAACAACGCAGGGCATGACATCACAATAGTGACACTATTGGTTGAATGCCGTAAAGTAGAGCAGAACAGCTTTAAGCTGGGAGCGCGATGTATCAGGGCAAAAATACCTGATCGGGACATCCCTAATTGTAGACATGGATGTCAACGTGGGTGCAAGCATGGGTGCAATTACAGTTACTGACACAGGTGCATTTACAGATGCAGTCACCGGTACAGAGGTAGATGCAAACATGTGGGAACATGAGTGAAAAAAAAGAAGGCTGTGTCATGGGTTGCGAGCAAATGCTGATAAATCTGACAGAGAGAGATAAAGCAAAAGAGTGTGTGACAGCTGGAGAAATAACTGGAGTGTGTACCTTGGTTGATATGTGTCTCTGCCTGAGTGCCGTCCTCTTCTGATGATGTCTGATTTGTCTCTGCTGATGTGCTTCCTTTAAATTAAAATTAAAACAACACAAATGGAATAAAACCAGACAAATTCAAACTCTGCAGAGAGTCCATGATAAAATGATATGATCTCATTGGGATTAAATCCTCTGATGGAACCTGATCTGATGTCGCTGACTTTAATCTGCAGACTTTGCCCACTCTTCAGATCCGTCACGTGACAAAACAACTCCTCAAACTTCTGTTGAGGCTGCAGAGTTTTAAATGACACTCTGTCTGAACAGGTACCAGGTGATGTCTTCACGTCATCCATGTTACCTTGATAGAACCACCGCACTGAGTGCCAGCACTCTCCATACCTGAGCACAGTGCAGTAAAGTATGACGGCATCATGAGAGCGGACTGAGGACACTGAAAGAAGGAACAGGAGGAACATGAACTTTAAGTGTTTGTCCAAACCTGTATGAGCTGAACTGAGAAGAAACTACTTACAGTCAGTAACAGACAGGTCAACATGAGCATCTTCACCGAGTAAATCTCCAGGCTTAGACAGCCTGCAGGAGTATCGACCAAAGTCCCCACGTTTCACAGTTTTAATGACCAGAGAGCAGTCAGCACTGATGTTCAGTCTGTTCAGTTTTTCCCCGCTCTTCCTCCTCCTCCTATGGGTCAGCAGTTGTTTCGCAGATTCATAAGGATGATGACTCAAGAGCCAAGAGGTGCTGCCACAGCTCTGCTGATTCTTCGACATGTTTCTACAAGGCAGAGTGACTTCATCTCCAACTCTGACAGTGAAGGAGGGGACGCCTTGTCCACTCTCTGCTGCTGCTGCTGCTGCTGCTGCTGCTGCTGCTGCTGCTGCTGCTGCTGCTGCTGCTGCTGGCGATGAAAATTAAAGAAGTTATTCTGCCTTTAGATTCTTATGTAATGAGAATGACTGTAAAAATACACTGATTACAAAATACTCTATGCAAGCTTCTCTATCTTTTTGTTTCTCTCACAGTTGCGACTTGTTTTGTGTGTTTTGTGTAATCCTACCTGGAAATAGAAGCAGCAAAAACATGAACAAAGACATGTCGTTCTTTGTGGGGTGTTCCATCTCTGTCTCTGATCTGAGGAGCGCTCACATAAGATGACTGAATTCTTCCTCTGGAGACGCAGAACATCAACTTCCTGTGAGGTAAGTGTGACTTCCCTCGGGTGACCTTCATCCTTCTTTAACATCAGCCCCCCTTCCTTCTGAATTTCTTTTGTGAGTATAAGGAATGTACATGCACCAGAGTTTGCCCCTATGGTTTTATCCAAAATTTGCAATCATGTTTTATCTCCAAGTTTCTGCCCATGTTTTCACCAATGTTCCCATCCATTCAGGTTCATGTTTGCTCCTGTTAAACATATGTTGTTTCTGATGTTTGCATCCATATCAGCACCTATATTTGGACACATGTTCAAACTAATGATTACACCTTTATTCACCATGTTTGCACCCATATCTATGCCTATGTTTGCACCTTTTTATGTGCAATGTTTGTATCCATGTCTATGCCTGTGTTTGCATATGTCTGTGCTCATTACCAATGTGCATTCACTCAGGTGTCCAGCAGGGGGAATGCAACTGCAGCTGGAAATTGAGGGCTGGGCCTTAAATGGTCCAGTAATTACCACTGTTGAAGACCGGAAAGACCCAAAGAAACAAAAGCTGCAATTTTTCTGAAGCCCAATAGAGGGAGCTCTTACTCGTGGCTGTTTTTAAACATACATACACTACTCACGAATGTAGTCTGTACCGTGTTCTTTCTGTTTTTAAATGTAGTCTGTATTGTTGGATACCTTTTTTAGAAAGCTGAATGCAACAAAATACAATTATAACCTTCTTTTTAGCATCAATTTATTCACTTTTCTCAATTTTTTTTTCTGGTGCTTTTGGCTTTAAATAAAGACAAAAGAAATGAACTGTTACTTCTGAGTTTGTTTCATCTTTGTAATTACAGTTTGTGATGAGGTATGCTGTTGTTTCCTTAAGTGTTGTAGCATTTTTCTGTGTCTTGTTGTATTTATCTGTTTTGATTTGACCCTCATTGATTCAAGTTAAATTGTTTATTTATTTGTTAGTCTGACAATAAAACTCAGAGTCATGCTAGTTGGAGGTGTTTCTGTGCTTTGAAATGTGCCATGTGATAGATTTCTGTCCAAAATATTTCTTATTGTCAAACTGTTTACATTTTGATGTTTCGGTATATTTTTAATGGTTGTCGTATCTTAAACTCAACATCTTGATGACTCATTGGAGACAGGAGGCGAGAAAGAGCTACGGCTACCCACCTGCATGTATAAATCAAAATACAGCACACATAACACTCAGCATCATATGTTACCAGCTTTGGCTCCCCCTGCTGGTGTGATTACTTGTTGATTCAGCTGCAAACAGACAAATAGACCCCATATCAGGCTCTGACCCATGACTCCATGAACATGCACTCGGATACAAAGAGTCGCATGATGCTAGAGTTACTGCACTCACAAAATATGAAACTGGGGAAAGACATACTAACATCAACAATGTGACATTCAACTTGTATCAAACCTCAGTTTTTCTTCTCCCTGTCCTCTTTGGTGAGCTGAGATGAATATTTACCCTAGTGAATATCACACAGAAACACAGAAAGAAAGCAACAGGAGGCTAGACTTCATAAAAAGTTTATTCATCCTAACCTCTCACAGTCTGTACTTTGCAGAAGAAACAGAAAAACACCTGTTCAATAACAGTTAACATTAAAAACAAAAAATAAAAACAAAACAAAACTCCAAGCTGGTATAAATACAGTAAAGACATTTTTCCCTGAGCTCCAATCCATCTAGAAAGTCTTTTTTCCTCTTTCTCATGTTTTTGAAAACCCTAATTGCAGCCTGTGTCTATAACATTTTCAACACTTTGTTTTAGCTGCTGTTTCTTTAAGGCTCCCTACTCCACCAACCCCCTTCCCTCTGTAAAGGGGTGGAGCTAAAAGCAGACCTTGATGTTTGAGACCCTCACCCTTCCAATGTGTCATAAAGATCCTTATGTTATGACTTCATCATCACAGTATGTTTGGAGAAGGTCTTTGCACAGGCTCATTTGGATCATCAAGCATTGTGACTTTCAGTTCAGCACAGAATACACACTCTTTAAATAAGCACAGCAATGCAATATGTAAACATTGAGTAAAAACATTCACATTTGACCTTTAACCCTGAACCTGTGACCTTTATCTCAGCAGAGAGCTGAGTCTTTCTGGGCTCAGTTTCTTCTGGGGCCTGCACTAGGAGCGAGAATAACACATCCAGGATTTTTCTCCATTACTTGGGTTGACTTAACGAGACATTTGCAGTCCTGATAAGTGGTACTATGAAGCTGGATATCAGCTAAGTAAGTAAGTAAACCCAGGGTTTTCAGTCTTCTTCTTCTTGTTGTTTGCAGTGTCTGGCCAATGGAAAACATGGAGTAACCCTGCGAAGCTGCCTACTTTATCTCTGATCATTCAGTTTTACTCTATTATGACACAGAGGTTTGGGGAAGAGCTCTTCCTCAGCGACCCTCTTGTGGTTTGTATTTTCCATTGAGTCTTTTTGAGGCTCAGCCCCTCATGCGACCACATTTTGTGTTGCAATGTTAATTTTTTACTGTGATGGCACGAGTAGTTGTGTGTTCCATTCAGTTATGCCACGAGTGGCCATTATTATTAAGCTAAAATTTGTCTCTTTTTTGTCATCTTTGTATTTGGAGAGGGTCATTACTTTGTATGGTTCATTTGTTGGTCATCGACACCAAACTGGTTTTGTCTTCAGTGATATTTTTACTATTTTTGCTCCTGTGTCTGTCTGGAGATCTTACATGTAAACATGGCCACATGTTTACATGAGAAATCAGTTTTTAGCAGCCTGTAGCATGTCACTGCTAACTGGTGCAAGGCCAGATGTTTCCCACAAGGTCAAAAAGAGGTGAGGATGATGTGCTGGTACTGAGGTGTTTGCAAAGAGGTGATGACATCGACCTGTCCTTCCATCCATCGTTATTAAGATCTATCTCCAATAAGATGGACAAGCTAGCCATGCTAACCCAGTAACATGGCACATGGATAACATGGCTAGCACCAGACACCAGCACCACATTGGAAGAACTTCACCTGCTGTGAGCAGACAGGATACAGGAGACAGAGACTGAACAGACTGCTGAAGAAGCTCAGTCCTGGACCCTGTGGAGGTGGAGGCTGGCTGAACTGGAGAATGATGGACAAGCTGTCATCATCTGTTTTCTTATGGACCTTTTTACAGTTTTTATACACTTTCTTCCTTTTTTTTTCTTGCTTGCTGCTGTGACTCCTGAATTTCCCCTCAGGGCTGTTCTATTCTATTCTTTTCCATTTTATTTTGGATCAATTACATTTGTAACATATGGCTCCATCAGTTGACAAATGCAGCATAGTCCGTCCAGTGAAAATATGTATCTGTGCATATGGATCCTCCAAGAATGGGCAGACCATTTTCTAAGCAAGGTGATTGGTCAGGAGGTGGTGCTTTTATACTCCCTCCAGAACTCAACCTGCTCTAGAGCAGGTTAGCTGTTCTGCACAAGTTACCGTGGTGATTTATCTTGGTTAGAAGTGAAAGGAGATAAAACCCAGGGTGAAGCCTGAAGTTACCTCGCTTCATAGTACAGGCCTCAAGTGTGTCTGAATAACAGCAGATTATTAAGTGTCTGTTTCATTCAGACTCTGTAGGTATAAGAGTTTCTCTGGTTCATGTTGAAGCTGCACTCATCCAGCAGAGACCATCCTGACTCTGTAAGTGGGCTCTCAGGAGCTGGACTCTGTTGTGTGTGTGGTTTTTCTGACAGTGGCGTAGATGGAGCTTGGATCAGCAGCAGCAGAAGGAGAGGAGGCTTTGAGCGTGCTGTACATCACTGAATCAGAGTCATCGGGTGTATTCTGAACACAGAAACATAAACAGTGGGATTAACACAGACCAGATTATTAATGTCAGCTCCAAGTTTCTAACAGACGTTCCCCTGAGCCCTGATACAGATCCTACAGATCTAACCCGATTGAAGAGTTTATTCTCATTTCATACATTTCTTTTTATCACAGATACTTTAAACTCTTTGCAAGAAATTTGGGCATCTGACGTCTGGAATATAATCCTTGCTTTTGTGATTTTTCCTCTCATCGTGACACACGTGGTCCACATGTTTCAGTTATCTCTTTAATAAACTCTGTGTGAGCTCGATAACAAACCCACAGTTGTATTAGCCTGTTTTTCCTGAATTATCTGACACATTTGGTGCAGAAAATCCTCAAATAGAGACAAAAATAATATCAAAATTCACTTCATCACAGAGACCTGACCCCATCATCTGATTGCTGCTTGGAGGGGAAAGGAAACTTTGTGTCACCCTGAGGTTGATGCTCAAATAAACAGATCTTGGTAACACTTAACTTTAGAGGTCTGTTAATTTCATCACACTTAGGTAATAATTAGACAAAGTTTTTTTCTTTTTTCTTTAAAAATAGCACAAAACTTCTTTAAAAATAATGTCCAAATTTATGGTCACAAGTCAGAATTGGTAGAGTAAAAAGGTGGGGTAAAACTGACTCAGGTGTTAATGCTGGAGTTTGTTGAGCTGAATAACGTGGGTGGTGGTGTTGACTTAATCTGTTTCTACACTGAGAAAACAAACTATTCTTTCAAAGCCTAAAGCAGAGAAACTATACCTGTGTCTACTTTAACCTGATTTCACCTGAGAGCTTACCTGAGCTTTAACGCCGCCCTTCCTCTTGGTGTAGCTCACAGCAGCATAGGAAACTTCAGTTTCAGGATCCTGTTGAACAGTGAAGACAGTTTGGGTTTATGTTCGTCATCCCTGACTTCCTGTGTTTCTTTCCTTATACCTCTTTTCTCCTCTCTTGACTCTAAATGGGGGAGTCTTTGTGTTTCACATTTAAAGAGAGAGTATGAGCTGGGTTTGGTCTCACCATATCAGGATTGGTTTCTGGAGCAACCTGAGGGGGCGCTGTGGGGTTCAGACTCAGTTCCTGAACAAACAGAACAAAAAATCAGAACCAATAATAACAGTAACTATGTAAGAATTTAGTCAAAGTCCACGTTTCCTCGTCTGAGTTCCCCTTTTGAACCATTTCCAGAAATTCATTGACTTCTTCTCTGTCCAGTTAACACCCAGTGCCCCCTACAGGCCTGGAGCTCTTCAGGTTTAAAGCCTCAGTCTGAATCTACCTTTTCTCCTGCTGGTGTTTTATGATTTCATGTGTGCTTTATAGCTTTTGTGTATTTGCAGCATTTTGGGTTTTCCAGCAGGTGTTTCAGCTTTTTACAGCATGTTTTCTTGCATGCAGTGGGTTTCCATCTAAAGATGTATTGTTTTCTACATTTGCAGAACTTTTCTCCTAATGCAGATTTTTGTAGATCGTCATATTGATTGACCATATTTTTCTTCTCTCTCTGGATCTTTCCCAACAGCAGTTTTTGTCAACTAAAGCAGAAACATGAGGATAAACTCACCGTGCTGTCTGTACTCTTTGTTTTCCTCCCTGTAAAGAAACAGTCAGGTTAACCTCCTGCAGCAGATGTGTCTTTTTAAACTTCTCATGATGATATTTTCAGGTGTTAGTGTTCTCACCTGTTGACCTCCTCCACCTGATGATCAGCACAATGATTATTATGACCACCACTGAGACTCCAGCAGCGACAAAGACGAACCACCAATCTGAACCAGAGAGATGTGTTAGCTTTAGTCTGGGCGCTACAACCACTGACAAAGACCGAAAACAGACCCATGTGTGTCTGTTTGCTGCGGAGATACCCTTCAGAGTTGAGTTGGTCTTTGTTAGGCCGCCTCTCTCTGTGGTGGTTGTCGGTTTCATGGTTGTTTCTGTTGTTGGTGTTCTGTTTTCATCATCACCTGGAAGAAAAAAAAAGAAATTCAGATTTAAAGAAGATAAAAAAGGAGCGCTGTTAGGATTTCCGGGAAATATGATTAGATTAAGACAGTCTGAAAATGAGTTGTTGAAAAGAAATGATGAACACATCTGGCTGGATCAGGTCGTCAGGGTGGTTTACTGTAGTTTTAAAAGCAAATAAACATGGAAAATGATCACCCTGATTGTTTCTGATCCAGATGAAACCTTTGTGCCTACAGGCTGATTAACAGATGAACAGGTTGTCTCACCTGGTTCCTGGATGGTGGGCTGAGGCCTGAATCCAAACAGACGCTTCACACCTGTGTAACCGTCTGTCACTTCACACTTGTACAGGTCCAGATACGCTGAGCTCGGTTTGACAGATTCTCTGGGGAAGCTGATTGTGTTTGAGTGTGGTGCCTCTCCTGTTACCCCAGTACCTGGTTTACCTGCACCCTCATAGACCCACTTCACCTTGTGTCTGTGTGGGTGATGGGCAGGCGCAGAGCAGGACAGAATGACTACCTCTTGTTCTTCACGGTAAGACACTGGAAGGAAAAACACAGATGAAATAAATGTTTGGGGTTTTCCAGGTATGTTCTCAAAAACCAGAGGGCTTGAAATCGTGTACTCACACTTGAGAACAGACAGATAAAACTGGAGGTCCTGTCCTGAATCGATCAGCTGGAAGTGATAGATATCAGCATCCCAAGATGTGATCGTCTCTATAACCAGAGAGCAGTTTGTTGTCAGAGTCACTCTCTCTGAGTTAACTTGCCCACGATGGACCATGTTCTTTGGATCTGTTGAACCTTTGAGCCAGTCTACACCATCACATGTAGACTGATCCGTCATTCCGAATCCTGAAGGCAGAGTGACGTCCTCTCCCTCTCTGGCGATGATGGAGTTGAGCTGCGAGTTCACTGCTGTATGAAAACATGGAGAGTGATGTAAGAGCAGTGGTGATTGCTCTAAGACTACAAGGGAAGCTCAGCTTCCCCTAAAATGTCCCCCAAAAAAGTGGTGATATGTACTTCTGTGTGTACATTTCATTGACAAAATATGCGCTACAATTCCTTCATCTTTTGTTCAGAATCAGCTACCTATCACAGGTAACTGGCTCGACCTCCCTCTCATTCATCCCCGCAGCGTCTCAGTGCTTTAACACAGAAGGACGCTGAGCGTCTTTTGACTTCAGCGGGGAAGCATAGAGTGGGTTGTTCCGCTGTGAAAATGGACGGTGATTGGATAAACGCTGGGCGGCTTTGTCCCGCCCATCGGACGCTCAGCGTCTCTGGGAGTCTATGAGGCAGTGGGCTGGCCTGGACGCTGGGCTTCTGCATGATGATTGGATGATCTGTCTGAGGCCAAATCCCTTTTTGGTTGACAGTGAAATGAGCCAGTCAGCGATCTTGAAGTATAATCCTCCACCGGAGCATCTTCTCAGGAGGCTTTATCAATCCCCAGCAAGTTTATCTTTCTTAAAAACAACGAGCGTTGAGAGAACACTGGTAAAATCCCTGGAAAAAACACCTGGCTGGTACGACAGGGTCATAGATCACTTTCTTGAAAAGGGACGGAGGGTAGAATTTACTATAAAAAAAAAATAAACAAATTTATGATGTAGGCCGGAAAAAAATGAGCTTCCCCTCCTTGACTGACCAGCAGTCGTCACTGTGTAAGAGAGTTTTATCCCAACCATTCAGAAACTCAAACAAGCTACATCACCCACTATCTGATCTCTGCTGCTAACACAGAGTCCTCTCCCGCCCCCCTTTCTGCATGTGAAGTCTCCTTTTTCTCTGTGAGCTCATGAAGGGGGCCCTCTCCTGTCCACAGGAAACAGCACATCATCTCTCTGAGACGCTCAGTTTTTTAGTCAAGATGTATTTTTCCCTCTTTTGGAGCCTGAACACCCAAAGACCTGATCAGTGCTCAGAGATGTTTTCTGTCAATGAAACATGGACTTCGTCAAATGAGCTGGGGTGGAGCTGACAATCTGTCCCTGTGGCTATCACACCATCAACAAAAAGCTCATGTAACCCCATAATAAGTTAAAAGACCAGCTCCCTGTGTCGCCCCTTTATGGAGAACATTTTCCTCGGTCAGAAGCAAAGTTTGTGAGTGTGTGTGAGCTTAAACTCTAAAAGGATGTGTGTGAAAGTCGGCAAGTGTCTGGAGGTGTTCTTACCTGTGAGCTGAAGCAGGACCATGAGGCAGAGAGACAGTCTGACCCCCCTGATGTTTTCCATCCTACCTCTCTCTGGTTATGTGGTTCTATTGTTCTGTTGTTCTGTGGCTTGAAGTGAAGAAATAGACAAAAATTCTTCTTCCTGCATCAGTGGAAGAGTCACTTCCTCTTTGTGGCTTCTGTCTCTCTGTCTCTCTCTCTCTGTTCCTGCCCTGTTACTAAACTCATGATGGGGTGTGTGTTAGATTTTCTATGTGACTTCAGTTCCAGTATTTCCTCAGGCTTTGATCATTTAGTCATCCCAATGGCAGACATCGTTCAAACCTGCTGAATTAAGAGCTTCATGAGTGTTCGTGGCTTCAGCAGTGAAAGTCTCAATCATCAATTCAATGAGACCCTAAGAGACTTCAGATCCTCTTTCTGTTCCTGTGATAACCCTGATTCAACACACACACACACACACACACACACACACACACACACACACACACACACACACACACACACACACACACACACACACACACACACTTGTGTCATTAGATTGTTGACACGCATTGATGGTTTCCTTATTCAACCATATTTAAATAAAGGGGAGGGGTCATAGGGGAGCTGAAGCAGCAAACAGGAAGTGATGTTAAGATAAAATTAGTCTGCACCCAAAGCTGGTTCACTGAATCATGCTTGTTTACATGTATTACATCCATACTTTCCTCAATTTTAATATCTTTCTGCACTTTCCACCGCCTTCAACTGGTTTATTTCTGTACATTTTGCATATTTGTGTACACTCACCAGCCACTTTATTAGGCACACCTGTCCAACTGCTCGTTAATGCAAATTTCTAATCAGCCAATCACATGGCAGCAACTCAATGCATTTAGGCATGTAGACATGGTCAAGACGATCTGCTGCTGTTCAAACAGAGCATCAGAATGGGGAAGAAAGGTGATTTAAGAGACTCTGAACGTGGCATGGTTTTTGGTCTGAGTATTTCAGAAACTGCTGATCTACTGGGATTTTGACCCACAACCATCTCCAGGGTTTACAGAGAATGGTCCCAAAAAGAGAAAATATTCAGTGAGCAGCAGTTCTGTGGGCCAAAATGCCTTGTTGATGCCAGAGGTCAGAGGAGAATGGACAGACTGGTTTGAGCTGATAGAAAGGCAACAGTAACTCAAATAACCACTGGTTACAACCGAGGTCTGCAGAAGAGCATCTCTGAACACACAACACGTCCAACCTTGAGGCAGATGGGCTACAGCAGTAGAAGACCACACCAGGTGACCCTCCTGTCAGCTAAGAACAGGAAACTGAGGCTACAATTCACACAGCAACACCAAAACTGGACAATAGAAGATTGGAAAAACGTTGCCTGGTCTGATGAGTCTGGATTTCTGCTCCACATTCAGATGGTAGGGTCAGAATTTGGCCTCAACAACATGAAAGCATGGATCCATCCTGCCTTGTATCAACGGTTCAGGCTGCTGCTGCTGGTGTAATGGTGTGGGGGATATTTTCTTGGCTCACTTTGGACCCCTTTGTACTAACTGAGCATGGTTTAAAGTCCACAGCCTACCTGAGTATTGTTGCTGACCATGTCCATCCCTTTATGAGCACAGTGTACCCATCGTCTGATGGCTACTTCCAGCAGGATAACGCTCCATGTCATAAAGCTGGAATCATCTCAGACTGGTTTCTTCAACATGACAATGAGTTCACTGTACTCAAATGTCCTCCACAGTCCCCAGATCTCAATCCAGTAGAGCACCTTTGGATTAAAGTGAGCTCAGAGTTTTATGCAGTTGATCAGTTAGCGCTGAGGTCTTTAGCTGCTAATCTTCCAGCAACGGTAACTGATCCTCTCACTGCTCCTGTGTCCAACAGTTGAAGTGATCTTTATGGTGAAACAAGCTCAAACTGTGGTCTAAGGCTGGAACTGACAGGGTAATGTATAGATATGACTTTACCTTAAAACCGGAGTGTACCATGACGTGGAAACAATGTATGAGGAGTAAACATAGAAGACCACATGAGGTCGAGAGAACAGAAGCAGACGGCTCTTTGGGTGCAAAGTGTTGATCATTTGGACTCTAACAGAGTTATAGTCAAACAGGGTACAACTAAAGGCAAATAATCACAAATACGTTGAATTAAGCTTATTTATTAAAATGCAGCATATAATGAACAAATGAATCCTGAAACAGAGTGTGTGCTTTTGCTTCCCCTGGTTTTACAGCTGTGAGGCAGTGTGAAGCTTCCTGAGGCTCTGCATAACATGATTTAAAAGACATGGAGGGACATTAAATCCTTCCTGTAGTCATTTCTTCAAGTAACCACATGGGACACATGACCCTGAAACCCATCTGAATATCGTCTGCATAGTAGAGTAACCTCTGTGACCCAAGACAAGCAGCTGGGAATACAAACAGTAAGACACAATGAGCTGTGTGCTCTGTGACAGGAGGAAGACAGTCTGTGAGCAAGCTGTGAAAGGTTCAATCTCCTGCTTTATTCAGGGCTGACGTTAACGTAGAGGCTGCTAGGATCATCATCTGTCTCCATCTTCACTGACAAGTCTTCTTCTCCTCCTCTTCCTCTTCTTCTTCTTCTTCTCTCTGAGTAACCGTAAAAGACATTTGACATGATTCAGGTGATCAGTACATTTTTTTATTTTTGTGGTTCTCATGGGGTCAAATTTATACCATGACTTCATAGAAAAACAGGAACATAATTATAAATGCAAAACTCCTGTTAAAGTCGTAGGCCATCATCTGATATATCTCACAATGTGTCACAATAAAACACAGCTTAGCATTTCAAAGCATGGTGTAACCTAGCTTACCACTGAGGGTTGAAGCATGGTGTGTTATATCACTGCTTAGCATAGCATGTTGAGCAAAATGATAGCATAGCATAACAGTGAATACTATAAGATAGCATACCATGACTTTTACTCATGTTTCATATCTTAGTTTATCATATGATGATCTAGAACAACATAAAAAGAAAATCACAAGCACAGTAAAGCATATTCAAAACAGAAGATCACTTGATAGCATAGCACAGCTTAGCATAGCATATAAAGGTTAGCACAGACAGTTTGTTATATATGAGCTCATTAGCTCTCTGGCTTCAAACCAGAACTGACCCTCTGTCACTTTGGCTCCTCTCCTCCTGTGTTTGATCAGAACAGCTGACGTGACAACAATCACCAACATCACCTTCAGCACACTCACAGTGATGAAGGTCGGGTCAGGAGCAGGAGTCAGAGCTGGTCCAGGACCTGTGATCAGAGGACTGATCTTTATCAGGGTTCATGTATTTCATAGAGTCTGTGATATAAGGACAAAGTCGTACCTTTAAACCCAGCTCTGTATTTTGCCTCTATCTCCACTTTATTATCTCTGTTGTGTCAATCATATTTCAGATTTTTTAGAAGAGACAAGTTTTTCAGAAATAATAGCCCACACTGAACATGATCATGAACATGACCACCACTGAGACTCCAGCAGCAATAATGACAAACCACCAATCTGAATCAGAGAGATGTTTTAGCTTTAGTCTGGGCACTACAACCTCTGACAGAGACCAAAAACAGAACCATGTCAGCCTGTTTCCTGCTGAGATACCCTTCAGAGTGGTCCAGACTGACGTAGTCTTTGTTAGACCGCCTCTCTCTGTGCTGGTTGTCCGTTTCATGGCTGTTGGTGTTCTGTTTTTGTCATCACCCGGAAAAAATAATTCAGATTTAAAGAAGATAAAAAAAGGAGCGCTGTTAGGATTTCTGTGGGCGTGCTATTTTAATCTGTAGAAATACGACTGGAATAAGACAGTCTGAAAATGAGTTGTCGAAAAGAAATGATGAACGCATCTGGCTGGATCAGGTCGTCAGGGTGGTTTACTGTAGTTTTAAAAGCAAATAAACATGGAAAATGATCACCCTGATTGTTTCTGATCCAGATCAAACCTTTGTGCCAACAGGCTGATAAACAGATGAACAAGTTATCTCACCTGGTTCCTGGATGGTGGGCTGAGACCTGAATCCAAACAGACGCTTCACACGTGTGTAACCGTCTGTCACTTCACACTTGTACAGGTCCAGATACGCTGAGCTCGGTTTGACAGACGCTGTGGGGAAGCTGACTGAGTTTGAGTGTGGTGCCTTTTCTGTTACCCCAGTACCTGGTTTACCTGCACCCTCATAGACCCACTTCACCATGTGTCTGTATGAGTGATGGGCAGGCGCAGAGCAGGTCAGAGTGACTACCCCTTGTTCTTCACGGTAAGACACTGGGAAGAAAAAAAAAACACAGATGAAATGAATGTTTGGGATTTTCCAGGTGTGTTCTCAAAAACCAGAGGACATGAAGACGTGTACTCACTCTGGAGAACAGACAGATAAAACTGGATGTCCTGTCCTGAGTCGACCAGCTGGAAGTGATAGATAGCAGCATCTTGAGATGAGACCGTCTTTAAAACCAGAGAGCAGTTTGTTGTCAGAGTCACTCTCTCTGATTTAACCTGCCCACGATGGACCACATTCTTTGGATCTGTTGAACCTTTGAGCCAGTCTACACCATCACATGTGGACTGATCAGTTATTCCGAATCCTGACGGCAGAGTGACGTTCTCTCCCTCTCTGACAATGATGGAGTTGAGCTGCGAGTTCACAGCTGTATGAAAATATGGAGAACGATATAAGAGAGTTTTATCCCCACCGTTCAGAAACTCAAACAAACTACATCATCCAGGGTATCTGATCTCTGCTGCCAACACAGAGTCCTCTCCCGCCCCCCTTTCTGCATGTGAAGTCTCCTTTTCCTCTGTGAGCTCATGAAAGGGGGCCCTCTCCTGTCCACAGGAAACAGCACATCATCTCTCTGAGACACTCAGTTTTTTAGCCGAGTTGTATTTTTCTCTCTTTTAGAGCCTGAACACCCAAAGATCTGATCAGTGTTCAGAGATGTTTTCTGACAATGAAACATGGACTTAGTTAAAATGAGCTGTGGTGGAGCTAACACGTCTGTCCTTGTGGCCATCACATCATCAACAAAAAGCTCATGTAACCCCATAAGACAAAAGACGAGCTGCAACCCCACTGCAAAACACTAAAATCTTATCAAGTGTTTTTCTCTTATTTCAAGTAAAAACTGTTGTGTCATACTTGATATGAGCCACATTCAACTAATCAGTCCAGGAAAATGTACTGTTTTAAGTCTTTTAAAGACAAAAATTAGGTCTAAATGGCTTTTAACAAGTAAAAAAAAAAAATCTGCCAATGGACCAAGAAAATTTGCTCAAAAACTAGCTTGAAACTAGAATAATGTCGTAAAGTCATACCTTTAAGTCCAGCTGTAAGTTCTGCCTGTATCTCCACTTTATTAGCTCTGTTAACAAACTGACAGATGAATCTCCTGCTGCTCCCGTTCTCAAGCTTCACAGTCAGATCAGAGAGACAGTCAGCGCCTCTGGAGAACTTCTGGACGCCTTCCGTAAGCTCGAAGCCTGAATCATCCAGCCAGCGGAGGCCGTTAAATCTACAACCTGGGAGACCTTCGTATCTGAACAGAGTGCACTCCAACTTGACTTCCCCATCTGTCCTCCCTTCAGACACAGCTGGATCCAAACGAACTGAAGGAAAACAATAAAAATTTAGAGTGAGCCCTTAGATCTGTTAGATCTGTTATTCCAGTACTCAACTTAGACCCTGGTTCCTGGGGAAAGTTCCTGCTGTCTTGAAGCCTTGTAATACAGGTAGTTTAGGAGGAAGGTTTTTAATATTAACTTAAGAACAGTCACAAACAGCTGAATGGGCCTGTGTCCAACACATGACATAATGTTTTCATACAGAGAAGCATCAGTCTGCAGCTCAGACGCATCAAAAGCTGCATGGATGTAAGCATGAAACTTACCTCTCAGTATATTCAGATACACATTGACATCGTAGGAATCATCTTTACCCCTCCGACACGCGTAGAGACCAACGTCCTCAACTGTGATGCTTCTTATGACCAATGAGCAGTCAGGGTTTAGTGTCAGTCGGGCACCTCGCCCTGACTGTGACATGATGTTTCCTTCCTTGACCTCTCGAATTGTCTTTGATGAATTCCTGCAATGGAGCCATGAAATCCTAGGGCAGTCCTGAGGTTGAGAGGTTGATGGACCTTCACATGGCAGAGTGGCATCCTGCCCAGGATGATAGAAGACATCGATACTTTCTTGACTGCTGCCCCCTGGAGTAGAGAGGAGAACTGTCAGACATCAACACACAGCTGGTGTAACAGTTAATTCATCTTTCTTTATGTTAGATATCACCAAATTTAAAAGCTGAAGAATCACTGAGCTATAATGATGGACAAAATGTCTGATGAGAAGTTGACTAAACTAAATGATGTTTTGGATTATTATTATTAGATGAGGCATGTTCTTAGAAATTATCCCATCACCCCAATTTTAGAGCATGATTATGTTCATAAGTCGTGACTTTTTTTTCAAGATAATGCTGTAAAATGAAAGTAAATGTAAAGTAAAAAGTTCTTTGTTCCTAACCGTAACCAGGTTCCCACAAAAAGATCAGGTTATATTTTGTAACACAACTGATGACCAACTATTTAAGACCAGAGAGGTCATCACAGCAGGAGATCAGTTTCCCAACAAGCTTTTATATCAGAGTAATATAAATATATGAGAGTAATATTGGTTATTTCACTTGATTGATATCAGACCAACATGTAAAGAGTGAAAGAGTTTACCTTGAACCAGCAGAGTTAAAGTGAAGATGACAAACTTCAGCAGAGCCATCCTGGGTCTGATGAGTCCTCAGAGGTCTGATGAGAAGCAAACGGTGCAGTTTCCTTTTTCTTTGAACCTGAGGGTAAAATTAACTCATCATCATCTTTTCTCACCTTCCAGCCTCAGGGCAGGCTCACAGACTTTCATCACTTTATTTCCTTTCTCACGGCATTAACCCACTGATGACCACACAGCTCTGCTTCAAGAGAAACTGTTGGTCAACAGGTCAACACACAACGAGAAGTTTAACTTCTTAGAACAGAGCCAAAATAACTGAAACTTCAAGTTATCAACCATTTTAAGACAATACAAAAATCAAACAGGTTAGCGGTGTCTTTATTAAGACTTAAAATCAGACCCTTAAATGATTCTCTCACAGACATTGGCTTTTATGTTCTTGTGTTTCTGATCGTTTAAAATTTCCTTTATATGCTGATGACACACGACTCTACATCCCACATAAACGGCAGCAGTAGCTCAGGGGCGGCAGTAGCTAAGTCCCTGGGACTTGGTTTAGTGATCGGAGGGTGGCTGGTTTAAGCCCAGGTGGGAACCAAGATTGGGAATTGTGTTGATAGCTGCGGAGGTGTTGGCTTAAATTCCTGAGCACTGTTGAGTGCCCTTGAGCAAGATGCTAAACCCACAATTGCTTACGTGTGCACTGAGAGTGCAGCACTTAATCAGTGCATGTTTCTGTGCAAAAAGTGCTGTTTGTGCTTGTGTGTGCATCTATACCATGATTTAGATCAATAAACTATGTTTAAAGAAAAAAACAGAAACAAATAAACCAGAGCACTCTAGGTTTCCCATATGCAGCTGCTTGTCTTTCTCAACCCTTTTCCTTTTCAACACTTAAATGTATTCTCAACAGAATTATGAATATATCCTCAGCCTGCAGGACTAATATGAAGAGTATCAGGAGAGTGAGGCTTAACTGTAAAACTAAAAAGTTTTAGATAGCTGTACAATGTTTAAACCTTCATAAAAAAGCTTTCATAAAGATGAACATTTTCGTAACAGCCTCAAATAATCGGAAAAACCTCCCAATGTGAGCTCATCTCATTTCTAGAGGTTCTCTTTTTGCAGAGCCCTTCTTGAGCTCCTGTTTTAGGTCAGTCAAAACTTGGGATGCTGTTTTATTGTTAAAGGTTTTTTTTTCCAACAGACTTGTACGGTGAGAACTGAAGCAGACGGCTCTTTGGGTGCAAAGTGATGATCATTTATCAGAGACATATCTCTGGCTCTGAGAGCTCTGTGGACTCCAACAGAGTAATGTTTGAACACAGGGCAAAAACAGTTAAAATGACCAATCACAGGAACACACACCAGTTAACAAAACTTGTTTAATAAAGTTAAATGTACAGAACATAATGAACATATGAACCCTGAAATAAGAGCGTGTGAGCGTGTGTTTTAATTCTTCTGAGCTTTACGTGGTGAGGCAGTCTGAAGCTTACTGAGGCTCTGCATAACATGGTTTAAGAGACTCAACATAGAGAGGCATGAATCTCTCTTTTTAGTCATTTCTCATCCTCTGTGAGCATTTCTGTAGAAGGTTGAATTTCCTGTTTTACTTAGGTCTGATGACGTTACTGTAGAGGCTGCTGGGATCATCATCTGTCGCTGTACGTACACCAGATCTGATCGCAGAATAAGTCACCCCCTCCTCCTCCTCCTCCTCCTTCTGTACTGTCTGAAATAAATAATTTAAAAAGTCTGACATGATTAATACCATCAGATACAAACCACAGCAGCACAGTCATCCTGTGGTAGATATTGGTTTAACTGTCAGTCGTTGGTTTAAATTTAAATCATGACCTCATAGAAAAAGGAACGAAGAAAGCTAAATGAAAATTTAACTTTTCTTACAAGCAACTGAAAACTTTAAAGACCACTGAAGGTCTTTTGACACCAGAATAAGGAAACAGTTTCTAGTTTTAAAACCACAGCATGAAGAGAACAAAATATTGACACTCTTTTAAATAAGCATCATACATAATCAAGATTGATTGATTGATTTATTGATTAAACATAAAATGTCAGATTTTTAACGAACTGTTCATCAAACATGTTTTGGGACACAAAATGAGTGAGCTCAAGAAAAACAGGCCCCTCACCTTCTTTTTCTTCTTCTCCTGATGCTGAATGTGGCTCACACTGACGTAGGTCACATCGCTCTCAGGTTCATCCTGAACGACAACAACAATGACATTAACAAAAACAACAACAACAATGACTTCTACGAAAACAAGGACACTAGCTACATAAACAACACACTACACTACTTAAAAATCTCTATTTTTCTCTCCCTGGTGTTTTAGTAAGTTCTTATTTTAGCATCTGTCTGAAACACAGATGTGTCAGCTGTTGTCTCTTTAAGGCTCCTCGCTCCACAAACCTCCCTTTCCCGAACTGGAGCCCTCTGAAGGCCTGCCAAGGGGCAAAGCTATGGTTAGACCTCAGTGTTTGAAGCCCCCACCTCTCCAACGTGTCATGAACCAGAGAAAATCTCCTTAAAATCTTGTGAAGAACTTCTGCATTTTTTTAAGAGCAGAGCATTTTGCAACAGTTGATTACAGCTTCCTGTGTTCATCATCAAATGTTTCAAACTGTTAAGAGAGCATGCCAAAGAGGAACTGAAATGTTAAAATCTAAAACCTTTAACTCACAGGTGGCTGGGGTGGTGTCTGAACATCTGTGAAAAAATGAAAGATTAAAAATGTAAAGTTAGAGCCAAAAACCAACCCTCTGATTTCATCACAGTGTCAACAGGAAGAGGACAGATCAGAAATGCTCCATCAGATTAGAGCTCTCACTCAGATGGTTGATAAATGTGATAGACATTAATGAAAAAAACACGGACTGCAGAGAATAAAAAAGCATAGCTTAGCATAGCACATCTTGGTGTACTATATATTGGCATGTTGTAGCAAAGCTTTTCCTAGCATTGAATTTAGCCACATGAAGCAAAACATAATAACTCAGAGCAAAGCATCTTACCACAAAGAATAGCTTTACACAAGCCAAGGATCTGTAACTTTGCACAGCATAGAATAGCATTGCAAAGCATAGCATGGCACACTCTCAAGTTCAAACTGACCTTCATGTGAGGCGTCAAAACTCTCCCTGAGCTGACCCTCTGTTCCTTTGACTCCTCTCCTCCTGTGTTTGATCAAAACAGCTGATGTGACAACCAGCAGCAACAACACGCCAAGCAACACACCAACGATGATGAAGGTCGGGTCAGGAGCAGGAGTCAGAGCCGGTCCAGGACCTGTGATCAGAGGACTGATCTTTATCAGGGTTCATGTGTTTCATAGAGTCTGTGATATAAGGATAAAGTCGTACCTTTAAATCCAGCTGTGTATTCTGCCTGTATCTCCACTTTATTATCTCTGTTAACAGACTGACAGATGAATCTCCTGCTGCTCCTGCTCTCAAGCTTCACAGTCAGATCAGAGAGACAGTCGGTGCCTCTGGAGAACTTCTGGACGCCTTTCGTAAGCTCGAAGCCTGAATCATCCAGCCAGCGGAGGCTGTTAAATTTACAACCTGGGAGACCTTCGTATCTGAACAGAGTGCACTCCAATTTGACTTCCCCTTCTGTCCTCCCTTCAGACACATCTGGATCCAAACGAACTGAAGGAAAACAGTAAAAACATAGAGTAAAAACTATCTTAAGCATGGCCCTGTGAAAAGGTAGATCTGTTACCCCAGGACTCAACTTAGACCCTGGTTTCCCGATAAAAGTCCTGCTGTCTTGAAGCGTTATATCACAGTTAGTGGGGGATTTTTCAATCAATCAATGAAACAGTAATCACAAATAGCTGACCGGACCTGTGTCCTACACATGACATTATGTTTTCACACAGAGAAGCCTCAGTCTGCATCTCAGATGCATCAAAAGCTGCATGAATGTAAACATGAATCTCACCTGTCAGTGTACTTAGATACACATTGACATCGTAGTAATCATCATTACCCCTCCGGCACGTGTAGAGACCAACATCCTCAACTGTGATGCTTCTTATGACCAATGAGCAGTCAGGGTTCAGGGTCAGCCGGTCACCTCGTCCTGACCCAGACATGAAGTTTCCTCCCTTGACCTCTTGAATTGTCTCTGATCTAATCCTGTTATAGAGCCATGAAACGTCAGAGCAGCCCTGAGGTCGAGAGGACGATGGACCTTCACATTGCAGAGTGGCATCCTGCTCAGGATGATAGAAGACATAGATACTTTCTGGACTGCTGCCCCCTGGAGTAGAGAGGAGAACAGTCAGACATCAACACACAGAAGGCAGAACAAAGAAGAGAAATGCTAAATTTAGCAATGAGTTTGCAGGCCTGTTTTTCTCTCATTAAGTAGCAACATCCAGTGCTGAAAAGAGAAGCTAATGCAGAGTAGCTGCAGTTCCCCTGGTGTCCTCTCGAGGCTGTCTGCTGACCCTTTGATGTGTGAATTAACAGGAGAATCAAACGTGACAGTCTGCTGCTTAGTCTTTTAGTGAAATTTGTGGGTCTTTGGCTTTCCTCCCAGCCCACAAAATATGATATTTATGACAAAGCCTGTACTTACGTGTGCTTGTGAATGTAAAATCCTGAACCTAAAACGAGCTGTTTGGATTTTGGGAAGTTAAGGTTTTGACCAATCAGGAGCAAGTATGACCTGATTGGTCCACCGGAGCACATACCCCCGAACCCCCTCCCCGCCCACACCTCTCCACACCAGAGACTACTTTGTTTTTGGCTATAAACAGCCACATAGTTCCATGCATATTCCCATCTCGGAAGAAGACAAGACTAAGTGGCTAGAGTTTATTTATTAAGGAAATGTGCCAGCTACACTCAGTAAAACTGTGCATGTGTGTGCTAGTCACTTCACGGCCGACTGCTTTTCCAACTTTGGACAGTACAACAGAAGGCTAGCGAATAGACTGGTCCTGAATCCAGGCACATTACCAACCATCCGCCAACAAACCTCGGACCCTGGAAATGTGAGTATTTCAAATGCTGTGTGCTGTGGAGCAGATGTGAAAGCTTTTCCTCAGTGCCCCCCCTGTTTCTGTGTTAGCTTCAGGATGCTAACTTTAGCTGTGATTAGCCTGTTGTTTTAGCCTGTAATGTTACAGTAAACAAGCTTCACTGTTTTCTGCTCAGTGACGTGGAAGAGCGGGGCGGTATCAGTGGTGGCTCATTTACATATGAAGGCCACGCCCACTAAATCAGAGCGTTCTGAACAGAGGGGCTATGAGAGCCTGGAAACAATGCTGCTGTGCTTGATTTATTGGCTTTTTGGACCAAAACATGTTACTAACATTTCATGAAGACATCAATGATCCATATTAAACTGCAGGAAAGGAGCAGAATATGGGACATTCAAGGCTCAGAGGTATTCAGACATTAGCATTTTGTGGGCGTAGCTCATTTTAACTAAGCTGTTTTATTTTGTACTTCTTGCTCCCTGTTCGTTTGCCACCTTGTGTGTCTGATCTTTGTGTGTTTACTCTTTTTTGTCAGTTCATCACATTCATGTCATATTTGCCGTTTAACCCTCATATTTTCTCTCTCAGTGGGTGCTTTTGAATTTCTGTTTGTATGAGTTAATAATTTCCTCTCCCTGCTCCTGGGTCTTCCTCTATCTTTGATTTTAGCCCACCATGACATAAAGCAGTGATTCCCAACCATGGAAACATTAAATAATTTATTTCACACTTGAAAGTACTGATATAAGACCATCAATAAAATGTCATGTGTGTTCTACAACTAGTTTCCCTAGAAAAACAATAACCTGTGGCACAGCTGCACCAAAACCAAAACAAGTGCTTACCTGCAGCCTAGCAAATATGAAAGACAAGCAAGCTCAAATGCCTCATTAAAGCTCAGATGACTAATGAAAAGAAAGCAATTGCTAAGGTGTGACTGAATATGTAATTTGTTGTTTTATTCCTGTTTTTATTTATTTATCTATTTATTTATTTATTTTTTATTAATTTATTTATTTATTCATTCATTCATTTTCAGTGAAACATATTATTTATTGTTATGTTGAATTCGAGTTATAAAGAAGAAAATGCAAACATTTAAACATTCAAATTAAAGAGATAAAATCAAACTATTTTCACTTAATAATCAGTTTTGTTATGTTCTACTGTTGAAGAATCATCAACACGCAGGAGTGAGGAGGTACACAAGACAAAATTTTGGAAACCACTGACATAAAGAGTTGCTGATGAGTTTGTTCAGGTCATAAAATCTCATTTTCTGTGTGAGATATCCAAATAATTTTAAAAAGCTGAAGAATCACTAGTTATAATGGTGAAGGAAAAAGTCTGATGAGAAGTTAAACACATGACCTACAAGACCTCAGACGTGTTGCTTTGTATTTCACTTTTCAAGCGTTAAAATAGATACATTTCAGATGAATCAGAAATTGTATTCAGTGATAATTTATGTTTGAGACTATCTACATTGATTACAATATTTGTTTTATAATAATACTGTTAGAAAAACTAATGAAAAAAATTACTGAAGTTTTTGATTTCTCTAAAAACTCAGAGAGAGAAAAAACTGAATATTTGAGCTCTTTGCTTCTGTAATGGTCTTCAAAAGTGAACAATCAGGTGAGTCAGGAAAAAAATCAGTGATAAATATCAGATTGATATCAGACCAATGTGTAATTAGTCAAAGAGTTTACCTTGAACCATCAGAGTTAAAGCGAAGATGATAAACTTCAGCAGAGCCATCCCAGGTCTGTTAAGTCTTCAGAGCTCTGACTGTGAAGCAAACAGAGCAGTTTCCGCTTTTTCTTTGAACCAGAGGGTAAAATTAACTTCAAATTAATCATCATTTCTCACCACCCAGCCCCCAGGGCAGGCTCACTGACTTTCATCACTTCAGTTCCTTTTCACAGCATAAACCCACTAATGACCACACAGCTTGGCTTTATAAGAAACTGTTGGGCAACTCACAAACGGGAAGTTTAACTTCCTAAAACAGAAACTAAATAATCACACATTTAAAGAAAATACAAAAATAAAACTGATCATATTTTTCTTTATTAAGACTATAAATTAGAACTTTGAATAACCCCTCTCGCCCACAGACTCTGGCTCTGCCTGTTTCTGATTAGTTGAAATAAACATCCTGTCAGTTAAGCTTCATATGCTGATGACACACAGCTCTACTCCTCACCACATGAACCACAGAGCTCCAGGTTCTCTTTTCCTGGCTTGCAGGCATCAGTGTTTTAAATGAGTAAGAATGTTTTCAAAACCACAGTCTGGATGAAATATGAGTGTAGCATTTGTGACGTCACTGTTTCTGAGGCAGAGTTTAGAGGCTTGTCGTCAGCGGGGGCTTGTTGGAAAAACTGAGTGAGGATAAGATAAAGAGGAATGTAACAAACATAAAGAAACAAAAACAATAATAAAAAAGATAAAATAATAATAATAATAATAATAATAATAATAATAATAATAATAATAATAATAATAATAATAATAATAATAATTACCCCTGAGCTTTCGGCTCTCTCTAAAATACCTCAACTGTTTTGTCCTGTGCTCTGTGAGAAAACAGACAGACTCTTAACATTTAGATATTAAATAATTTTAGTGTTTTATTTCACTTAGACTATTCCAGAGGAGTTCGTACAGAATGATCCAGTGTTTTCTGACACAATCTCCAAACTGCAGCTCTACATGTTCCACTGCTAACATTTACATTCAGGATTACAGTAAAAGAGGAGGACTGTCTGAGTCAGAGTCCTCTGAGTCAGTGCATGTACAGGGTTGAAATAATCAGGATTGAGTTCAGTCAAAACATAAAAAAAACCTTTTTCATTCATGTTTTTATCCAGCATTCTTAAATCAGTGTGAGTAGAAAAAGAAATTTTAAAAAAATGATTATAGATGAAATGTAAGGTGATACAGACATGAAAGTCTGAGCTTACATCACATGAAAAACTATGTTAAGTCACCATTCATACTTCTAATAATCTATTCACAGATTAAAGAGCTACCTTAGAATAACGGTGTGAGACTGTGAAGTTAAAAAATGAGATTACTAAAAATATTTATGTTAAATCAGCTCAGAGAAAGAAGACATTAAAAACATCAGAACAAACAAAAACAAAAACTTCTGTTACAGAAAAAAAAATAGTTTGACTGCTCTGACAGTCATTACCTCAGATACCCACAAGGTGGCGTCAGACTCCAGCTGTGTAAAGTGTCACACAGACTCAGAGGAACAGACAAGGACAGGCAGGTAAAACACACCTGACATCATGCTTAGGAGTACAAAACTGGAAGTTGTGCGTTTGTTTCTGTTTGTGCACTTTGTCTCTGTGTGTTTGGTCCTTAGTGGTTTGTGCAGCCGCAGAGCTCCTTTAAGCCTTTTAGTGGGTCAGGGTCAGAGTTAGGGGGGACAGACTGAGGTTAAACCAGCTGTCAGTTTAAGGTGAACAGATGAAAGGATGAATCATTGGAATAGAGTCATTCAGGATGAATCTGACGGTCATGGCCCATCTGACAGCAGTAAATAGAGAGTGATGAACAGTGACACCAGTTTCCTGTATTAAGACATTATTCTGATTTCAAGTAACTCAACATTTTCTTACCCCAGATTTTTTTTTACTATTTAAAACAACCCAGGCATCATTTTTGTCGCTTTACTTAAGACATTTTTCTGGATTTTTCAGGTGAATATGGCTCATTTTGGGTCTAATAAGACTATTTTATAGGTAAAATAAGACACAGACACTTGTGAGATTTGAGTTTCTGCTGTGTTGACATTGAGGCAGGTCTGTTTTCTTGTGTACCTGCTGATTATTGGGCAGAGGGAGTCACCTGTTGGACACACTGATGTGTTTTTATGGTTATCAGTGTGTGAGTGAAACACGTCTCTTGTCTCTCTCAGAGACGTGCAGATTGTTTCAGGACAAACATCAGATCTGACCACTTGTCTGTTATGGGTTAAAATCATAAAGTTAGTAAACTTTAGAGTTATAGCAGACAGCACCTGCTGACACTCAGTCCCAGGTCAGGCCTGCAGATGGCGCTGTAACCTCTGTGTGATGTCAACGAAACCCACAACTAAGTATGTTTAGTGAGAAACAGCTGATTGAAAGAGCTTCAAATGTACGGACATGAGGATAAATAAAAACATGATGATGATTTGCTGTTTCTTGACTTTTCTAACATTCATGCAGGATTGTAGAGAAACTTATCAACTCCTGTCAGCTGTCTGAAGAAGCTTTAGACACACGGTTTCTGTTTGATAAATAAAGAGTTCAGTGTTTGGCTCCTCGGTCAAAGACATGGAATGATTCAAGTAAACTCAGGACATGTTTGCAAAGAACAGGAGAAAACTCTCTGGTTCACCTTCACCTCACGCTCACCTGAGGCTCTGATCCAGACCTCAGCAGCGCTTTCTGTCTCAGATGCTGCCGACTAAACAGATGCAAAGTTTCATGCTTCAGCATGTGGTAAAGTGCCGTCGTCTGCTTGCATACTTCAAACTGATCGAACATCGAATGTCTCCAGGATGAGCTTTGAGTCAGAGCTTCAGTAGCTTTGCTGCTGCTGCTGTGGCTGCAGACGAGCCTGAAGGAGTCAGAAAGTCTGATACCTGACTCTCTGTTGCACTCCTGACTCTGAGTCCTCTGCAGATTGAATCTGTGCTTCATTGAACTGGTCTCGCTCTCAGAGTGGCAGCCCTCAGTAAGTTCATGCTTTACAGTAAAGATCTTGTGCACCTTCAGGTAGTTCTGTGTTGTGCCAGCCGGAGGCGCTCTCCTGAGCTCACAGAGATGTTTCACGGGAGAAGCTGAGCGATGGCTCCAGCTGGACCCCGCTGGGTTTGTCCTGCAAAAGCCCGTCTGCAGGACACTCAGTGGGGACCTGAGAGAGAAAAACACACCTTTTGTTAATCGAGTCGTTCTCCTTAGTACCACTAGGTGGCGCCTCACCAGTGAAGTGTTCCCGTTCTTGATGGTTTGTCTCCTGGTCTCATGGGAGCAGAGAGAGGCTAGTCCTGTCTGTCTTATCTCATTCTGCTGGTTTATATTAATGCTAGTCTCCACATCAATCCTGCACACCTCAAACTTTTAGGTTCAGTCTGAGACCTCCTGAAGGTTTAAGCCTGTCTCTCTGAAGGACTCTCTACCAGAGACTCAGCAAGTTTAAAGGCCAAACCAGTCTGGAGGCAGCATCATTAGAAACTAAAGCAGCAGGAGTGGAGGTCAGAGTCAGAAAGAAGAGTTTTATAGCTCTGTTTGTTCAGAGGACAGGTTTAAACCAGAGTGTTCAGGGAGAGATTCAAGAATCTGTCAGCTCAGGAGAAACCTGAACAAAGAGACGCTCAGACTGAAGACAGCCCTTTGAAAAGAGCAGGGAGATAGAGAGGGACAGAAACAGAGACAGAACCTCTCTCTGGAAGAGCTGACGTCTGTGTGGAGTTTGAACTCTTGCAGAATCTGTGTCGTATTCTTCATCGTACGTCTGTGGGGCTCTTTTTTCCCGAGTCTGTGCGGTCTGACCTGTTCCTCCTCCTAAATGTAATTTCACATCAAAACACCCTGACCTAAGGCTCTGTGATTGGTCCAATGAGTGTTTCCTTTATTTACATCATTTCCTAAATCTCAACCCATCCTCTTCTCTTCCTCATCTCCTCTCTGTGTCCTGATAAAGGCTGTTTCCAAACCACCCACTAGATACTACGCTAAAATTTAGTATGTAGTAGGCACTACATACTACCTACTGCTTTTTGCATGTAGTATGTAGTATGACTGTTGTGTTAGGTCTGTTTTATAGTATACTACTCTGTTAAGTTTTAGAAGGCTGAGCTGCAGCTGA
Source organism: Halichoeres trimaculatus (assembly GCF_033239565.1). Classification (NCBI taxonomy): domain Eukaryota; kingdom Metazoa; phylum Chordata; class Actinopteri; order Labriformes; family Labridae; genus Halichoeres; species Halichoeres trimaculatus. The sequence goes on along the minus strand of NW_027437191.1, from coordinate 26,579,264 downwards.
TGATACTTCTTTTAACCTTTATCAAAAATGTACAAAACAAACTCTGGGTAGATGGTGACATTTAACTTATTTTGTTAATCATATCACAGCAGAAACATAATATTTGATTTCTTATCTTACACCAAAAGTTATATTATTTATTTTAAAACATCTGGACTAACTTTTTGTTTTTACAGCTGATGGAAAAACCAGTTCCATGTAGTCCACGTATGGTTAAAAAAAGGTAATTAGTGTTTTATATGTATGGGCTTTAATGAATTTGTAGAAGTAAACAACTCTTTTACAACTGAAAGTGATGAGATTTACAGGTGCATCACTTCACTTCTATCTCACGGACCATATAACATTAGTGTTGTTGTATTGTTGCTGTAATGCTGACTCATTCCAGTAGACGGCAGTAATTTACCAAAACCTGCAACCCACATTGACCAACGGTGTTAGCGCCGTGAATTGTGGGAAACAGTACGCCAGGTAGACTGGTCAGTTGCAAAATGAAAATTTTTCCTGTATCAGTAGGACATCCAGGGATTTTTGGCATACTGCAGTTCTTGCAGGTTTTCGCATACTGACTACTACTGAATTTTGGCCTAAATAGTAGGCACTGCTAGTGTAGTAGCCAGTTTGGAAAACAGCCAAAGTTTATGTTTACTAAACAGAAGAAGAAGAAAGCACAGAAACAGGTGATCAAACAGAACACACTGCCCCCATGAGTTCAGGGGGAGTACTGCAGAGAGACACAGAAGTCTTTAGAGCTCAGGACTGAAATTTGTAAAGTCAACACAAGTTATACAGCAGGCCTTGGAATAGGGGACGATATGCTATTCTCGCAATTTCATTCTATTACAATTTTTGAGGTGGCAATTCAATTTGATTTGTGGTTATTTGAAATTTGCGATTTTTAGTTTGCTTCTTAACACCAGACAATGTGAAAAAGTTAAATGATGATGATGTCTACAGACTGTATCAGGAGCCATATTTTCCCATAAAATGCACATCACATGAGTCAAAAGGAAACAGTTCACCCTCAGCTGGAGGAAAGTGGTAACTTTTTTCAAGTTCCGTTTATTGACAAAGACCGAAATGAAGAATTTGAGTTTGACAAAAAATGTTTTTTGATAAAGAATCCCAATTTTGATATTGTCAAACAGAAAATCCTGGTACATCATACTTCGTTTTTAGTCTCCCACCACTACTTAGGAAGCACTGTGTGTGAGCTTGTGTGTGTGTGTGTGTATGTGTACTCACCGTGAGCAGGTTCCCATTTGCTCCCATGTTGACGTTGTGTCTTTTCAGTTCTGACTTTATTAAAGCTGAAACACAGAACAAGGAGGGATTACACCACTGAAGTTTGAGTTACACCCTTAACACACCTTAAAAACACACAAACACACACACTTACGCATACACACTCAGAGCCTACCTGTGAGAAGGATTCCCAGAAAGATCCACACGCAGAGAAAGAGGTTTCCAGCCAGTGGACTGTCCATGGATGTGGTCAGTTTACCCTGAATCAGAGTGAAAATGATCCCGAATATCTACACACACAAACAGAAGTCAGTTAATTGATAGTTCCATGCCAGATCTGTGTCTCTGAGCCTTTGTGGAGGATCTGGATAAGGTTTACCTGAGCGAAGGCGTTGAGGAGTCCAGATGAGGTTCCTTCAGACTCGGGGTACGTGATCTCCACCCCGAATTCGAAACCCAGAGGAAGGTACCCGGTCATGAAGAAGCTGAGGACAGACACACACACTGTTCAAATTTCCACATTTAGGGGTTTGAGCTGCTCCTCTCCGCCTCCAATACATCTTTATAAACTTAATCTGTAATGTGTCTTATGCATAATCATTCTTTATTTATTTTAATATTTAAATTCATATGTATAAATGTGAGATGTTGTGCAGAGAGCCAGCATGGTGCAGCAGGAGTGTTTGAACTCTAAACAGCCGTTGCACAGACACTCACAGCCTGCATCCTGCCTCTTTGTTTCCAAAGCACTATTTGTCGGACAGATTAAAAAGAGTTGAAGTTCAGACGATGACAGACCAAGCTGAAAGTTCGATTCCCTTACTGTCAGGATCACCTGGATCATCTGGTCTCAGAAGGTCTATTATCTGTGAAGGCTTTTCTTAGTTTTTGAAAGCTCGGGACCATGAAAGCAGACTTTGACTGTAGGGAACAGCGCAGGGGTGTCGGTCCATTTATCTGAGGAACATTAAAGGGCCTCCTGAGCAGCCTGGTGTCGGTGTGTGTGCATAGTGAGTCAGAATCACAGTGTGTAATAGACTCAGACTTAAAAACAGCCCCAGGGCTGTAAGCATGATGAGGTGGCCTCAACTGCCACCACCTGGTGTTAGTATATTTTTGTGTTTGGGGTAAAACACAGCAGTTTGTTTCAGTTTAGAAAAATAAAATTGCACACTTTTTTCGCTGAAATAAAATTACTTTTATTGCATTGGAAGTTGTTTTCTAATTTGGGTGCACACAATTTAGTTAAGCTGGTGCAATTTTCCACATCATGATTACAGACATGCACTGCTCGATCAGTCGGTCAGTTGATTGGTGCCGGTTTCCTCAATTCTGGGTGAACAGTGATCAGTTATCGGCCCATTCTTACATATGAAACTGATCTTATAAACCTCTGGGAAGGTCTGACGGCCAGCCATTGTCGCTTTTTGCTCTGAGACTTAAAACTCAGGACACTTTGTGGTTGTTTGAATTTAAACATAAAGATTTTATGGTTTCACAGGTATTGTTCAATGATTTTCAATAAAATAAGATTAGAAAATTGAAGGTATTTGCTGTCAGTTGTAAAAAATAAAAAAATAAATATTGGTATTGGCCCAAATCGGGATTGACAGGTCAGGCTTTTTAAAATGGGTAATCTGTGATTAGTGCGCCCCTGGTTTGCAGTTATGCTTTCTTTCAAAGTAATACTCACCCTTTTGTTTGTTTGTTTCTTGTTCAAGAAAGTACCCGCAGGAAGTGGGAGTGACCATCAAGGGGAAGACAAAGGAGAAGCTTGGACTTTTGATTCATCAGAAAACTTTTATGTTTATTTTTATGAATTATTTAAGACAATTTTTTTTTCTTTAAATAGTTTTTTGGGGGATAATTTTTTGGTGCTTTACTGAGTTTGTTTAGTTTGTTGTTACCTCAGTTTTCCCCATCTGTTTATGCTGGACTAGTCCTTTGTCTATTTAAACTCCCTATGTGTCTCATTTAGGTTAGTTCTATGTAATTATGTTTGGTTGTAGCTTTAGTCCTTTTTTGCTGAGTTGACCCCTTTAAGTGTGGGCCTAGAGTTTGTTTATTTTCAACCACATTCAGTTGAATATTTTGTCATTGATTTATTTGTTAGTTTGTTTTTTTAGTTCTTTTATTGAGTTTCATTAAAGATAGTTTTCCCTCACTTTTGTCCTTTTCCTGATTGCTTGGATCATCCATAAGGACAATTTCTTGGTGCATTTTTTTTTGGGGGGGGGGGGGCAAAAAGTAAGTGTTGATTTGAAAAAAAAAAAACATGACAGCAAACTGGAACAACCTCAGCAGAGGAGCAAGTTCTCTGCTTGCTCGCGCCTCATCTAATGTAGACACTCTGAGTGACTTTCTTCATGGTTTAACAAATCTAAAAAAGCTGAAATCCTGTCATGCTTGTCTTACCCGAGAACTCCAGCCGTGAAAAAGACCAGGTAGATGTTGTCGAGGTCCAGAGTAAATGTGAAGACCAGCATCCCCAGGAAGGAGAGGATGTAGACGATGAGAGTGGTGATCCTGTGACACAACAAACAGGTTTCAGGGTTTGGTCACAGGACATGATGTCGACTTAAGGGTCTAAACAGATTGGATCTCCACTATAGAAGATTAATATCGAACAAATTAATTTAATTAAAACAGCTATTAGGATCTCTCTTAGGTGCAGGTTTATGCCCCCAGTGGACAAAGTCTGAACTACAAATTCCCGTTTGGAGCGCTTGTTATCTGGACCAGGTTGATCCAGATCAGACTGATCTGATGTGTTTCTTACTTGTAGGTCTTTGTGTAGTCCAGCCAGAGACCGCAAAGGATGGAGCCAACCATCCCAGCAACAACTAGGGTCAAACCAATCCTCCCAGCGTTAAGCTCCTGGTTCTGAGGAGAGGAGAGGAGAGGAGAGGAGAGGAGAGGAGAGGAGAGGAGAGGAGAGGAGAGGAGAGGAGAGGAGAGGAGAGGAGAGGAGAGGAGAGGAGAGGAGAGGAGAGGAGAGGAGAGGAGAGGAGAGGAGAGGAGAGGAGAGGAGAGGAGAGGAGAGGACTTACAATATGTTCACATATCTTTATAAGACATAACAAGCTGACTAAGGCCTTTAATGCACCTTTAATCCCATCAAACCCTCACAGGTGGATTATAATCCACTCACATGATTAGTCAGTTTGTATGGGGCTCACAGGTGGGGGTTACAGGGGTCAAAGGTCAAGTGATCAGAGATTCATTGAGTTTGTCACTTGACAGTTCAGTAAGGGTTCAGTTTATAAGTTCATGTCAGGGTTACAAAGTGTGTGTGTGTGTGTGTGTGTGTGTGTGTAACAGCAGAAACTGAATGAGCGTCAGTCTCTCTGTTGGTTTCTTTGTGTGACAGATAGAGGACAGAGGAGTAAATGAATCAGTCTCTCTCTTTGTGAGTGTGAGTGTGTGTGAGTGTGTGTGTGTGTGTGTGTGTGTGTGTGTGTGTGTGTGTGTGTGTTATGCACACACAAAGCAGCTGATGTACTCAGACAATAAGCTCATGATCACAGCAGTCAGATGTTCCCAAACTCATCTCCTTCTCTCCTTCAGTGTCTCCTTCAGTGTCTCCTGTATCCTTCTTCCCTCCACTTTTCCTTGTTTCTCCCTGTCCTACCCAGTCATAAGGTGTATAAAACATGAAACCATAACCATGTACCTGGGGCAAAGTGGTTCACCTGGAGAGGGATGTTTGTGTCTTGACTGAGATCTGATTGTATAGCTTTGAATCTTTCACCTCCAAAGTTTAACAAAAGGAAAGGACGGACACAAAGATCAGCTGTAACCTGAGAGCTCTGCTCTGACTGCAGCACAGATCACATTTACCACAGCTCCTGTTAGTCCGCAGGATTAGCTCACCTTCACATGAAGAGGGAGGCTGCTTCTGAGTATAAAGAACTCTGTGTCTTCTTAAAGGTATGTTCTGCTGGATTTTTTGTTGTTCATAAACAACGACGGGTATTTCACACATACCTAGTTAGCAGAAAGCCAACTCACGTCCCTCTCCTCCAAGTTCTAGTAAGCAAGTGAAAGCTGAGCCAAGCTTCTCCCTTGTTTAGGAAAAAGCTTCATCTGCTGGTGTTTCGTTTCACTTTGCTTGTGTTATTCTCTGTGCTACGTCCGCTATTGTTGCAGCTCGGAATAGCTTATTCTAAAATCTAAAATCCTGCTGTCACTTCAAGCTCAAGAATTCTTCCAGAAGTACTCAAAGTCTCTAGATCTGGTTTTAATCCCATCTCTGTGTGCATTATAAAGAGTTTTCTGAGTTTCCTTTTTTTCAGGAGCCCCTTTGACTCCGTTTTGTCTGATCCTCAGGATGAGACATGGATAAGCTCTGAGATCAGTGTCAGAGTTTTACCTCGTAACAAGACGTTATCATCTGGTTGAGAAGAGTAGAGACGGAGTAGAAGGATCCGGTCATTATACCTGCAGACAGACAGACAAATGGGGAGAGACAGTAAGTCAGTCAGTCATTCTGTGGGTGTTATAAGAGTGAAGAAGAGGTGTAGTCTCAATGATGATGAGCGCCAGTGTAGTTCCAAAACTGGAGTTCCTTAAACGTCCACTAGAGGTCAGCTGTAAAGAGAACTAATTCCTCAAAAACAGTTTGTCTGTAAAGAAAGGAAGGAGGAAGGTGGTTTAGTTAATGTACCGTAGCTGATGAGAAGCAGGATGAAAGCTTTGTTCTTTAAAAGGCTGAAGACGGACTGGCGGTAGGAGTAATCCTCAGGAGGAGAGTCAGGGAGCACAGCCTGCGCGTGGCTCGGTGGGAGAGGAGGACGATCCTTTATGACTGAAATACATAGAGACATAAGAGCTCAGAGTAGGCTTAAAGAGAGATTCTCCTGAATGAGCTATAAGAATGTAAATAAAAAGGATCGAGGATGGCTCCTTGGGGGACTCCAGGACAGATAAATGTTCAAATACAACATGTCCACAAAAAGCAACAGAAACAGGGCTTCAAGAAAGAAAAACACTTCAAAACTGGATTAAAAATCACACTAGACACAAAAGGACTAATCTGACTGAGCTGTCAGGTTGCAGTTATAGAGGAACTGGGGAGACTCTGTACCGGAGTAGACTCTGCTGGTATAAGTAATGCTAACAGCATCAGGTTTAATCTGAGCCAAACTTCAGCCTCTCTACTCTACACTGACCCCACTGCTTTCAGTGTCTTAAATACCAAACATACCTCTCATGAATTAAACCCTGACCCTTCACCAGAGGTCTCCTTCTGATCTGGACTACCTCAACAGTAATCTTAATTATAAACTCAAATCCTAATCCTGAACCAGAGCACACAGACGTTCCCACTGTGGACCATAACAAGAATATTTCTATCCATGTGAGGACATCTGGCTGTCAAAGAGGATGGAAAACACTTCTGTTCTTATGTACAGAGGTATGTCTGTTTACCTCACATCACTTTCAGGTAACTGAACCATTAATTCAGCTGGGACAGATGGGTGTGTGTGTGTGTGACTGTGTGTGTGTATTTACCTATGACCGTGAGAATGAAGAGCACTGTGGAGACAGCAGCTGTTCCATAAAACATGATGCTGATGTTGTGACCCGTCAGCTCGATGTCATCTGGCGTTGTGGGGACCAAAACTGGAGGCAGCAGGAAGCCGATGGCCGTCCCCAGCTGAGGACAAGACAAACACGCACACACAGACGTAAACATACAACCCATTATAAACACAATGCAACAACACAAGGCTCTTTATGATCAGCCTGAGGGACTCTGAATCATTTAAAGCTGTGGTTAAACAGCCTGTATCTAGACTTCACACAAGTTTAAAACTTGAATATTCAAACAGATCCACGGAGAGATCTGTACCAACTCTTCATTGTGGTGTGTGTGGGGGTGTGTTCAGAAGAGCAGTGGGCTGTATTTACTCTGACAGTGGGGTTAGGAAATGCCTTCCGAAATCAAAAAGTGTTTACAATGTCTTATTTGATTCTGACAAAACTAAACTAGGATGCATTCCTGGGGACTTCTTCTGTATTTGAGCAGCTGTTGTAAACTGGATATCCACTGACACATCAGCTGAAGGTCTCCAGTTTACAGGGTCACTCTCTAAACTGGAACACAGTGAGCTGACAGAGACACATCCACATTATCAGACTCAAAGAAGACCATTGTGTAGGAGGTACAAAACCAATGCTGCGTTCCGTATGTTCCTCAGAACTGGGAAGTCGGGGGTGGGAGTGACGTCCTCTCCGTGTTCAGCATTCCAGTTGCCAAGTCGGAAAAACTTGTCTTAACAGCAGTATTTCTGTATATACACATCATATGATACTATATATAAATATAGCTTATTTGATGCAACAAACAGTATTCAGAAATTATAATATTAAAAGAATATAACAGGAGTTTCATTACTGTTTACCCCCGAACTCGGAAATTCCGACTTCCGAGTAAAGATGGAACACAGCACAAGTCCATCACAGCTGGGTGTCATCTTATTGTGGACAAGGGAGGTAGGAGGAATAAAAACACAGTGACTGCTCAACCAATCCCAAACTTTCAGCGTTGCAGGTCCCACCTCCCAAAGACCCTGGACCTCTGGAAGGGACTACCCTCGAGGAAGGGCCGTTTTAGGGGTAGATTCACCCCCGGAACGAAATTTAGACCCTAGTTCAGATGGTTAAAACGTAACTGAAGTCAAGAACACAACAGTATCAAAGGAGACAGATTCATTAAGGAAACACAACATGTGACCATAGGTAGGCTGATATTAGATACATTAAGGGTCTTTGGCTTTAATTTGTTCATTTTCACCATGGGCTGAAAGTTTCTGAACCCCTCTTTTAGAGACTCAATGCTGGAATTTAAGTTGGGTTATTGTTTAAGCTAGCAGGGTTTTAAAAGTTTCTTGTATTTTTTTAAAATGTGCAAAAATAAATTATGAGCATCATGCTTGGTGCGAGTGACATGACTATACTGACAGACCTAACAGTGGCATAGTGCCATAGTGACTCATTAATTATTGATTAATAATAGGGCTGAACGGTTTTGGAAAATAAGCTAATTAAGATTTGTTTATTTTTTACCAATATTGCGATTGTGATTTAGCATGCAATATCCTCTGTACACAAGCAATAAATCATTCTGTAGTATGACCAACACAAGAAAGGATCCAGTTAACATATAAACAATTCTTTCCTGTAGACCAGGCCTACATGTTATGATGAAATGAGATCAAATGATGCATGAGTTGATACATATAACATCTTAATTCAACTATTAAAACCAACGTACAATACTGACTGACTGATTTAACTTCAAGCCATGCAGATGTGTCATATTTTTGCCTGAACAAACAGCAAATTGACTTTTGCTGGCTTTAAGGGAGGAGTTCAAGTTACTACATTCCTTTAAGGTCTGTGCACATTAAACTTCTTTCTTTTATTTTTTTTAAATAAGAATTGCAGCCTTTGCGATTTGAAAATTGTATTTTATTAAATTGCAATGTCTGTATCAATTTGATTAATTGTTTAGCCCTAGTCATTAAATATATTTTCTTTGTTTTATATAGACTTTGACTCTCCACTGTAAGAACTCCATGTCTGTTTCATTTTCCGCTATACTTTTGGATATCAACAGCATTTAGTTGTAACCTGAGCACAAAATAAGAATATTAAACTGATAAACCCCCACACTATCTAAAATATAACCTATAAGTCAGACCATCTCATTAATACACAGCCTAATTATAGAAAGCTCTGTTGTTCTTGTGTTTTTATTTCATAACCCTGTGTCTGTGGAGCTTATAACCTTCATGCTCAAAGGGCTTTCCTCTGTCAGGTGAATAAATCTTAGCTGAGTCAGGGGCACACGCACCTGGTTCCCGAGCACGGCCGTGGCGCATGCAGTGGAGACCTCCCGGGGTCCGAACCACACCGAGGCGACCCGGGACGGCAGGCCGAGGATGAAGACCTGCGCCACGGAGCAGATAACCTGCGCAGTGACAGTGACTCCGAACAGTCCGGGGCTCACGCTGGCGCACTTCAGCCATGCGCCGGCGCAGTTGAGGCCGGCGCCCAGAAGGGCCGTGAGCCGCAGACCCTTCCGGTCTAGCAGCCAGGTGGCCGGGAAGATGAGCGGCACGTAGGCCACCATGTAGACGATGGAGAGCCAGTCCACCTTGTCTGCAGAGACGCCGTAGTAGTACATGAAGACGTTAGTGATGATGCTGTACTGGATCCACTGGAAGGCGTTCACCAGGGAGTACAGACTGAAGACCAGCAGCACGGCGAACCGGCGCAGGTACAGCCGGGTCTCCAGAATCTTCTCCTCCTTCTCCTCTCCTACTCCGTTCGGCAGCATCACCTCCCTCTCATCCGGCTGCTCCTCCCTCTCCTGCTCCCGGTCCTCCCGGTCCTGCTGGGTGAGGCTGGCCTCGTAGGTCGGCAGCGCTCCGTATGACGGCTCCGCGGCTGCTCCCTTCACATCCACGGGCTTCCTGCTCACCGTGATGTCGTCAGGTGCGCCAGTGTCTGCGCGCAGATGCTCCTGCACGAGCTCACCGGCGACCATGATGCTCGTGGGATGAAGAGTCCTGTTCCAGAGCCGGCGGATGGAGGTCAGGGCGAGGCAGGAAGAGGAAGAGAGGGGGGAGGAGGAGGAGTCCTCATGCGGTGACTTCTGAGCACGCTCCGGTACATCCAGAGAGAGTTTATCGGAACCGGACTGAGAGCAGGGACATTAAACCCGCGACACAACCCGCCTCAAAGAATCCACGCTGCTCTGTGCGCCTCTCTGTCTCTGTGTCTTTGTTCAGCCCTCTGACGCCTGCACACCCGGCCTTCCGATGCTCAGGAGCCAATAGCAGCAGAGATAGTCCGTGGCTTCTATCTTGCTGGAGTCAATGTGAACAGTAATCCGTGGCTAGGAGGGGGGCAGCATGATGCAACAGCTAGTAAAGGGAACTACTGTATATCTCACCAGGAGCTGTCACTGTTAGCAGATATAAAATTATCAAATATCATTTAAATACAAACATAATCTAGGATATAGTTTAAATGATCTGTCTCATTAGTAAATTCTCATTTTTGAACTAGACGTGACTAAAAATACCCTTTAACACTTACAAAAAAAAAAAAAAAAACTTAGCCATTTTAAGCAGTACACCCTTAAAAAGTCAGGATTGGGGCGTTGGTGTGGTGTGGCAGTTAGGTTAGTTAGGTACCTGCTTTCCCTACTTTAACATGAGTAAAGGCAGAAAAAGCCAAGGTGTGAAAACAGGGTTTATGCTGATATCCTGAGGTCAAATTCAATACCTTTTAAGACTTTTTTAAAAACCTTTCAAAAAGTCTTAAGACCTTATCGTGACAATAAGCTGTTGTTAGCGACAGATCTTAAATAAATTAGGTAAACTGAGAAGGAATAAAGCTTGAAAGAATAAATGAAATTAAAGGCAGGTTAATTGACATTAACATTCTCACAAAAAGTAACAGTGGTTATTTAAGCCCAACTTGCAGAAAAAAAAAACAAGAATTTATTTCATCATTGTTAAAATTTAGGACATGTGCTTAAGATTGTGTGATTTGCTTTCCATCAATGCTACATACTCACGGCTACTAAACTACTCTACAAACTAAGTTTGTTGTCACAGCCTATATGTTGGGCTGCTAGCACTACACATAGCTGGTGCCTCACAAAATTACAACTTTGCTTGTTGTCATGTCACAAACAACAGCACAACATAACTGTATTGGTAAATACCTTATCTTGTCGCGTTGCACCAGTAAAAAGGTGATTTTAACAAAGAAAATTTGTTCCAAAACAAATGAGATCAGGGTAAGCTTTCTCTAAATCGTAAGGATCCAAGATCCCAGGTCCTCAAAAGTCTGAGAAATTTTCTCGGGAGGCTTGAGAAAGTCTTATGATCTGGAGAGAAAGATTTTGAGATGATAAAGCTTTTTCTAGATCCTCATGCTGGTCTGTGATGAGTGTGACTAGCAGAATGATCGTCCAATCATCAGGTGTGGTTAGTTTTGAAGGTTCAGACCCTGAAAACATTTCCCGACCAGAAGGACCATTTCCGTGCCGGACATTTGGAACTGTCTGTCTTTGGAGTCAAAGCTTGAACACCAATAAAATTTAATACCTCAAAACATTAGGGTTAAGACTTTTTGATACTTTTTAAGGGCGTGAATTTTCCCACAACTGATTTATCAACTTTTAATACTTTTACCCTGTGAAAAGTGTAGTTTTGCAAGCAGCCAATTAGCGGTCTTTAAACATGAAAACTGTGCAGTTCCTGAAGGGTCCACTAGAGGCTGTCTGCAGAAGCAGCAAAAACCACATACACACCCATCCAAAAAGCCAATGTTTACATTAGAAATAAAGACACTATCCTGAGTGTGGATTAGACCCTGGACTCGAGAAAAGTTCAGAAAGATCAAAAAGTCACTGTGACTCCAAAATGTAACAATATTAATTTTTCAATAGTTAAAAGTTTCATGGACATTTTTGAATAGAGAAAAGATTTGATGTTAATAATAAGTGGAACTCTGTCAGAGCTGGGTCCATGCTGTCTAACAGGCTGCCCATATGTCCAGGCTGTTATCTGTGCTAATCCTAATCATCATGTGACCCAGAGAGGAGACAACACTGCAGCAGGTAGACAGTGACTCCTTAAGATCCCTCACTCTGACTGCACACAAACCTCACAATCTCAACTCTCCTGCCCCCTGTTGTTAAGTCTATTATCAAGACCACACACACACAAACACACACTGAGAATAATACAGCTTCATCACAGAGACACCCAACAATACAGTCCTGTCATTCGCAGGTCCTGACCATGGACTGTGGACAGCATGGCTTCACCTTTTACCATGGTAGCATTTTAAAGCCACAATACCTCCGTCACAGGTGACACCAGAGTCTGCCGAGTAGAGACAACGATGATAAATCTGAGTGGAGCCAAGAGAATCTCTTCTTGGCTCTCCCTCCTTATGTATTTCACTAATCCTGGAAAAACTGCAGATGTCAGTTATCGTTAAACCCTGTAAAACCATGTTTTTAACATCTAATAACTAATGAAAAAGAATATCTTCAGAAAAAAAGAGGACTTGAACACAACACAGCCCAGTCATATCTTCATATCAGCACAGTATATGGATGTGAGAAACTTTTCTAAGAGGTTTATTTATTTTTTTAGTTTTGACTACAGCCCATCTGGACTGATTTGGGAGATGGGTTTTTTGACCTGTACCACAGCCAGTCACTAGGGGGAGCAGTATTCGTGGCACCCTCACTTTAAGCTGAGCAGGGTCTTGACTGCATGGTCAGGATTTAACCAGTAGAGGTCAGCAAAGGCAGCTGTAACCCTCAGCAGTGTGTAGGTTTGTCTCAGGATTAAATGACCTGTGACCTCAGTGTGTGTTTCAGGTGGCTAAAGACAAAAGAGGAGGAGAGCTCTCACTCTGTGTTTCCAGAAATTTAGAGGAGCAACAAAGAGTTTGGTGTCAGAGGAAAACAGCTTATACTCAAAAGACAAACCAATCATCACATCACAGTCAGGGCCTGCGTCTATTAAAAGCTCATTATAACTTCATCTAAACTACACCACACCGGGTTCCTTCTGAAGCTCCTGCGCTCATGAAATTTGTGGGTCTTGGTTGAAGCCAAATAACTAAAAAGGTAACTCTTGACAGATATAACATTTATTAGCTTGTTTTCTCAAAAACTTCAGCAAGGAAAGTTTAAACTAAAAGTGTAATAGACAAAAAGCAGCAGGTGAAACTGATGAAAATGAATAAATCCAAAGTATTAAACATTTGTGAAATGTGTTTCTGGTGCTCCAACAGTGATACCTCCTGTCACTATAGAAGATCTTTGCAATACAGCTGAGCTTCCTCAGGTTTCCTGTTGTTATGGTAACACTGACCTCATATCCTGCTCACAGTATGTATTATTTATCTCACAGAGACAAACCAACTTTAACCCTGCACAAAGAAACATCATGTCAGCATCTGAGAGGGTGTCGGAGCAGGGTGCCGTGCTGCAGCTCAACCTGCAAAGGGAGACCTGGTGTCAGGTGGAGCTGGATCCCCGACAGTCCTGGGAGAGGGCTGAGAGGAGACACTACCGGAGCCACCTGAGGACCAGCCCGGTCCTCCTCTCCGCGCTGACCTCCGGACCCCAGTGCAAGGCAGTGTGCAGATACAGGGCGCCCCCTGTGGAGCTGGTGGAGAGGCGGCACTACAAGGAGAGCTGTAAGGAGAGATTTAAAACTGGTTTAACACAAACACTGTAATACATACAGCACCTCTGTGGTCAGACCGTTACTTTAGAGAGGACGGGGAAGGTTTTTATGATCTAATCTGATGCATGCTGTTTTATTCTTATACTTTTGATGCCTCCTTAGAAGTTTTTACTTTTTCAACAACAGACTAAGCGGAAAAATTTAGATGAGAGAGAGATTAAGATGATCGCAGTTAATCTTGACAGTTATTTTATAAAAACATTGTTTCCTCAGAGTCAGAGTAAAAGGTGCAAGGAATATTAGTTTTCACCTAAAACAAGAAAACCTGCAGATCTGTCTCATTTTAAAGATCCTAATTTGGCAAACTGTTTCTATCTGTGATCATGTCATTGTCTTCATCTTTGAATCTAGCAGCTCTTCCTAACTGTTATTCCTAACGGAATAATAGCAGCAGACATTAGTGTTTTAAAGGTTTTATCAGTCCATGCAAGCAGCTTCAAGCTCCACAATCATTTTGCACCTTTAACAAAAAGCATCATAATCATTTTCAGCTTCCTGTTCTTTCAAAGTGACTAAGATTTTCAGCTTATGTACCCAGTTCTGAATTTGTGAAACTGGATGGTAAAACTTCATAAAATTGAAAGTTTGACTCCTTTAGTTTTTAACGCCGCTCTTCTTCTCTCACAGATAAATCTCACCTGGTGTAGGCGCTTAACGTGCCGCTATACAACATACAGGAGGAGCCCAACGCCATCATCTCAGAGTTTTATTTCCAGAATCTGTTTCTGATCTGTCATTCAGCAGATAATGTCACTGAGTGTGTTTGTCTGCTTCTCAAAAGCATTGTGTTAGTCTCTCATCTGTTTAACTGATGTTAACTCATCTGTAATAAACTTATCTTCAGTCATCATCAGTGTGAGTTTGGCTTTACTTTGAGAGCTCTGTGTAGAGGAGGATTCTTTACCTTTGAGCTCTCTAACTCCTGAGCGTCAGCGTCTGCTCACCTTGGGGAAGAGTCTGTACGCGTTCTCTGCCGTGACGACTTTGACAGTCTCTGGTGACACTCCTTTGAGGTCGGCGATGTGCTGACAGCACAGCGTGATGTTACGAGGCTCGTTCCTCACCTGGAACACACTCTGAGAGGTGAACACACCTGGAGAGGAGGAGCAGCTGAACGTGATGTTTCCTTCCAGGTTTACTCACGTGTTTCTCCAGACCCAGAGCAGGAGAGTCCGTCTCCAGACAGATGTGCTCCAGAGGAATCTGCTGGATCAGTTTGTCTCTCTGTAAAGAGACATTTCAGTCATTAAGTTGCTCAGAAACTTTTTTAGGATCAGTTTTTACTCAGCGTCTGCATCGCAGTCAAACAGCTCTGACAGCTTTAGCCCTCTCCTACCTGCTGGTTCCTGCAGACCGCAGGTGGAAAGGAGAACAGGTAACCTGCCTTCACTCCCTCCAGAGCTACTGATGGCTTCCCAGCAAAGTTATGAAGCAGAGCTCGACTGATACCTGAAACCAGAGTCAACACATCCAAACATGTAAAGATTCAGACCTCTGTAGATGATCACAGATGACGTCCAGGGGGAGCTGAACTCACCCTGCTTTCTCATGGTGCTGATGGTGACTTTAGCAGCTGATCGAGAGTGGACGTTTCTGCACAGAGAGCAGGAAGTGAAGTGAGTTTTAAACCTTTATCAGACTTCACAAATAAAAGATAGAGTGTTTTATTCTGCTGAACTCACACAGGAAGCTGCAGCTCCTGAGCGATGCTGAGCTGTTTGATGAAGACGTCCAGCTGGTCATCTTTGTCCTGCTGAGAGGGAGCGCACCACGGAGTGAAGTCCAAACCAATCTGAGAACAACAACAACAATAGAAAAATACTCAACACGCCCCAAAAATCACTCATCAGAGCTTTCATATTTAAAATGTTGCAATAAAGTAAGACATTTTAGCTGTTTATCTCATCTCTCTGTTGTTCACTTAAAGCCTGAGGCAGGCAGAGCACCAGCAAAGAGCACCAAATGTATGGTTCTCTGTAAATCTGTCCTGCAGAGCGTGTAAACACAGACACATCAGAGAGTGAAGAACAAACCTGAAGGTCTGCAGATAAAGAAAGAAGCATGTGGGGAGGAGACTGAGTGTACAGGGAGCAGCAGGAGCAAGCAGGAGGTGCAGAGAACACACTGAGGATGGAACCTGATCTGCAGAAATAATAATTGGGAAAGAGACGCAGCGTGGGAGTGTTGACTCTGCTCTGAATCTGCTCCGACAAACACACACATTCCTGCACACATGGTGCTGCAGACCCCAGCAGAGTCAACAGTGGGTGTGTGTGAGTGTGTGTGTGTGTGATGTAGACCGAGGCTGACAGGGCTCATTAACTTTCCCCAACACTGGCTCTGGAGCTGAGCGGGAGTTTAATCTGATTTATTCCAGCAGAAGTCTCACATCAGTCAGCTCGATGGGACTCTGATGGTGAGGACACGTTGAAGGTTCAGGACTCTAACAGGACTCAGGTTTTAGATGACAGTCAGTCGAGAGGTTAGACGAGGATGAAGACTAGGGTAAAGTGTGTGTGAGTTGTGTACCTCTCCCACAGCGACAATGCGCTCACTGTGTTCATAGAAGTGGAGTACAGCAGCATCTAGGTCCTAAAAACACAAAATAAAACACAAACATCCCCAAAAAAGAAGTGAGTTTCATCTAAATAATGTTTAAAACCTTCAGATTAAATCCTCTGAACACTTCACAGACTGGAGCATAAACAGAAACATCATCTGAAAGCTCCTGTGAGGAATGTCCGGTCTATGCTGAGTGTGGCGCCCCCTGTTGACAAACTTTTGAAACTTGAAAACTTTCACAAAACTTTTTGACAACATCTCAGGGGAAAAGTCATAGAAAAAAGACTTTTAAAAAGTCTCAAAACACTTTCTTTTTATTCCAAAGAGCTTCTCTCTTCTTATGTTCTACCTGTAAATGTCTTATTTTTATTTAACAGCTGATGAGAAACCTGTACCACAGTTTGAAGTTGGTCTCTCCATCAATCAAAAGTATTAAACCAGAGTAAATCCTGGCTCAGCTGACTGGCCTCAGAGAGAATCAGGAGATTAGAAACGATCAGATTTCAGTCGGCTGCTGAGAAAATTACAACTGAAACTCTCAGGAGGATTAAACCTGGACATTTCTGTGCCATGTTCTTCAAACTGGCTGTGAACCAGCTGATCTTTCTGCCTCCTGTCAGATTTCTGTCAGAGTTCCTAAAAGGAGTTTAAATGACTTAACTCTTACATGACTGGGCATGAGTTCACCCTGAGAGTTTTTGAGGAACACTCAATAAAGGACGGTAAGGTTTCTGCAGGATCATTCAGTCTATATACAGTATGAGAAACATCCTCCAATCTTCTGTTCTATATCATGAGCTCAGAGATAAAATTAATCCCCCTGAGTTCTCATCTTTCACCTCCTGGCAGATCAGATTGTTTAAAGTCACTGAACTCTTTTCCCCTGAGCCTCTGAAGGAAAAACAACGTACAGACAGACGAGGTAAAGTATGTTTTCCTACCTGAGGTTTGACGCTGCGCTGCTCCAGGCCCCCGTCGACTTGCAGAGGATGGACTCCGAAACATGGAGCCACCAGATCTGGATACCTGTGGGAAGAGACTGACCCTGAATAACAGATGAGGACGACCTGCTGAGAGGAGACGTATGGACGAAGTGAATATGAGGATTCCCTAACTCTGTTTACATTTAGATCTCTGCAGACTCTTTGGGATCAGTTTACAGGGTTAAAAGGTCTCCTCAGTTTTCTTTTCAGTGGTTCAGTTTGGACCACCCTGATCTGACGCCACAGAGAAAATGCTGAAGACCTTATAGGAGAATTACTTGGTCCTGTTTAGAATATTAAACCATTCTTGTTTTAACCCTCTAACTGCTGTACAGACAGAGAAAATTCAAAGAACTTCAGACATGTTCCTGAGGTTTTAATGTCACATTGTACGTTAATTGAAGAAATTATCTCTGCAACTCTTCCACCTGATTTTGCTGTAAATAAGTCATACTATAAATGTGTTTTCAGTCTGAGTCCTTCCTGTTTTCTTTAAAAAACACACAATATCATACAAGTTTGATAAATAGACATTAACCCTGATCTGTTGGACTGATACTATAATTTCACAGACCGTTCCTGCAGCTGGAGAACTCGTTCAAACTCCCCAACTCCTTCTGTAACTGCAACCAGAGTCTTCACCCCGGCCTTCACACACAGAAACAAAAACACACATTAACACACTTTAATGACTCTTTCTTTTCATACAACAAGTTTACCCTCTGAAGTAACTCCATTTCATCAAACAGGAGCACAAAACTACATATAAATAAGTCGCTTTGCATTGCTTTGATGTAAATGTTGAGATCAGACCTCTTTGGTTCTCTGGATTACGTCCTCAAGGTCCTGCAAAGAAAAAAAAGCAGTTTATTCAAATTAAAAGGAGCAGACATATCTTTAAAAACTGAAGCTAGCTGAGGAAATAAGGAAATAAACCATGAAAACAACGTGCTTAATATGCTTATTTAATTAAACATGTGTTATTACGGATTAAAATGAGGTTAATAAACATTCATTTAAAACATAATAAAAATACTAAATGTTTACAGTAGAACTACACTTCTCGGGGGACATATAACTTTAACAGCAGAACGGCCGTTTGGTTGGTTTAACGGTTCCTACCTCTTCGAACTCTTGGGCTGATATGTGACAGTGACAGTCAACGAAGCCTGAGTCCATGTATTTAAAATAATAGGTGCACAAAATCAGAACATAGTTAAAAATAAAATAAATCGGCAGATTTAGTCCTCCTTTATTCCTTTGGACGTAGATAACAGACGAGCGGAACTTCCTTACGACGCATACTGAAGCCGGGGAAGCATTCACAGCCGGACTCTTTGCTGACGTCACACGTATAAACAGAAGGCGGTAAAGATGGCGAACAGAGAATCCTCACCCAGAGATGAAAATAAAGATGAAACAACAGAAGAGGAGTACAGAATTAAAGTACCGTCAAAGAAAAGAGTGACCGAGCTCATAGACCAGTGTAAAGAGGTTTTAAAGACAGCGTTGGACGGTCAAACCGACGTGAAGGAGGACGTGAAGAAAGAGTTAATACTGGATCTGTTGGCGGTGAGTTCATATTTTCAAACATTTATATCGTAAATCCAATTTTAAGGCCCAGTCTTCTCCATGTGCAAATAATTCACATGTAATTAAATGCCATATTCGGTGTTAACAGAAACTTCAGTTGACTTTTACTTTTACTAAGTTTCCTCAGAGCTGCTGGTTACAGGAATGTGAACCAAATCCCATCAGAAAAACACCGTATTTACTGGTGATTTACTGATCAATACTCTCTACTAGACTGTATACAATACACTCAAAATAATAAAAAGTATAAATAATAGGAAATAGAGATTAGAGTCATGAACTAAAACACTGAAACAGTCTGACATAAATCTGAACAGAAAATACCTTTAGCAAAAATCTATATTATACTTTAAAAGGTTATTAGATAAAATAAAACTAACACTCCCCTGATTAAATAAGCTGTCATTTAACAGTTGAAGTCTTTGAAAATGGGTCTGAAACAGGATGCTTTTAAATGCAACAACAGAAGAAACTGACTGAACACAAAGCTAGCACAGCTGAAGCTCATTCACCCTGACTTTAATCTTACCTCAAGCTCTGTTAAGGGATTTAAACTGTCTATAAAGTGTGTCTTAGATAAGCAAACTATGAGGATGTTAGAGTTAGTGTGGAGTCTGTCTGTGGAGCTCTGCACAGTCTGGCAGATTTTGCTGGTTTTGTTGAAGACAGTGCCGTCCAGATCTGAGAAATGCTGCGTTGACAGTGTTTTGTGTCTGTGTGCAGAACTTTGAAGCAGCTGTTCAGGAAAATGTTCTGGTGAACGGGAAACCATGGGAGGAGGCACCTGATGATGAAGGTGATTCTCTTTCCCTGCTCAAACTCCAATAAAGCAATTCAGGATCATTTACATGTTATTCCAAATAAGGGAAATGTTCTGTCCCTAATTCCTGCTGTCTGATGTTAACTCTGGATGTAACTTTATTATTCCCTTCTATCAGAGAATGAGGCCGTTGATCTGGAGAGTCTGCTGGATGACACCATTGTAGAGACCACCAGGAGGCGTCGCTCATATCCCAGAAAGATCCTGCCACATTTCCTCCATGCTCTGAAAGCTGAGAGAAAACTCATGGTGAGTGTAGGAGCAAAAAGGTGTAGGTTTTTCATCATTGCTTTGATGACATAATTGCATTGACATAGTAGGGATGTGGTTATTTCCTTTTTTACTTTTACTTTTATTGTATGTGGTGGTGGGAGTTTTAGACAAAACAAAGCAGACTAGAAGCTCTCATATTTATTTCACTGACCTTCATTTTACCTTGTCCTCATCGTTTATTACATTTTATCGTTTTCCCACTTTTTTGCTCCTGCTTATTTGCTTTTTTTAATTTGGATTTTG
This sequence comes from Halichoeres trimaculatus, assembly GCF_033239565.1. Lineage (NCBI taxonomy): Eukaryota > Metazoa > Chordata > Actinopteri > Labriformes > Labridae > Halichoeres > Halichoeres trimaculatus. The sequence goes on along the minus strand of NW_027437191.1, from coordinate 26,559,249 downwards.
GCACAATAAAAGCTTTAAACTGATCATTGACCCTTGTAAACTTTGGATATGTCACAAAAGAAGAGCTTTAAATTCTGCAGAAGCTGAAATTTGACAGACAGCTGCAACAGTGGGTTTCTCTAAAGCGCTGTCTTTACTACGGCTTGACAGAGAGGGTTGATGTGTGCGTGATTTGTTTTTTTCTTCAGGGGCTGTACCAGCAGGTGGTCAAACCTCAGGAGGTTCTCAGAGATCCGGATCACGGTAAAACCTTAAACTGAAATGTCCAAGCACGCCTCTTTAATGGGTAATCTATTTATTCCCTCAGCAGCCTGTGGTTGATGCTGCTGTTTGTAATATTTCTCTCGGTTTCATTGATAGTTTATATTTCTTTAATCCACTCCCGTGAGTAACCACAGGATGCTGGTCTTTTTTTTTTACCTCAGAGTTAACCAGGAGCATCTACTTCTCTTTGCAGAGAGCATTTGAAAGTTTGAACCAGAAACAGGGACATGTTTCAGAGGTTCCTGTTTGTGCTGTGAGTTTCAGAGAGAGGATCGAGGGAGAAGTGAAACATCTGGTTCACGACACTCAGATAATGTTTGTGGTTAATCTGACAGTTAATCAAAGGTGCCAAAAGTTGAAGATTTACTCCTTTAACTTTTCCAAGCATTTCCTCTCTCATTAAACACCAAGGAAGCTGTTTTTGTTTTATTATAAAGTTTGAAATTCTTTATTCCTCTCACTAAAAAAGCCTCCTCCTCATTATGAGCTTGTTCCTCTGTACTTTGCCCTGAAGTTTAAACTTTCAAATGTTGAGATGTCTATGGGGACAAAAGAAAGGACCATAAGTAAAACATCTCACAGTTCTCGTTTCTAATCAGTATCTTAAGTCTTGTTGACGCCTCTGTGATGTACAAAAAACACTTTATATTTTATCATCTGATGTCTTAATGGCTGAACAGAAGAATATTCTACTGTCTGAAGTTAATAAATGATCTACAATCAGTGTGTTTACTCTCAGGGAAACAGCAAAAGTGTCAAACAGCTGAAGATATTAATAAAGACTTCATCTGGTAACTCAGAGTTATGATATTCATCTTTATTCCATCGTTACAGAGAGCATGATGAAGGATTTATCCTCAGCAGCCCCCGTCATGGTGAAACAGGCCATCCAGGTTATAAAGGTAACACACACACACACACACACACACACACACACACACACACACTTACACTGTAACATTATTTACGCATGTTGTCTTTATCTCTCTGCAGTCCATCAACACTCTGCAGAAACAGGCTGAAGGCCTCTGTGAGGTCCTCAACATGAAGCCCAGCCCTGCCTCCATGGAGATCCACAGAGAGGTCTTCGGTCCCGACAGCCAATCAGACGCACACCTTCCTCCTGGGAGCAGAGCGGCGAGGAGCAGGGAGCCAATCAAGAGAGCCGTGGAGGACGCAGCAGCTGCAAACTGTTACGTTCCCCTGAGCAAGAAAGCTGCAGCGGAGGAGACGATGGAGTGACTCTTCCTGCAGGTGTTTCTGTAAACGATGGAGGTGATGGGATTGCAGGGATTCAGTGTGTTTCAGTCAAACCTCTATGTCTCATTTCTGGAGGAGATCAAAGGTCAGGAATAACTCCAGGTAACGTAAAGTCAGCCTCCACGTTTCTTCTGCCTTCATAAGATCACTCCAGGTGACTTCACACAGACTCATTTTATCTCACTGAATCTGAAACATTCATCATACAAAGCTGCACAAAGCATGTCAATGTTAACTGGTTTGGAGCTCGTAGTGCTAAATTAAGTTAAAGTCTGCACGTTAATTTACAGACAGACACACACAGGATGAGACGTTTGAAGAAGGACGTTTTTTGGTCACTAACGGTCTTAAAGAGCTTTGTTCATGGGCTGTCAGCTCCAGTTACTGAGCAAAAAATAAACTGTTTATTAAAAAAAGAAACTTTTTAGTAAATGGGTTGTTGTGCTGATTTTTTCCACAGTGTTAGCAAATAAAAGCTAGTTGAAGCTAGTGCATGAAATTATAACTTGCAAAAAAAAAAATCTTAATTTTGTTGATCAGATGTGTTTCATCAGCGTCCACAAAAAGCAAAATTGAAAATCCCCACAGAACATGTGCGCTCTGCGTCTTCTTTAGTCCGTTTCCTTCAAAAAAAACCCAGATGTTTTTGTTTGCTCACCCTGACCTTCATGGCCAAAGTGCACCCGTCTCGTTCACAAGATTAAGGAGCGACCCCCGGGGGGACACCCCGTGCAGTTTTTTGTGTTTGATGAAAACCTCAGTCCATGTGACTTCTGTGAACATCCCTCACTGCTTCTCCTAAAACAGCAGCGAGGCTGAGAGGTGAAAAGAAAGCTGAAGTGAAACGGAGACTGCCTCCTGCCTGCTTTGGTTGGACTCTCTGAGCCCGTCCTCGGATCGTCTTCTGTATTTTCAGACACAGACAGCGTGCAGGTCGAAACATATTCCTGATTTTAATCTGTAACCTGCAGATAAAAACACACACACCTGTGATGTCAGAGTGTGACGCTTCCTGCCAGTTTTATCCACAGAGCAGCGAGGAGACACACCTCTGTGAAGGATGTGAGGTAAGAGCACAAAAACACAGCTCACTGAGCTCTTCTGTTTTTATCATCTCAGGAAAATGATCTCCATGGTGCACAGAGCTTTAGTTCAGTGGAGGTCAAATGTCAGAGGTGTACAAACATCTTTAGTCAAACTCTCATGTTCAGAGTTAGAGGTGGTTTCATGCATGTCTGCTTTAATTTGATCCTTTTTTTACTGAAATTAACTGAACACAGTAGTTTATGATGTTGTTAACCTAAAACTCATGATGAACTGTGTGTAGCTGAGCACCAAAGCGCTGTTGGGTATTACAAGTATGTGTTGAAGTAAATGCTGATTTGTACTTTTAAATTCTACTGAGTCAGACCTGAACTAGCTTAGAGTTTAACCAAAATGTTAGAAAATGAAACAATAAATATTTAAAGCAGTAATAGTAACAAAAGTGCTCTCAGCAGAATTTTGTAATATTCAACATACAATACCAAGCATGACCAGCAGGTGGCAGCAGTGCACTGTAGACATAAGCATACAGTGTGTTTCTGCAGACCTGGGGACAACAGATTCATAATCACATTTCTCAGACCTGTTTTGTTTGCAATAGCAGTCTTAAAGGATTACAAAGAGCCATGTTTAGATTTTAAGGGTACCACAAAGTACTTCAGTTGTTAGTGTCCCCAGGTGGGTAGAAAAAACAGTTTAAGTGTAATGTGTATATATATGTGTATGTGTGTTTCAGGACTCGAAAGACGACAGCAGGAGGCTGAAGAGGCGGGAGAAGAACAGAGTTTCAGCCCGAAGGAGCCGAAAGAGACAGACACTGAGAGCCGACCTGCTGCATCAGGTGAGTGTGTCTGAGTGCACTGAATTTAAAGACCAGCTGAGGACTATGGGAGGGAAACTTAATACCACATTAGGACTCCTGAGTCTTTTACTTTTCTGAACAAGTAAAGCTTGTTTTGAGGATTCTGGTTCATGTCAAGTCATAAGAAGAGCTGTAATCATTTCCCAACATCACCGCAGAGATCAAATTTGTATTACAGGAGAAAAGCCCTGTAGCATTCCGCGTGACACAGAAATAAAGAGTTTCACTTGGTATGAGGGTTAGAATCTCCTCTCCTCTTTCAGGCCTGTGAACTGCTAGAGCAGAAAAACATGAAGCTGAGGAGAGAGGTATGGACACGTGAGTTAATCATCATCATCAAGAAGTGCACATGTGCAAACCCTGCCTTTACTTTTGAAAGATATAAGATTGCACACTAATCTTGAAACATCACAAACTCCACATAAGTTTCAACAATTTAAGACATTAATTTGACAAGAATTACAAATCACAAAACACTTGAAAATTTCACAGAATTAAATCCATTTTCATCACGTTTGTGTGCAGGTGGATTCTCTCTCTGAGGAGCAGCGCGAGCTCAATGATGCTCTGAAGGCTCACGAGCCCTTCTGTCCCATCATGCACTGCTCCTTCAGCTCCTCTAGTGCCTGCAGCCTGCAGGTTGTCTCCAGAGAAACACACTCTGTGTGAGACCAGGGAGGGGTATATCTGAGCAGGCAGTGTGTGCTTTAATAACTCTTAGGATGACTTGTAATGCTACATTGGGCCACTAGAGGGCGATATTCACCATAGCTAGAGATCAAATTTAAGTCCTGCTGAGCTCTGAGGTTTCATCATCAGAATAAAGAGCGCCCTCTTGTGATCAAACCTGTGTAACTTCAGAAACTGAAGCTTCAGTCTTTCAGCTTTCTCAGCTTTACTGAGTAAGAGAAAGCATTAAATCTAAGTTTGTGTTTACTGTAAAAATCTCTGTGAGCTGGTTTTAAGATGTTTGATGTCTCACACCTGTGAAATAAAAGTTTATAATGATGAAACAACACAGTCACGTCTAATTTTGTACATTTTCATATAAAAAATACTGAAATATTTGACTCATAAACTTTTCATATGAGACAGTGAAGCCTTAATGCAGCAGATTCTTCATGTTCAGAGTCCAAAGGCGCAACTGAAGGAATCATCAACTGTGTGCAGTCAGTGTTTGCTGAATAAATCGAAAATAAGTGTTTGACTGGAACGATCAGCCCCTTCACTCAGTTTAAAATAATGACTTCCTTCTTTAAATTTAATGTAGTTTAGTCTATTTAAACTTGAACTGTCAGAGAAATAAGAGTTCCTAACACAAAGGCTTAAAGATTTTTTCATTCAGGATGAAGGTTGTTTGTTATACTTTACTGAACTAATGGAAATAAAAAATGTTAAGACTTACCAAACAAAATTAAAAACACATCTGAACACTTTGAAATTTGACTTTCTGTAAGTGAATGTAACACTATTACAGCCCTAAAATGAAACAAGAGATCACTGATAAACAGAAAAGTAAAAAAAACAACAACAAAAAAACGGAGTGCTTTCAGCATAGTGATGGGTATGTTGATGGTGCATCATGTTTACAATGTTTAGTGCTAAAAATGTTAATGTTTTCTGGTTTAGTTTAGGAAATGGGTGCTTTCAGAACAGAAAAATAAAAAACAATAAAACAAAAAGCTGATTAAATGAGAAAAAAAAGAGAGAAATAAAACCTACATTAGGACCTGAAAATAAAAGTTCTCTGACTGATTAGTTTGATTGAGTCGTAGTGGTGATGAGTTGGCTAGTTTCTAAAGTCTCACAGAGATTAAATTAAGTTCCCTCTGTGGTTATGAGTAAATGAAAACCAGAAACTCCTCCAGGATGTGATTTATCTGTCTGTGACAGTCGACATGTTCGTCCCTCAGCGAGTCTTCCCCGACGTCATGTCATCTCGGTGAAGTTCCTGCGGTCACTACAGTCAGTCAGCTTACTTCATGTGTGGTCTGGTTACGTTTGAGGCCGCATTGTGAAGCTAATACTTCCTGAATCTGACCACAAACACATCACATCAAACTTTACCTACTCAGGGATCCTCTTTCATTTTTCCTTCTGCTCCTATGCTGAGCTGAATAAAAAGTTCAGCTCAAGTACAGGAAGCTCACCTACAGAAATGAAAGTGAACCTTTAACTTCTGCAGACTTCTGGGAAAAGCAGGGACAGTTACACCTCACTGGCCTTATATGGTTCTCTGAGTTGAAGAAAACACACAAGGAAAGACAATTTCAACACTTTAGAGTCAAACCGAGGCTAGAAACCCACGCACTGTGAAATAATCTGCTGATGTAGCAGTCAATTATCAGTCTGTTAATCTGAGGGACATTCAAGTTTAACTGTCAGCAGAAACAGTGACACTAAGTTATGATATTTAGATTTGTATTCCTTCTTACTGACTACAGCTAAAAATCACAAAAAGTGCAAAACCTGAGTGGAAACAGGTGGAAACTCAGGTATCTAACGTCTCCAATTATTCACATGAACAAAATGCAGTTCCTCAAATGTCCACACGGGGCAGGCTCCAAAGGTCAAACCAACACTTGTGTAAAAACTTGCATCACATTCAGTCAATCAGCTGAAAAGAGTTTAGCACGTCTAGCCTCTGCTTGCTTACAGCATAGTGGTTAGTTTGGTAAAATATTAGCTCAAGTAAGTGTCAACAGAGCATGTGCAGTGACCTCTGATCTCAGGCAAGCTCTTGACGCACACAAACACACACCCGTGAGGACAGACTTAACTGAACATGTACAGTGTTTGTTTAGCACATCAATGCTTCCTCTTAGATTTCTGTAGAAACTCTGATTCAGTCTTTGCTCAAAATCCAAACATCACACCCGAGGACAGGATATGGCATAATTTATTCATTCATTCATTTATTTATTCATTCACGTCATCAGACTCTGAAAGCTTCATCCAGACAGAGCTCTGTGATGTGGCATCAGGCTAATCATTACTTGGACCAAAAGTACATCTTTAAAGCTTTTCTAACTTTGTTTTACTTCTTGAATGAATACGTTATGAAAATGAAAAATTCAGTTTTACTCTTTCTATTCCTCAAACTAGTGTTTCAAAAGCTTATCAAATCCTTCAGCAATAAAAGTATGTCTGAAAAACACTGAAACTGATGTGTACTGATTCTTTATGCGGCAACATTTAGGGCCTGTCTCCACTGATGTAGTTAATAAACCTGTTATTGTTTTTTTGCTTTGATTCAGTGAATTTTAAACAGAAAACATGAAGCATTAGCATTAGCAGAATCTCTAGAGTTTCATTAGAGAAACTTCAAATTATCAAATGTGGTTAGTTTTCCCTCAGGACCAACATTTACCATCCTTATTGACAAATTAAGCCCCGCTTCCACCAAGCAGTCTGGTTTAGATCAGTATGGTTTAGTACGGGTTGGCTGTGTTAAGCTTGGTCCTGTTTGCGTTTCCACAGCAAACCTTGCCCACTCGTGGTAGGCGGCGTGTAAGCCGTTCGTGACAACCCTATCAGTAATCTAATAGTGTGACGCCATAGCAGCACAACACAGAGAACCCCCCTAGTAAATTGAACAAAGAAGAAAAACACGACACCGTAAACAAAGAGCAACGATGGAAGACATGCAGCATTTCGTCCTCTTTGTGATTGGCATGTGGCCCTTTGATACAAAGTGCAATCAAGCTTAGTTTTAGTGAAGTCTGTGTGCCGCAAGGGGAAATGCAGCCGCTGTCGCACGGTAAGTGACGATTCTTTCGACCAATCAACAGTCTGGAGTGTTGTAGCTCCACCTTCTGAGATTGGATCAGTTTAGTCTGGCACCCTTTTGAAAGGGTCCCAAAAAGTAAAAAAAAGGATGGAAACGCCGTAAAATGTGTGCCGCGCCAAGACGAACCGAATTGAACCGCTTGGTCGAAACGGGGCTTTAGATACCTGTGTTTAAAATGTTGAATTGACTTCTTTAGCTTTTTCTCAAACTTTTTTTTTTTAGGAAGGACATCCTCAGCGAGGAACAGGGAAAGCAAGAGGCATTGGAGGAGGGCTTCGGCTAAGTTGTGCCAGGATCAGGACTGGATCCTGTGACCAGAGTTACAAGGACTATCCGTCCAAGGTAAAAACCGGCACAGTACACACGTTAAACTGTTTCCACCTGAGAGCACTTTGTGTACAGTCAGCAATAACCAAACAAAGGAATACTGTCAGTGGAGATAGGCCCCCAATCCCACATTTAGGGCCTGTCTCCACTTATGATGTTTGATTTTTTTTAAGAAAATCACACTTTTCCCCCCTTGTTAAAAGATCATTTTGGGGCCTTAATTTAAGCAATTTATTTTATTTTTTTAATAGGGCAGCTTGAGAGAGGAACAGGGAAAGTGGAAGAGAGTCATACTAGGGCCATAAATCAATCTTTTGCCCAGAGAAATGAGGACCATCACCCATGTTAGTTGGACTCCTGATCCTTCAGCTAAGGTAAACCAGCACAGACAAACAACAACAATAATTTGGATTTCTGGGAGGATTTTTCCCTTAAGTATTGGGTTAAGCTCAGAGAAAACAACAAAAAACACATACAAGTCCAGTTTGTCTTGTTAATGTGTGTGAAAGGCACGTTTGTGAAAGTACAACAGACCATAAGAGTTGAAAGGAAGCAGAGTCAGAGGATCTAAGGTCAAGGTAGTACATGTAAAAAAAAATATTTACACATACTAACAACAGTGAAACTTATTTCATCAGAGAGGATGTGAGTGCAGCGACAAACATCAGCTAAAAGGGAAGAAGCAAAGCGGTGCTGCTGTCAGTGGAGACAGGCCCTTATGTCTTTTCATCTCGTCCACATTCAGAATTCCAACAGAGTTTAAAAGACTAATAAGAGTTTGGTCCAATGAAAACACAAACAGTTTTATGGAGGAATGTTATTAAAAGTTGCTTTTAGAAACGATCACAAATTTCTTTTGCTCTCAAACCCAGAGACTGTCCTCCACATGATCCCAGATTTCTTATTTGGTTTTCTCCTTTTTTGTATCAAGCTCTGGAGGATGAAGACTTTGTGATTCTCTGATAAATTGCTGATTTTTTTTACTCAAACTCTTTTCCTGACATGTTCTGCTCCAAACCTCTTATGAACAACAAGTGGACACACACACACACACAAACACACTCGCACACACACTCAACCTGACACACCTCCACCACTTTCATACACTTCTTCTAAGTCATGGGTGAGTTCTTGAGTATTTCTCTGGAAGAAAAGGCGAGCAGTGCCAGCAGACACTGTGATGGCGTCAGAGATTGGCTTCTTTCTTTCTTTTTTACTTTTTACGGTAAATGACCCTCAGTATACCGTCTGGTACATGTTTATGTTGATTCAGGCTGCTTTTCCAGGAACATGTGCCGGCTTTGTTTCAGAGGAAAACTCAGAAACAGAATCCGAGTTTATTCAGACTTTGGCAGTGAAGCAGAAGAAATCAGTGCAGCTGGTTGCATCGCACTGAGCGTGTGCAAAGCTGACTGGGTGTTGGTGCATTCAGATGCACATGTGGTTTGGACCGGTTGCAAAGCTGGAAGCTCTGATTGAAAAACCTGAGGCTGTCAAGTCCTCTTTGATAAAAACCTCTGTTAATATTTCTCTCAAAGACACAAAGGGTTTCCCCATCTGAGTCCCTGTTCACACGACCCAGTGTTACTTCCTTGTCCTGTTTTAATCCTCTCTGTTTCCTCTCAGTCAGACTTTCTAACTGTTGTATTTCTGCAGTTTTTCTCAGGTGAAAATTCTCCTCCTCCACCTCTCTGCGTAAGGTTAATGAATCTATCTTTCAATCACAGCTTCCTGCAGAGACACGGCTTCTTGTTCTCCTTCCTGTTCAGACTTTCTCTAACACTTTTACTTGAGTGACCATTCAGTCTGATGAAGCAAACTGTGACCTTTGACCTCGGTCACACAGGATGTGACTGCTCAGATTATGACACCACGTTTGCATCAGCGGCTCTGCCTCAACTTGTGACTGAGTTTCATCAGTTTCTGCCTCAACCGAGAGAATGACACAGCATCTTCCTGTGAGTGTGTGTGTGTGTGTGTGTGTGTGTGTGTGTGTGTGTGTGTGTGTGTGTGTGTGTGTGTGTGTGTGTGTGTGTGTGTGTGTGTGTGTGTGTGTGTGTGTGTGTGTGTGTGTGTGTAATTAGACTTTGCCCTAGTATTGACCAATCCCCCACATGGGACCAGTAGCAGAGGTCTGAGCCTCAGGCCAACCTCAGAGTTTAACTCTTTTAGCTCTCATACAGACAAACTCAGGATCTCACACTCTGGATCAGAATAATGTTTAATCAAAGATCATCTGAATCCCACTCAGGTTATTTCTGACCTTTCCTTTCTCACAGCTTTCCACCTTAAGCAAACTCTGGCAAAAATTAAAAACAGAGTCATGGAAATATGAAAATCTTAAAAGAATAAAACCCACTCAGAGATACATTTTACATTTTCTGAGTTCAGGGCCTGCATCAAAAATAGAGCCTGAAATCTAAGCACGTGTTTTGATAGCTGTATTTACAAAGTCCCATTTGCCTAGTTTCCACTAAGCAGTCCGGTTTGGTTCCTGTGTAGCTCCACCTTCCTAGAGCGGATCGGTTCAGTCTGGCACCCAAACGAAAGGGTCCCAAAAAGTGGGACGGCTTGTCTCGATTATTTGGAGATGTATCCTGGGATTAGTCAGTGGAAACGCCAGAAAATGCGTGAGACAAACCGAACCGGTCTGCTTGGTGGAAACGCCAGAAAATGCGTGAGACAAACCGAACCGGTCTGCTTGGTGGAAACGCGGCTTTTGAACAGCAGAGATCCTAGATAAAAAAGAGATAAAGTAAAAAACAATATAATAAAATTTTAGCCGTTAACCAGTGAAATACTAAAACCTGATCAAGGGGCACAACCTCAAAAAGAACAGTGAATATGTAAAAACCCAACAGCAGGAGAAGAAAACCCAGACAACAGAGGAACCGACAAAACAGACTGAGACCATGAGAGGTAAAGGGAAGAAGAAAAAGAAGGAAAGATAAGAAGAAGATAAAAGTTATGATAACAGTAAAGCCAAATAACGTCAAGTTCAAAATGTTAAGTTGCTGTGTAAACAACTAATATATAGATATATATTTATATATAGTGCAATCAGGGTCAGTGGTTCAGCATATCTGCACTTCCTGCTTGAGGCCACTTGGACATCCTGACCTGACCTGAGTTATGACCCAACACTGAACTGAAAATAAAGTGCACCTCGCTGTACATTCGGCAACGCACTGAATGTTGAAACTCCTCACTTCTGCTTCTACTTCAGCCGTACTTCTCCTCACAGAGAGCTTCTCCTGTGGAGAAAGTTAACGATTAAAAGAACTACCCATGAGCACCAGGAACTTCAGTCACACAGGTTTGGGGGCAAGCTCTTTTTAAAGTGAATTAGGTCATAAAAGTAAAGGTTAGGATGGAAATATATGACTTTTAAATTCCTCAAACTTCACCCACAACTTCTGGGAGAGAATGAAGAAATAACATCTGTTCATCTTGTAAAATACTAAAGAGAGACAGAGAGGGTGGGGAGGATTCTCATCTTTAAAAACGACAGTTTTTCGATGATTCATGTCACATCTTGTTCCTGTCAAAAGTCAGATAAAAGCAGAAACTTGACTCTGACACTGAGCCATAACCACATAATATCTGATGTTAATCCTTTGATGAGAGAGAGGAGGAGGTGAACCAAGTTCACCTGAGAACAAGGAGAACAGAGGAACACTCACACCTGTATGATCTCCTTAGGTTCAGAGGAAAGCAGAATTAAAATGCAGTTTCTCGTTTAAGCCTCTGCCTGTAGTTACAGTAAAACTCACACCAGTTCTTTGTCTTTGCTCCTGTGTTAAAATTGATAGGAACAGCACTTTGTTTCAGCCAGGATCACACCCATCAAAATAAAGACCTATCTGCATGCAATAAGTTATATTTGGTAGTATGTCTCTGTTCTAAAAGTGTCTTGCCCGTCCACATGTGGAAAAGCCAAAGCCTGAAGCAGGGAGAGCACAGCTGCTGCTCTGCTGCTGCCTTGATTGGTCGATCTGCTTTATTGTTAGGGATTGGGTAAAAAGTCAAGTTTACTGGTTTCTGATTTTTCTTCTGTTATTCTTGAGAGAGGAAAAAAAGCTGAATATTTGTAGAACAAGAATTTATTGTTTAGTCAAAACCTGAACTGGGCAGAGCACACCTCCACTCTCCTCCATGTTCATACATGTAAAGCTTAAGGCAGGGAGAGCATCAGCAAAGAGCCCCAAGGTCAAGAGCAGAAAGAGCATCATGGGGGACACGTATGACCCTGGTGAAATCAGACACAGCATGAAGGAGGAAGGGGTTTCTGCTTGGCGTTGTTGTTTCCTGCTGGACATCAAACAACACCAGCATAGATCAAAACATTTCCTGTCACAGCATCTGAATCTCTAAAGAAACTCTAATTTCATGAGGTTTAACTTTAGGGACTCAAACACAGCACAACATCTGGAGGGATTCTGTAACAGCCTGTCAGACGGAGTACACGCTGTGGATCAGGTGACATCAGCGTCACAGCAGACACAGAGTCTAAGATGCCAGACGGGGTCATACAGATTGAGAAACCTGGATCAGATAATGATCCTCCTTTGTGTCCTGACACAGAGATTGGAAGGGTGGGATCAGGTGACAGAGCCGAGGGCTGTGATTGGATGATTTTGAATACATAAACACAAAGGAGCAGCTTAGAACTACTTAAGTTTAGGAACATGGATCTGTCCTGACACAGTGAGAACAACCCATCCCTAACACCCTGACCCTGACCCATTCAGAGAGAGAGCAGTTTGTAAGGGTCACTTCAGGTGAGCCTATAACCGGTTTTATTGTTCTCCAGTAGTTTTTAAGCGCATCAAAAAATAAGCTGATGGAATTTTACAGGCTGGTTTCAGATGAGCAGAAGATAAATGTGTAAAAAAAAAGAGTTTTTTTAAACCTGCATTCAAGTGCATGGCCAACAGGGGGCGATACCACACTGTCAGTCACCAAAGAAAATTAGCTTTTACTCTTCACTTAAATTAGTTTTCTGTTGAGTTTATTTCTTTAATCTGTATTCCTAAGTCTTCAGTGATAAAGAACGATGTTCATTCAGTAAACAGTGTCAGAAGTTAACGTCACAGGGGCAGGGCTGGATTTTGAAGTATTAGAAGCTGCAGTTTCTGGAGTGTCCACTAGCTGGCTGCAGAATCAGCTGGGGCACGATTAAATCATTCAGCACGTTTTCATGATGATAAACCTGAACATTCATTTACCCACAGTTTTGATGTCTGGGTTTGATCCTGAAGTCAAAAAGAAAAGTTACCACTTTTCTCCAGCAGAGGGTAAAAGTCTTCTCTCTGACTCACGTGATGAGCATTTGATGTGTTTGACTTAAAACTTAAGCTGGGTAAACATCTGGCATATTGCCACCTACTGTAGAGGAAGGGAAAAGCCCAGTGTTTGTCAACTCTCTTTCTCTCTCTGCAGTGTACATGTCCAGTCTTGTCTTTCTCCCTTTCTCCCTCTTTCTCTCCTTCCCTCTTGCTCTCACCCTCTCTGTCTGCAGGAGTGCATGTCCAGTCTTCTCTGCCTCTCTAATTCAAATTCAAATTCACAATCTTTATTGGCACAAAGTTTTCTTTTTTTTTTTTTTAAAGAAAAAAGAACATGATACCTAAGCCAGAGTTAAAATGATTAAGAATTAAATAATAAATAATCAAAATTAATTGATTAATTTTCTGCAGTCGCACATGTCCAGTCTTGTCCCTCTTTTTATCTCTCTCTGCTGTAAACACACTCCCTCTGACCTTTATGTTCAGGTGATAAAACGTCCTACGTCTGTAAAGTCATAAATTTCCTCAAGGAATGACCTCAAACATGTTATGATGACAGCATTTTATCACTGAGATAAACAGGAAAACAACAGGGAAGTGTTACAGGTGGACACAAGGGGGCTTCAAAGCTAGAAGCACACCTTTATAAAGCCAAAGGTGAGATTACCTTTGACTGCTTTAGAGAAACTATATACTATATTTTTACCCACCAAACTGTGAAATCTGAGGCAGTTCTGTTCATGTTTCTGATGTGTTTAAACATGTGATTTACCTGAATATTTAATGTCATATTATAAAGAAACTTCAACAGAAAGCTGGACCAGGACCAGACTCTGGATCTAACAACAAGAACAGATTGAGATAAATCAAGCGATGCAAGACAAGGTGTAGAATTTGAAATACATGTTTTAATTTACAACGTATCAAAAACAAAAGTTAACAGCTCACAAAGATAGAAGTACACGTCGGTAAAAGCAGTGCAGCTCAGCCCTCGGCCTATAGTCCAGGCTTCAGTGCTCCAACAGTCAGAAAGCAAACAGTCGATCAGAAAACAGCCCCCAGGAGAAGAAGGCACAATAACACACAAACACATCCAGGTGTCTATCAGCTATCTATGAACACCACGGTGATCTAAGTCATCCACAATCACACAAAGAAATACAGAAACACACAGACGCCTGCGTCCCTTTAACCATCACTAACACATGGAGGATACATTTCTTTCTTTGACTCTCTAACCATGCAAACTTAAATATTAAACTTCAGTCCTCAGTGTAAAAAAAAACACCTCGCTGTGATGTTGAACCTGAGCCATGACCTCAGACTGACATGATGTGACTAACCTGAAACTCTCACTAATGGACATGTAGAGTAAACTTTGTGATAACTCTGACATTTCTCTCTCAAACAGATCAGAGAGGAGGAGGGAGCAGAGGGTCAACATTTGGCAGGATTTATAACATATCGTCATCATGGTACACAGCGTCAGAGTCAGGCGTGTTGGAGAAGCAGCTGAAGCAACACTTCCAAAAGATACCGAGCTAATGATATCTGCTCAACACACCAAACCAAAACAATGTTCATAAAATACACTTTAAAAAATTACAATCTGTTGTTTTTCTCCCAGTCAAGACCCAGAGAGGCATATGGTGATAACATACAGTAGAAAATAACATATCTGAAAATAACACATCAGAAAATAACACTGGTGAAGCTTCATCGTCACAGAAGATGTAGAAAGCAACACTAGATTCATTAACTTAAGAGGGATCGCAGTGATAAATAAAGTGACATCAAAAAAACAGAGGTTAGACCTTTTACGCAGTTTGTCTTTCAGTGAAATTTACCAGAGTGAAGTATTGTCTGCATATAAAGTGTTACGTTTCTCTTCCTGCAGAATTCACCACATTACAGATAAAGTAAGCTATCGTCTGCATACAGGTTTATACATTTCTACATTGCTTCTCTTTAAGTCCAGCGTGATGCTGCCCGTCTGCAGCGTGCGCGTCTCTTAACATGACGTCTGCAGCTGAGGGATCCTGAGAGGTTAGTAGCAGCGAGTTTAGTTGTTTGTTTCAGGTGGATGCAGCGATCACAGGTCAAACAGTAGGTAATAAATATATATTTTCTCCAACACAAAGCACAAACAAGTTATGTGAAGTTGAACAATCAGACACTCGTTTACAGGATCGCACTCACGTCTCTGATGTACTAACACAATGTGCCTTAATCACCTTAAATACACGCTTTGGTACAAAATAAATGTTCATGTGTTTAGTTTCAGTGCTTCAGCTTCAGTCCTTGGCCCTGGCTGCAGACAGAAACACGATGCATGTGGAGGAGCTGTCTGTAGCGTGTCGTTTCCAGTCCAATCAGCAGCTCCGCTTTCAGGCTAAGCGGTCACTTTCTGCAGCTTCCAGCAGCTTTCAGGACGACGAAGACGACCGAGGAGTCACTGAAGGCGGTGTAAAGCCTTCTCAGCTCATAAGTCTCCGTGGCAGCTCCTCCTTCAGCGGGCGGAGTGTGGTCGGTGTCTCATAGGTGAGAGGGGCAGTGGATGTGATCGAGGGAGAGAGGAGCTGCTGAGGGCAGAGATGTGGATAAGGAGGTGGAGGTGGAGGAGGTGGTGGAGGTGAGGTTGTGGAGTTGTAAAGTGCTCTCCTTGATGTGCTGGATGAAAAGGTTCCTCTCGTCCTCAGGCGTTTGTCCGTTCTGGGCTCGGACGATGCAGGTGGGTCTGTGCAGGTTCAGCATGTAGACCAGCTGCTGCTTCTGCTGCTTCAGCTCCTCGATCTGAGCCTTCAGCTCGGCGTTGACACTTTCCAGTTTCTCCGACTCCTGCAGAGAAGAAAAACAGGTGACGAAATATGTTATTAACTGCAATTTGATATAAAAGCTTCAAGAGGCAACCTTTAAAAAACTTTCATCTCAATAAAAAAGTTAAAAGCAATCAGAAAGCTAATGTAAAATATCACCCAAGAAATTCAGTTTGCCTTTCTTTTATGTTAACTCAATGTTTTAGGAGCTAAATCTGGAATTACAACTTAAATCAACTGAAAATAACTTTGGGTTTCAGATCAGCAGATTCAGTCTCCTGATGATGGAATTAGAAAAACTCTACTTTCTACTTTTTTAGCTACACATTCATTTCTTTAACTTTTTTTGTGGAGTTAAGAACTTTTGAGTGTGGGAGAAAAACATTTTCATAAAGTGATTAAAAATCTGACATACCTTCTGCAGACCCTCTGTCTTCTCCTTCTTCTTGTTTCGGCACTTTGCTGCAGCAATCTTGTTCCTTTCCCTCCTCCTCTTCCTCCTGTCGTACTCCTGAGGAGTCACCTGAAAACCAGAGGAGAAGAAGAAAGTGTCAACATTTGACCCACAGAAACCTCCTCCCCACACTGACCACACCTCAGAGGGATGACTTCATGTGGAGGTCCCTCTCTGACTCACCTCTCTCCGGACTCCGGCCCCGCAGGCAGGGTTCTCAGACACTCGGTCCGAGCTGGAGCTGGCCCCGTCCGAGCTGATGTCGGCGCTCAGCCCGTTGGACAGCCTCTTGGTCTGGATGGCGAGACGCAGTTCTTCTTTCACGATGGGTGTGAAGTTGGTGAAGTCATCCAGGGTTAGCGTGCCGGGCGGGGAGAGGCAGGGGACGAGGGCGGAGCAGCTGATGTCAGCCAGCGAGGGACCCGGGTGCTGCAGCATCATTCTGCAAAGACGAGAAAAACAGACATATAACCAGGTTAGTCAGAGGCTTTAAAGGCTTGCAGATTCATACAACACAATTCATTGTGAGTTAGTAAAGTAAAAGTTACAAAGGGTTTAAAAAAATACATAAAGTGACTTTGAAAAAAAATTCTAAGCCAGTTTATTACTATTTTTATTATTATTTTTATAATAATTATTATTAATACTAGTAAAAACTGTGAGTTTTCTTTATTTCAGTGTTACACATTATCAAAAACAGGAAAAGTGAACAAGAAAAGTTGCTGCAAAAATACATCAGAGCTAAATGTCTCTCTGATGTTTTAAAATGATCATTAAAAAACTACAGGACTCAGATCTGTTGTTTCACAATGAGAACGATCTTTATCATGGATCTGAAACAACAGCACAATTTAAAAAAAAAAAAAGTCACATCAGGGTGTGAGAAACATCTCTTAAACGTCTGTAGAGAGACAAAGTGCCAACAAATCAACAGTCATCAGTTCAGTACATATAAGACGAGTTCATGTGCGCTCTGTCAGAACAAAACCAAAACAAACTCTTTCAAATTTATAACACACATAAAAACGTCAGCCCTGGTTATTTATCACCATAAAATCATTTAATGACACATTTTAATACTGGATTTAACTATGCTATTTATTTTCACATACTTTTTCGATATTAATTTTGTTTTAAAGGTGCAGTCTGTCAGTTTAGAGGAAAATGAAATAAAGCTTTTCTATAGTTTTAATGAGTTATTCATCGCAGTGGGTATGAAAACAGCTCAATTTGGTGGGTTATTGTTTAGAACAAAGTTTGTGAGTCATGGGAAAACTTACATAAGAAAACTAAAATGACAAAACATTTCTCGGATTCCTGTTATAAACATTTTCCTCAATATTTTAAGGAGAGCTGATGCAGTTATTCCTACTTTAGAGTTCGCTTTGAAAAGTTTTCAAACAATAAAGTTAAAAACAGAGAAATTAACTAAAAGCCACAAAATGCTGAAGTAATGAAAGTGTAACATTGTTAAACAAATTCAACATCTTCTTGCAGTCTACCGCTCGTGAATTAATGAAATGTTGATATGGTGTTATAAATCAAAGAAAGTCTCTTCAAAATGTGATTATAAAACAGAATAAGTCTAAAACTCACAGAGTCTGGTTGTTATGTCAGGTAAAAAAATAGTTTATCCTTCTTTTTAAACTTTATTCTGGTCCGCGGACTTTGGTACCGGAGTTGGTCTGAAGCGTCCCGGGACGCGCAGCCCGAAGACAGACGCGGCAAACCCTTCCTGCTTCCCCTCTTTGGGAAAAAATCCAGTCTTCCGTGACAAAGTCCCCCCCTTAAGACAGAAAGCCGTCCTACCTGTGTGAGCTGAAGGTGTGTGGGTCAGATGAGTGGACGTGAAGCGGTCGGTCACTGTTTTCCTCCTGTGTCTCTGTGTTCCTGCTCTCGGAGCGGTTTGAGTTGCGCTTCTCTTCCCTCAGTTGCATCACCAGTATTTATTCGAGTCAAAGGAGGCGGGGCCTGGTGACGTAGAATGGAACGCTACGAGAGGAGCTGGGTACTGCACTGGGGGTGACGTCATCCTATTTATAGAAGGCTTATCTCGCGATGATGCAATCCAGCTGCCCTCCTTTAAACGGGACCTCCCTCCTTCCCTCCCCCCTCCTTCTCCCCCTTCTTTCCTCTTCCTCACTCCTTCAGTCTTTCCTTCCTATGTTTCCTCCTCTTTTTTCTCCCTTGATTAATTCACTTCTCACTTTCTTCTATCCCTTCTTCCCCATTTCTTCCCTTTCTCTCCATTCGGACACTTTCTTCTTTTTTTATCCTTTTCTTTTTTCTTTCCTTTATCCTGTTTCGAGCGTCTTCACCCATTTTCTTCCCCCTCTCCGTTTTTTCCTCTTTTAATTCCTTCCTCTCTGCCTTCCTTTTCTCTCCCTCCTCTTATTTTCATTCCCCTCATTCTTTCATATTTAATCTCTTTTCCTTTCTTCTTTTTTCTTTCCTCTCATCCCGTCTTTAGTGTCTCTTTCCCTTTTCCTTCCTTGCCCCTTCTTCTCTCTTTTTTCTCTTCTTTTCTTTCCTTTCATTCCCTTTCAAAACCCTTGACTCATATTGTTCTCATGTCTCTTATTTTTTAAACACCTTTTCTACCTCCTCTCTTCTTCATTTTTAGTCCTTTGTCTTATCTTTTATTCCTTTATTGTGTCCTTTTTACTCTCTTTCCATCCTCCCTTTTCCTTTCATTTATTTCCTCCTCTTATCTTATCCTCTTATTTCTATCCCTCCTCTTCTCCTCCCTGTTTTATTCCCTCCCCTTTTCTCATGAGCTCTTCTTTCCCCGTTCTTTACTTCATTTATCCCTCTCTCCTCATACTAAAAGTGAAAATGTGTTTGATGTCAACCCGTTAATCCTCCATAACTCACCCGTTAACCCACTGACCCTCCGTCTCTCTGAGTCTCCCTCTGTTTCTGCCGCTGACGCTCTCTCATTCCTCTCATTCTTCTCATTCCTCTGTGTGGAGTGAATGAGTCTGTTGGAGGTGAATGACACATTAAGGTTATTTATTGAGAGGTGACCTGTCGGCCTGTGGGTATAAAACTTCACGCAGACGACCAGTGACAGACTGAGCTCTGATCATTTAGCCTCAGTTTTTGTTAATAAACTAATTAATAATCTGATAATCTAATAAATAATGTTTTATGATGAAGGATCCAGAGGAGAAGCAGCTGTCAGGTAAAACCTCCTTCAGCATGTTTTCTCTCACTGTTGGATGAACTCTTTGATTGTTTCCTGTGAGGAGATGTTCATGTCCTGTGAGCGCTGGATTTGCTGAACTCGGTGTGCGGGGATTCTGGTCTTAATTGGTCCAAATCCGATTAAGTTGTTTGCTCACCTGCTGAGACGCTCGGGGATTTCCTAAAAGAGCAGCGAGTGGGAGGGTTTCCACTCCAAATACTCCAAATACTCTTCATGGCTATTAACAGAGCAGAGGCTAATGCTGTTAGCATCTGGAGGAGGGAAGAAAGACCTGATCCAGGACTTGTTCTGGGGGTTTTATTGTGGTTCAGAGACAACAAAAGACTTTCCTCACCAATTTCCTCACTACTTCTCTTTCTGTCTTGTCTCTTTGTGATCAGAGTTTTTCTGAGGCTGTTGTGGATTGAAGATTTGAATTCAGGGTTTGAGTGGGTCAGGTTTTTTTCAACAAGACCTCAAAATCTAGAGTTTTAGAGTCACACTTTCTGCCCTCTTTCATCTGTTATTATTATTATTTACCTCAGAGATAATCAAAGTGAGGTTTTCTCAAAGTCAAGTCAAAGTTTATTCATACAGCACATTTTAAAAACAGACACAGCTTAAAACACAGTATTAATAAATAAAAGAGAATAAAAAGTCAAACATTAGAAATGTAATAATGACACAAAAAAGCACAGAGACTTAAAAGAAGAGAGATTTAAAAACTGTCCAATTTCTCTCTGTGAGTCACAGATTAATCCACGTACGCTAAACCTCGGAGCTGTTTCTGAACCACACACACTCCTCGGGTCAGGTTTCTGTTTTATAAAGACCCCCTGACACGCCAGAGACCACTTCTTAGCTTCACTTTCATCTGCAGATGTCCTGGTTCACACCGTAGCACAGGTTTTTACTGTAAAAGCTCAGGATATAGTGTACTCGAATAAAAAAGGAGAAGCTGACCTAGATTTTAAGTTTCATACATTCAGTTTTACCTGTCTTTATGAAGCAACTCCAAACGTCCACCTCTCTGTTCTCTGGCTTGTCTGTTTTATTCCACATCAGAAAAGGGGCAAAATGTTCCATCTGAATCCCAAAGACTTTTTACAAACTGTCTAATGGATTTTCAAACTTGTAGGAAAACTTTCAAACATCTGTTTCTCTGCTGGTTCATGTTTCACAAACTTTTGAAAATTGAAACTTCTCACTGACTCACAGAAGCACCTTTCTAACCATGTCCCAGAAATTCATCGAGCATTTCCAGTTTTGTTTTTTATTTATTTCGAGCACAAATAACCATAGTTTCTGTTTTATTGTTTATTTATTTATAAGTTATTAGGCATCTTAAGAAATTAAAAATGATGAACGAAATTCAGAGGCTTCTCAAGGAGTGACTCCAGATTACTTTCTACCTCTTTTTTTTTTAGCCCGTCTTATCTGTTTGGTTTCACAGTAATTTTTCTCAGAAGGTTGGCAAAAAAAGCTCTGTGTTAATCCAAAGAACTCGTTTGATTTATGCCAGTTATCCTTATTTTTACTGATTTAAAACTCTAAAACAGTTTATCAATAACCTGTTTCTCTGCAGTTTGATTCCTGAACGGTTAAATCTGATGTTTTTAAACTTCAGCCTCCTGGAGACCAGAATCCACAGCCCCCTCACTTCACAGACTCTTATGTACAAAAACGCCTTTCTCAAGTGTTAAAACTTTTTTTTTTCTTTCAGATAAGATCACTGTAACGATCTTATCTCAAGTGAGTCAGACTTTAACCCTCTGAGGCATAAAATTTGTCCAGATTTACTCCTGAAGTGTCTTTGCTCTTCTAAAAGCAAAAGTGTAAAACAATGAACTTCTTAAAAAATGAATTTAACTGTATTTTTTTGTAATCACATCAATATCTATTTCTGTTTAATGTTTTGCAAAACATTCAAAAAATCTGTACTCAGGCTGGTCTGCAGCTTCACCACAGAGACCAATGACTTTGTGAGAAAATGACTTTGAAAAGTAGATAGACCGATATGGATTTTTGGGGGCCGATACCGATACTGATTATAAGTAGGCAAGGAGGCCAATAACCGATATTTGAAGCTGATATTAATTTACAGTCAAAGTGAAAATATTGGCGTAAAAAACTTTTGACAATACAAACTCCAACACTTAACGGCATTCAAATGCATTTAAGCATATGTTTATTTAACAGCTCCCAGGCTTAGCAGCATGTTCTATAACGTTAACTGAAAACTTTAAAAAATAAATAGCTAAAGTTTTCGACAATAAATAAAGTTTTAAAAATTTCTGTGTAACTGCAATAAAACTGGACAGAATTGAGTTTGTGCTGCCTTTACCGGCATGTAATGCAGTTGAATTAATTTTCTGTTTGGTTTTACATAACTGATTTTAAATGTCCATCTTGGGCTTCCATAGTGTAGACAGGGAGAAATTCTGTGCAGAGAAGCATCAGAGCCAAAATAACAGAATAGGTTTCATATCGGCTGTCGGATTAAAAAAAAGGCCGATGGCAATATGCCCCAAAATGCCAAATATCGGCCTGATAATTGGCCCGGCCGATAATCAGTCTATCCCTTTTTTTTTTTTTTTTTTTTTTTTTTTTTGAGGAAAATATTTTTATTTCCAATAAAACAAAACACAAGACAACAAAAATATTCATCATGATACAACATCATTGATGAGATGAATTGCAGCTTTCCTCCTCAACCCACCCCCCCCCCCCCCCCAAAAAAAAATAAATAAATAAATAAATAAATGAATAAATAATAATAATTATAATAAATAAAATAAACAAATAAATGAATAAAATAAAAAGAAATAAAAATATAAATAAAAATGATTTTTTGGGGGGGGGTCTATCCCTATTAAAGAGTTGAACCCTTCAAAGACCAACATGAGCTAGAGATGAGCGTATTGGAAAAGCTGCTGCAAGACAAAAACAAATACGTCTGATCACATTAACCCAGCTTTCAGCCCTGCCTCCGGTTTCCTGTCACTCTGAGGACACACTTCAAGTTTCTCTTCTGGTCTCTAAGTTCTTCTGTGCTCAGCGCTGACGTGTTAGTGACATGTTAGTGACATATGAACCCTCAAAGAACATCTGGAGCCGACCTGCTGGGAGTCTGAACGAAGCATGCGGGCGCACCGTTTCACAGAGCAGGAATAAACTGAGCACATTAAAGTCCAGACTAAACTTGCTTTTCTTTTATTCATTTGGAGGTTTTAAGTTTAATAGGGAGTCTATTTTTCTTTTAGCAAACTGATGAACTATTTCAACTCACTTTAATTCTTTCTTTCTTTCCTGAGCTTACTTTTACAAATATTTTACATTTTGTTTTAGAGTCTCCAGCAGCTTCCTGATCATTTGTACTTCAAACACAGAAACCCCAGCCTGCAGCAGCAACAGAACAACCTGTTGTATTATCCTACCATAAAGAGAAGCTGACCTACATCAGTATTTAATATTTGAGGAATATTAACTGTTTCCTCTTCTTTTCCTTCCTCTTCTGTCATTTCCAGCTCACAGCTTCTGAGTGTTGTAATCTAGAAACTTCTAGTTTCTGTTGAACCATAGCTGAACAGTTTAATCTTTCACTTTCACCAACCCCCTGGAGCTCTTCTCAGAAAAAGGCTGAGGGTTGAGAAACATCGAAAATCATCCTCAGCACAAAGATAAGGCTGCTGCAGGAAATGTGACTTCACTGATGGAGAAACTTTCACTACACGCCCCGTGTGTGTAAGTGTGTGTAAGTGTGTGTGTGTGTGTGTGTGTGTGTTCCACCCATCCTCTTCAGTGATATTTGATATTAAAGGGTCATGTTCGGATTTAAACGGGAACTTTGAGGTTTTCTCCATAAAACCATAAAGTCTGTGATTCTCCTCATGAGTCTGCCTCTTTACCGTAACTTAACACACACACATACACTGTACGTGTGTGTGTCAAAATGGGTTTGATGGTTTGTGAATCAGTTAAACTGGATTTTACATCATGCCGTCGTCAGCCCATTGGCTGGAGGGACTTGGGGGAAATAAGACATATCATATGTGACTGATCTAGAATCTTCCACCTCTCTGGTCAGCTTGTGTACTTGTTGTGGTGTGTGTGTGTGAGTGTGTGTGTGTATGTTTTCTGTCACCCTGGGTCAGGCATTGTTTCCAGGGAGGCTGTGACGGCGTGCTGAAAACACCCCTGTGCTGATTTTCCATGGAGGAAAGCCTTCACTGTGTGTGTGTGTGTGTGTGTGTGTGTGTGTGTGTGTGTGTGTGTGTGTGTATGTGTGTGTGTGTGTGTGTGTGTGTGTATGTGCTGTCATGGGGAAAACAGTCATAAACAGGTTAATAATCACACAGAGGGTGTTTCCTGCTGAGGTCAGAGATTAGATGATGTCTGGATTCAGATTAGCAGACGTGGATTATCTGCTTTTAGGAGGGGGGGTAATATTTCAGATTAACGTGTGTGTGTGTGTGTGTGTGTGTGTTTGAATTATTTATATACTATGATATCATAAACCCCTCCAGATAAATCAGCATCTGCTCCATAAACAGCTCTGTCTCCTCGCTGTAGGAAGTTTCCTGGTTTGAGTGCAGGAACCTTTCTCTGTGAAGTTTGAAGGTTCTCATGAATGTGTGTTTCCTCCGACTTTCCCACACATTCCAAAAACATGCTGTTACTTTGAACAAGAGTGCATGAGTGTGTGTCTTCATATGAGCCCTGTGATTGGCTGACCTGTCCAGGTGAACCCACCTCTCACCCAATCACAGCTAACCTCCAGTCCATCCAGATCTTCATTCCTCTGTGTTTTCATGAAGCTCTCAGAGCGTACGTTCTGCTTCCTGTTCTCTGTTGTAGTTCTCTTTTGGTCTAAGCTGAATCCCGGATGTGGTCAGGGCTGAATGGGGGAGTAAACTGTGGCTCTAGTGGTTCTTAGAGTCCAGTATCAGTCGCTGAGAATAGGGGACAAAGCTGTACCACACATCAGATTTATAAAACACAGAATCAACCACCGATACAGAGTTGGGACCGACACATGGGGAGCTCTGGGGAAACTCAGAGTCAGAGAAACCTCAGAGAAAGAGAAACTTCAGGGTCTGAGGGGCCATTTACACGACAATGGTTTTAGGGTGAAACGCAAAAGTTTTTCGCATTTCAGCCTCACGTTTACACGGAAACTGCTTTTCTGCCCACCTTAAACGCAAATAAGTGGGATTTTTCTGAAACGCTGCCGACACCGTTACTGTGTAAACAGTAAGATGGTGTTTTCAGTGGAAACAATGATGTCACACTCGGCCTCACGCTTCACGCATACAACAGGACAACAGCACAGTAGTTACGATCATCGTGAACTACCATGTTGTACTTGTGCTGCTCAATCTGCTGAATCTGCTGACTGTCTTTCAACAAAATGAGCATCTGTTGCTCCACTTTTGAAAGTAGTATTTCCCAATACACCAGATGATCACTTCAACTCTGCTTCAGTGGAGATTTTCCAGTTATAGTGCCAACTACAGGCCTGGCATCCTTACTACAGCGTTTTCAGTCCCTCGGCTTTTTCGTGTAAAGGCAGATTTTTTTTTCACTGTGTTTTAGCGTTTTCAGATGAAACGTTGTTGTGTAAACGGGGCCTGAGAGGCTCAGAGTCAGAGAAGTCTCAGAGTCAGAGGAACCTCATGGTTTGAGAAACCCAAGGGTCAGAAAAACCTTTGAGTCGTAGAGGTCTCAGGGTCAGAGAGACCTTGGAGTCAGAGAAACCTCAGGGTCAGAGAAACCTTAGAGTCTGAGGAACCTTTGAGTCAGAAAAACATCAAAATCAGAGAAACCTTAGAGAAAGAGAAATTTCAGGGTCACAGAGGCTCAGTCAGAGAAGTTTTAGGGTCGGAGGAACCTCATGGTCAGAGAAACCAGGAGAAAGTCTCTGGGAAGATCCACTTTTCAGCTGCTGTTCATGTTTCAGACGTTTATGAAGCAACGGGTGGAGATAAATAAGAAGGAAATGAAGAAAGACATGAGTCAAATTGAGACTGACAGCTTTTAAGTTCCAGAAAGAATGATGTGACTCTCTGACAAAGCTGAGAGAGGAGGAAACATCTGAACCCTGAGACAGTAAAGGCTTCAGCCTAGTCAGAGGGAGAGTAAATCCTTTTCTAACCCTCTATAAATCATTCCCAGTGTTCCCAGTGTATCCACTGTTCCCAGACTTTAGATAAATATTAAAAAAATAAAGTGTGATGAGAATGAAAAACTGTCAGGGGAATAAGTTTTTCTTCACTAAAAATTAGAGAACAATAAAATTCAACCTAACAAAAATTACAGAGCAAGCTGCAGGAACTCTTTATTAAAATTAGATAATTTAGTTAGCATCTGAGAAAATGGAGAACAGACATGTTTGAATCATTTTTTTAATGTTAGAGGAGCAGATAATAAATCCACACATACACACACACACACACACACACACACACACACACACACACAAACACAAACACACACACAAACACACACGATCGTCAGCAGACAGTGTTGCAAAGTTTAGGAGGTCAGAGCTGTAATCCGGATTGATTCTGCGTCCTGAAGTCACGCCTGATCCTGACGCCTATAAATACCAGATGATGGTTTTAATGTTACACTCTCTATTTTTATACATGAAGAATTAACACAGATAGTCTCTCTCTTACACAAACACACATACACACACATTATTGACTCCTTTTAAAACTCACAAGTAAAGTGCCGCTCATTCAGGATACAAATTCTTAAATCTCAGATGTGAGACAGAAAAACAGGAACTTATTTCATCATCAGCTCTGATTACTTTGACTTCACACTTAGGACATTTCCTTTGCATGAAGTCTGAATTAAAAAACATCTCTCTATGATTTATCATTTAGATTTTAAATATATGTAAATCAACCCCTGTGAAGACACCAGACCAAAGTTTCTCAAGAGATGACATGACAGGAGATGAACAAGTGTGTGTTTGGGTGTTTTTTTTGAGTGTTATGGTGTGTGTTTTGGAGAATATTTCGACATGTTTTTTTGTGTTTTGGTATGTGTTGTCTTTCTCTTGTGCAGAGTGAAACACCTCACCACCTGACTGACCCTGACTCTCACTTTAGTGATTGTGAAGACACTGTGAGTTTCACTATGAGGGAGTTTCTCAGAATGAGTCAAAGAGAAAGTGAAAAGAAAGGAAAGGTGCTACACATGTTGGAGCTGTGCTCTCTTTGAACCTGAAAGGTGAATCTGAGGCAGCTTCCTTCATAATCTGTGTCTAATCCATGGGAGATATGTTTCAGATTTGTCCAAGATTAAGGATGGGAAGTTGTTGTGCATTCATGCTTTTATTTTGGTGAGATGGTTAGTTAATTTAGAGCAGGTTGAAACATAAATCTGAGTGTAATCAGTGTAAAACTGGAGACAATGTCAAGACAAGATTCAGATCTTGGTTAGTCCTTCCTCTGCCTTACTTCCTGTGAGCTCAGGGTGGACTCTCTCTTAACTTTTACTCCTTGGGGACAGCTGGGTTGGTCATGTTAGTGGGTTAAATCAGATCCACTTTGCTGATGTCTGACAAATAACACAGGGTGTGGCTATAAACTTCCTGTAATTTTGGTGTATTTAGTCAGCGTTTAGCGATAAACGGGTCCCTGTGTAGACTGTGTGCTGCATGTTTGACTTTCAGGAATCTTCAAAATAATTTATTTCTTAAGTCAACAACAGAACAGGATGTCTTCCTGCCATTTTGCATACATGCACCTGATTGGTCAGTACTTCTCAGAACAAAGACAAGAACTAGAGGACTCCTTCAGGTTTTGCGGGTTTGTTGTAGTTGGTTGGTGTTTTTTTTTTTTATTGTATGTTTGTTTGTTTGTTTTGTTTTATTTTTGGGGAGGGAATCTGTCTCCATCATATCATCAGATTTTCAACAGATCTACATTTCAACAGCAGTTAGACTAACTCTGTCCTCTTTCCAGTCTTATTCTGAACCAGACCTTGAAGTCAGATAATGGAATTGAGTGTTTATTGTGATGGTGATAAGTGTTAATGAGTAGAAAGAGGAGGAGGAGGCTTCCCTTCATCCCGTTGTCCTTTCCCGACTCCCTGCTGGTTGCCCGGTAAAGCCACTGCGAGGATGAGAGGAGATTTCCCGGAAGAAGAAGAGGTGACGTAATCCTCTCCTGCTGAGAATATAGGATGAAGAGGAGGAGGAGGAGGAGGAGAGGGTGTTGTTTATGTCTCTGCTGCCATAGTGATGCTATAGAAGTAGATTTGTTTAGGTTAAAATCCGTACAAATACATTTTAAAATGTCAGGATACTATATACAATATCTGTTTTCATTTAGTTCAATTCATTGATTTTATGACATATTAATTAAAAAAAAACTGTGTACGCAAGTGAACTAAATAACACTGACAACAGCATAAAACCCACAAACAAAAAGTCAACAACATTCACACTAATAATCAAATACACTCTTTTTATTCTTGTAAGTATTTTATTAATTATCTATTAAACTAATATATGATCTTACTGTAAATGGAGCTCATTAATAATTGCGAATAAATGGTTTAAACATTTTAGTGTTTTTTCTAAAGTATTCTTCAGTCATATTTTATGTAAGAAATTGTCAATAAAGAAATAAACGCTTTGTTTGGCGGTTAAATTAATTATTTCGAACCTCTCTCCATTTGATTTCACATAAAGAACATTTTTTTTATTTCATTGTTTTTGTTTTTTTCCTGATCCGTTACCGCCCGGATTACGTCATCCTTTCCGGGAAGCTCTTCCTTTTCTTCTCCTCCTCCACTGTCACACGGTATCCGGGAAATCCCCCTCCCTCCCTTCTCTTCCTCCCCCACCCAACCCCTCTGATGAACGGATGGATGCTGCAGCGCTCCTTGCTCTCCTCTTCCTGAACGTGTTAATGTGCTAAACGCGTTCTAAAGAGTTACGGAAGCCGACCGGGATCATAGCACTTTCGATCTGAGTGATTCAGCGGATTCCGGTAAATGTATGAGCAGCAGAAACTGAGCTGAGGATGACCAACAGGACTCTGCAGGTTTACCGTCCACAGAGGCTTCCAGAAAGAAACTGAGTATACATTATTGTAAACCTCGAACAGTAACTCCAAACTGACTTTTACTGTTAATGTTTTTATAGTCTGTTCTTCGCCCCAGCTTTAATGCATGACAGAGAGGAGCTGCAGTAAAATAAGGATAATTTATTTAAGATGTGGGTCATATTAGTATAGCCTCTCACCCATAAATTAGGCCACAGCGGTCTTTTAG
Organism: Halichoeres trimaculatus; assembly: GCF_033239565.1. Taxonomy (NCBI): domain Eukaryota; kingdom Metazoa; phylum Chordata; class Actinopteri; order Labriformes; family Labridae; genus Halichoeres; species Halichoeres trimaculatus. Next base: position 26,530,663 of record NW_027437191.1, on the reverse strand, counting down.
GGTCAAAATGAGCAAAACAGGTTTCTGGATTAAAGTAAAAAAATGTTTATGACTAAAAAGTGAAAATTGAAAGGTGTAATGTCTGAAATTAATGCTAAAATTAAGACTTAAGGCTGTAGTTTACAATTTACAATAAAAAACTCTGTCAGCAGGTCAAGATTCACTTTTTAACAGGTCAGGTTGTAACCTGATTGAAATAATCCCATCTTTGTTCATGAAATAGCTTTTATACATTAAGGGTCAATGCCATTTCGTCACTCTTTCCCCTCCCCCTTCGTCTTACCCCTTTGTCTGAGCCTTACCCGTGGCCCTCTGTTTTGAGGACCAAGAGGAAAGGGTGACAACATGCTCCTAAGAAACAACACAGCACTTGCTACATCATTGTCCATAGTAGCTTGCTGGCTGTGTCGTAGGCTAAGCGACTGTTTATTCACTTCCAAAGCGAACACATTTTTACAGAGGAATGATAAACTGATGTCAAATGAAGGTGAAAAAATCACAGCAAACAGACTTCACTACAATACATGAGTAATGAGATGAGACAGCTAAGCTATGACAATGTGTGTTAAGCTAACATTAGAGTCGTCAGAAGCTATAGCATGTCTTCTGGATACTGCAACATTTGCTTTTCATATCTTATGTAGCTACTGCAGCTCCTGAATGCAGCTTAGGTGTCTAATCACTCATGTGATGCAGTTAATTGAAGGGAAGTCTGTCTGCTGTGACTTTGTCACCCCGGTCTGACATGGATGTAGCTATTAGGCTATAGCAGCGTTAGCTAGATGGTTAACACGAGCAATTTTAAAATACAACCAACAATTAAAAACACGGCTGTTATTTACATGGAGTAGCAAATGACTGGATATCTAATAAAACAAAAATATTGATATTGAATTTGTCATGCCCCTTGGTTTCAAGTGAGGTCCCGGTTTGTCTTCCTTTCAAGCTCTTCCCATTCACCTAGCAGAGACTTAGGGCATCACTGCATTATTGACCCAAAAGCATGCAGCACAAAGTGTTTCACAAGAAACAATCAAAACAGTGAGATATAAAAGAACTACAGAAGAAATCAAACAGCATTTAGTTAAATCAGCAAATACAGATTTGAGAGAAAGTTAGTCTCAGCTCTCTCCAGGTGTTAGTGAAGAACAGTCTTTGTTCAATAAAGACAGAGCTACCTTAGAAAACAGAAATAATCAAGTATTTAACACAGATATTTTATGATATTTAATTCTCAATGTCCTTCGAATGTTGATTTTCTCCAAATAGTAACTTTAATTCTCAGTTATCACAATTTTTGCCTTCAGCCGCTTAGACTGAATTTATATAAACTAGTTTTATTCTGTCACTTAGTTTTAAGATGGTACTGTAAATAAAATCAGGTGATAGTTTGACCCCTTTCTGTTGTTCTGCTGACTCAGTTTTACTTTCTGATGTGTTATCAGCATTCACCCTCTCATAACTCATAAAAATAGTAGATATTTTTTATGGCTCATAGCTTCATAAAGTCTTCTGCTCTGTTTACCCTCACTTTAACTTCTGCTTTTACTTTCACTCTGACACAGCTTAGAGAGAAACTTTCTCTGTGACTGTTTTTGAATCTTGGTCTCCCTGATTGTTGCCTGATGGTTCCTCCAGTTTGACCAGGCTCTAAACGTCAGAGCACACAGATGTAGATCACATGATCAGATGGATCTCCGTGTGATTCATCATAATTAAAGTGGTTAAATCCAGAGAGGTGACTCAGAGTTTCTAACAGGCTGAGGGTTAAAGACCTTGAAGTCAGCAGCTTCTCGTGACACCATGCGACACTAAGAATGACCTTTGACCTCTCACTCATCTTTCTCTGGTTTCTCTGAGGCTGCTTTTGTGTCTGTAGATGAGCAGATGATTGAATGAATGTGGTTTGTCATTGTCTCTCTGAAATATGTGAAAAGCCATGGAAGAGTTAGCTGGTTCTGGATTAGCTCACGGTGGCTGTTTGTCCGTGAAGCAAACAAACTAAAGTCAAGATGAATTCTGGACTAATTATTGAAGCAGCTCCTCTGGTCCTGATGTTGGACTCTTTAACTTATTAATATTCCTCCAGTAGTCTGTCTGAGCCTCTTAAAAACATGTTTTCCCGCAGCACTTTAACATGCAGAGTAAACCCCAGCTGCTATAAAACATATGCAAAACCAAAAGCTTCATGATGAACCTGATTCTGAAATTGAACCTGATCCTGCAGCAGTGGGTGGTTCCTGTTAGTGTGATTTAAACACTAAGTGTGTTTTCGTTTTAAAGCTTAAGACTCTGGTCTTAGAGGAAACACACAGTGATGGTTGAAGAAGGTTAAAGGTCCCACCGTGCAGTGTTTCACTCAGTTTGTCACCTTTAAACTGCTTCATGCTCACTCTGATCAACCTGTTTGGTTTCTTTAGCGATAATGACCCTGAACTGTAACTCTGAGACGTGTTTCCTCCTGTCCCGTTTCTTGTGTCATGGCCCCAGGTGGGTTGGTATGAAGCCAGCTCATACAAGAGCTGTATGAGGTGTGTGTGTATTATTAAAACTTGTTTTTAATGGGCAGGATGTCACACTGTAGGTGACGAACGAGCCAATGGAATGAGCCGAGTGTCTGTGATACAGCCAACATAGTTTCAGTGGGGATGTGACGTAAATTAAAAAAACAGTTCTTTGTTTTTGTTTTTCTGTGCAGGAGAAACCAACACTAATACTCCTCTAACTCACTCTGTCTGCCCCCTCAGTCAGGCTTCGGTGAGCTCCATCACCTGTTGCTGCAGGTTCTGAGAGCTCCTCCTGCATATCTTCTCAAAACTTCATGGATCTGACGATGAAACCAGAGTTAACCTTTAAAAATCACAGCCAGTTGATGAGAAGTGGTAGAAAATATTTGATTCAAACTTTACGTGTGATAGTGTGCAATTTGAAAACACTAAAGTGGAAAAGATTCAAAACAAGATTTTAATCTGAATAGGGTATTTCTTTTTCAACACCCACTGTACAAGGTAGGAGTTATTATATCCAGTTCTTTATGGGGAGATTATGATAAAGAGCGGTCATAAAGGCAGCAACATAACTTTACAAAGAGAATCTAGATTTGTGGAGTGGTTACTATGGGGAAAAACCAGCTGAAGTCAGTCCACGAAGAGGGACAGCTAACCTTAGCTATATACTGTAAACAGAATGGACATTGTGGCTCAGCCTCCTATCATTGTATGGTTTTGAAGACAAAATATCCCATCAGAGGTGCTGCTATTGTGCAGCCAGAGTCCATGCAGTAGAGAATCTGATTGGAGTCAGGGTACAAATACATTTTTTTTTTCTTTTGAAGGTCTGATCTATGGTGGCCGATGGGTGTCAGACAATTTGCAAAAGCTACAAGATAAATGTAAAAGCTACTAGACAAATTTAAAAGCCACAACATGAGAGCAAAAAAAAAACGAATGCAAATGCCACAACACAACGCAAGTTAAAAGAGGTTACTTATTCATATGGACACGGAAAAGTTTTAAAAGTAAGTAATTGATTAACTTAATCTCTGATAAATAAAGCTTCATGGGGGGGGCACCTTGTGATATCCTTCTTAGTGGTTTAAATTTTAATTTACATTAGCATTATAATTCAATTTATCACAGCTGATGTCATAAAAGAAAAAACAATGATTTACTTTAACAACTTCTCTGTACGCGTTAGGAAAACTGTCCTCTTAACTTCCGTTCAGGCTGTACTTTCGTCGTGATGTTGTGTTTGCATTCGTGTTGTTGCTTTTGCACATCATCTGACATCATCAGCCACCGTACTGATCTCTTCCTGACTCTCCTGACTGTCAGTCATCATGAAATTTGACGTAAAACCCCATTTTTAATGCCAGTGAACAGAAACTATATATAAAAAGGGACTTGAAAACAATGTAGCCGAATAACATCTTTATATCACCTCAGCATACAGACGTAAGAAACATTTGTAAGAAGTGTATTAATTTTTCAAACTGTGACCACAGCCACATTTGAATGAACTGGGGAGACAGAATTTTTGACTGATACTGGAGCCAGTCACCAGGAGGAGCAACCTCACATCGAGCGAGGTAACGTCAATTTTTTTTTCGCAGTCTTTAGCTGTAGCCAGCAAGCAGACAATAGCACGGTCAACGTGGAAATGACTCCCATTTTTCAAGTGTTCTTTGATTAGCTATAGTGATATCCGGGGGTGTTATTGTACTGCATAGGAATACATGTGCACCACCGTTCAAATCCCAGGCAATGATTGACGCAAGCTGTTCTTATTACCGTAATTCCTCAACTATTTGGGCAAGAGAAATAAAAAATCGAGTATTTCCCAAAAAAAGGAAGATGGGCTTTCCAGGCCTGATCTCTCACTCTTTGAAGGACAAATCAACAACAAAAAAACTCCAGGTGGTCTGGATGATACCTGGGAGATAAAGGGTTTGAGGATTGAGAAACTTTGGCCGAGAAAACTTTCTAACACTGAAGAAATTAGTTCCCCCCACCTTCCTCTTTTGTTTTTCTGATCTGATGTTTGAGGGTAACTATAGGGCAGCTGCCTCAAAGTGACTAAAGATAAATCAGAGGATAGAGATGACTGATCAGCTGATCCATCATATGTGAGTTATTTATATGAAAACTCAAAATCCAACCGCAGTGACCCACTGATTCACGCCTGCACACACTAACCCTAACCTTAGTGTTTATTTTCTCCTCCTACGGCTCTGTCACAAAGTTTATATTGTAACTTATCATCCTCCCCTCTTCTTCTTCTTCTCTCCAGCCTCTGATGAAGCTCAGTTTACTCTTATCAGGAAGTTCTCTGTCTCTGACAGCTGAAAATCATCTTCATCATCATCCTCTCCTCCTGTTGTCCTCATGATGAAGCTTTCATTGAAACCATTTAATAGAGAGCCGTAAGGCTAAAAACCCCTCACCTGACCTGTTTCTAATCTGTAAGAGGAGCTGATGACTTCCTTTACCTGAGTTAACCTGAGCTGTTCATTCAGAGTCACCTCAGACTAACTCACAGTCACACCTCCTTACTTTATTTTCCTGTAAAGGCCCTGTAAGGACTTTATCAGTGACTTTAAATAGTTTCCGTTTCACATATCTATCTGATCCATGATTTAAAATGAGATTATCAGCTCCTGAATGTTTTTCTAAACGTGCTGTTTCTAAACGATATTTCTCAGGATCTGTGGTCACAGCTCACATGCAGTTTAAGTTTCTATTATTCAGAGTTTTCATGATGGATTTCACAGCAGAGTTGTGCAATAAAGTTAAAACCATAAAAGTTTTGAAATATGACCACTGAAGTGTGTGTTAGTGTGTGTTGGCAGCATGAGGAAGCGGCACCAGGCTGGTTTCACGTCGGTTTGGGCTGAGGATGAGGATAGGATGTGTGGTGGTTTCGATTAGACTGTTAGTAACAAGTGTTTTCGTACCCTCAGCACTTTATTCAAACTCATCAGCTGTTCTCTGACGTGTCTTCAGGTTTTAAACATGTGGCATGTTTTATACGTGCAGAGCAGCAGCGTTCCTCTACATCAGTCTGACAGGTGGAGTTTATCATTACACCATAAAAAGTACACATAGAGACATCACAGACCACAAAGGATCTAAAAGTCCACCCTACAGGAAAAACCACGAACATCACAAAAGATTAAAACAGTTTTTAGTGCTTCAGTTGTCGAATAGACTGATGAGTTGTTTTTATGTAAAGTACACTGAGTTTCCTTCCCTCAACATATTTATCAGATTTGCATCTGAGGTAAGATGTTTGCCTTTGCTGTCCTTAATTAACCCAATTTATTATCAAAATATATCATCTATTTTTCTGTGATGGTTGAGCAGCTCCTTAATCAAAACGACATCTTTAATGCTAAAATATAATTTGGGAATATTTGATTATATAATCCTTTTTCTGGGGGATCTGTTTTAATTGGACTCCCTCACCACCTACAGGCCTGGAGTCTCACACACGTTGTCTTAAAATACTTTTAGCGAGATGTGTGTTTGTTTCAGAAATTAAACCGAGATCGGATTGAAACATTTTTTTTTGTTCAAGAAAACTTTTTACTTTATCAGTGCAGTTACAAAGCGCTATGGTTTGAAACATGACATCAAGCAAATTTTGTCATAGCCGGCTATATGTAGTGCTATCGGCAGCCTGGTGCTTTGTCTTATCTGTAGGCTAACGTGACAACAAGTAAACACTGTGTGTTTGTAAATACTTTGTTGGCTGTCTATATTTAGAGCAGATGACAGCCTGGTGCTCTAAGACATGGCTGTAATGTGTAACATTAGTGAATCCTGGTCTACCAATCAGAGCTAACGTAACCTCACTCTTCATTTTATTGATAGACTCTCAAGTTTGAACAGACCACTGCAGAATAACTGCTGACTGTGGGTTTGATGAACATTATCACAAACAGTTTAGCCTGTGTTAGCCTTTAGCTCGGGCTGTATCACTCTCCTGTTTATTTTTCTTCTGCTCTTCTGTCCTTTTTCTGTCCGACAGTTAGGACCCTGTGTCCACAATCACTACAAAATTAATCACAGAAATCGTTTTCAGCAAAGAAAAACACAGATCTCTCTTCTCACTACTAAACTTCGTCATTCGGCATGATGTTGTCATAGAGACCTAGACAATCTGGTCCTGCTCAACTCGATCAGGAAGCTGTAAAGTAACAATTAGAAATGACCTGTAACCTGTAATATTGGTGCTAATAATCTTATTTTAAAGTGTGGATTATGATTAGGTTTATATCTAGAAGGGAGACTTTTGCAAGATCACTTTCAAACTCCTCACAGTTCCTTTAGCAGAAGAAAATGTTAAAATGTTTTATGTTATTGTTTTTATCTTTCTTATCTCTTATTCAGTCTGTAGTTATGGGATGTTGAACCCTGATGTGGAGTCTTGACACACTGTTAATTTTCGAAATAAAACTAAATTTCAGAATAAAACTACATTTACTGACTCCAAGCTGTTTATCACATTATATACTTAAAATACTCAGTGATGATGGATTTTCTTATTAGCAGATAAAAACACAATTCCTGAACTCTGAACTCTAGCAGACTAAGCGCTTCCTGCGCAGGTCAGGCGCTTGTATGATGTTGAATGTGAGAATGTAAGTTTCTCTGAAAAAGACAGTAATCAGGAAGACATGAACCACATGTGCACACACACGCACACAAACCACACACACGTGCCAGTTGTGTTGTGTGCAGAATGAGGAAGCAGCCGTGTGGAGTTTCTGTTGGCATCAGTGATGAGAAGGACTCTGAGTTTTACTGAGAGATTAGGATAATCTGACATGAGGCAACAGGGGAAGAGCAGAGAGCTGTACACACACACACACACACACACACACACACACACACACACACACACACACACACACACACACACACACACACACACAAGCATACATTTGTTTCATTTTCTCCCGCCTCTCTGATGGTGGTTAATTAATCTTAAAAATAAATAAAGGATTAGAAACAGCAGACTTACTCTGAAATATAAACAAAGAGAACAAAAACCAAACACTTTTCCATTCTCTGAGTGTGTTTGTTCATGTTTTGATTTATTTGTCTCGTTTTTCATTGAGATGTTGTTCAGGGGAAACCCCTACTCTAGATAATTGTTTTACAGAGCATTAGTTTTTAAAGTCTACAGAGCTCAGACAGCGACGGTGCAGGAAAAAGTCTGTGTTTCAGAATTAATGTGTTGATGTGTCTGGACACTGAGGAATGTGTAACCTGTCCACGGGTTTTTTTTTCTCTCTGAGCCACGTGCTCTATTTTTTCTCTCTCTCTTAAATTTAAATTCAAAATGAGCTTCATTGGCATTCAGATTTTTATTATTATTTTTTTGTGTGAGCGTGAGTTTTTTTTCTGTTAACTATGAAAAACATGTTGCCAAAACCAATGTATGGATAAAATGATTGAAAAACACATCAACAGCCGCACACTTCATTAAGGAAATAACACATGTCCATTAAAACAAGAAAAAATAAATTAAAATATAAAGAAATTAAGGAAAAAAAAATTCAATGAACTATATTTGCTCTCCCACTTTCTGTCTGCCCATGATGCGTTCAGGGACTTAATCGTGACGTTGAGGAATCTAAAGCTGTCTTGTTGACCTCACAGCTTGTAAACGCAGCACAACACAACATGCCTCTACACATTTCACAGCTGCTGCCTGTCTGGCTGCACGCCTCACCCACTGCTTCCTCACTCCCTTGCTTCCTCTCCTTGCTTCCTTTCCTTCTTCCTATTTCCTCTGCCTTTACTCTTTTGTTCTTTTTACTTTCTTTCACATTCTTTTTTTCTCTTTCTTCTTCCTTTGATCTTTCACACATTTTTCATTGTCTTAATCTCATTCTTTCTTTTTTCTCTTGTTGTTTCTCTGTTTCCGCACTCTTTTATCACCATATTCTTTCTTTCTTTCTTTCTTTCTTTCTTTCTTTCTTTCTTTCTTTCTTTCTCTTTCCTTTCTTTCTATTCCCCTCCTATCTTTTTTCTCGTTTTTTTATTTGCTTTTTCTTTCCTTCTTCTTTCTTCTTTTTCTCATTCTTTCTTTTTTCCTTTTGTTCCTCCTCTTTTTTCTTTTTTTTAGTTTTCTTGATTTTTCCTTTTTTTTCTTTCAGTTCTTATGTCTTGTTTTTCTCTCCTTTTTTTCCTTCTTTCTCTTACCTCATCCAGTATATGCCTTTTCTGCACAACCATAGTTTATATGTATACTTATTTATTTATACTTATATGTTTATACTGATATTTTAATGTACTCTCAGAGTCCACAGTAGAGAAGGAGTCACAGTGAGGCTCAGTGAAGCTGTAGTTTTTTTCGGGACATGTCAGATAAATCTTCAGCCTTGAAGCAAATTTTTGATCTGTGTATTTCTCAGATGTGTGTTTCCAGATGGGACACCCTGACATGTGAGTGGAAACAGATCTTTCCTGTGTGGGGTTTTTGGTCTTCATGGAAGTTCCTGCAGCTTTTGTTGAGCCGCTCAGAGAATGAAGCAGGTTCACATACCTGAGCTACCTGAGCTACCTGAGCTACCTGCAGGAATCTACTCCTACTGTTTGTTTTTCTGCAGCCGTCAGCGTTCAGAGTGTGACGGCTGCAGAAAACAGAGGCATGAGTCATGAGTTAATCTGTTGATGTATTTGAATGAGGCTGTAATCACTTCGTCAGCGTGTAAAGTCAGTGTTTGATTCTCCTGCAGCTCGGCCCAGTTCTCAAACACAGACTGAGGTAAACACTTACATAAGGAGACGAGCAAACTGTGTCACCAAGGGGACATTAAACACAACTGGAACACACACAAACACACTCACTTTGGGCTTCAAAGTAGACTGATAACTTAATAATAACTGATTAATGCAGGTTTAGAAATTTTATCATTGTCTCCAGTTTGTTTATTGTTGATGTTGTTTGTATTATATATAATGTTCATTGTATTTATCCATGTTTTCTTTCACACCTTGATTCTCGTTGATCCTTATTGTACTTGTGTCAGGAGCTTAAAATAGCTTCAGGATTTCTTCTTACTTTCTATTTTGGATGGACTCCACCCATCCTACATTTTGTATGGTTGCTATGGTGACAGTGAAGGGTTTGTTGTTGTTGTTGTTGTTGTTTTCTTACAACACCTTTGTCTCAGGTGGATCTTAACTCACAGACAGGCTTAAATTACCTCTTGAAGAAACCTGCAGGAGTAAAAACAGAGCTCAGCTCCTCCTCCTCCTCTCTAAACTCACAGTTATTAAACTATGAGCTGAATGTGCTCATGTAAAGATTTATAGAGGCACTGATATTTCCCATAATCCCCCTGGCAGCTGAGCAACTCATTCAGAATGAATTGTGTGTCAGCGGCTGCCTGACGGAGGACTTTGACTGCAGCTCCTCCAACCGGCATGTTTGTGTTTACACGGCTGTTACCACGGTGACAACACCTTCACGCCCTACAGACACTGTGGCACGCACAGAGAGAGACACACATACAGAGGGGAGAGACATAGGGAGGTGTAGGGAAACCTCAGACAGGCCACGTTCCATTATGAAACTTCACACCTTTGGTTCCTTCTGTTTGATATCTTCAACTTTTCATTTCCTCTCAGTTTTTATTGACTTTTTTTTCCATCACAAACACAGGTTTTTATGTTTTACTGTGATGAGTCAAAAGAGCTCACTGAACTTCAATCAGCAAACATTACAACTTAAACACAATGTTTGATCTAATTTCCCCACAATTTTTTAACTCCCTTAATGTTTTTTTTTTTAAGATTTGCTCTTTATATATATATATATATATATATATATATATATATATATATATATATATATATATATATATATATATATATATATATATATATATATATAAACTTTTAAAAAAAAATGAAATTGATAATTTAATTTGAACAAGTCTTGGGTTTTTCCATTTTTTTCTGCTAGATTTATGTATTTTTTTTTTATTTTGTTTTATTTTATTTTATTTTTTAAAACTTTCACTGTTTTTGGGTTGATGGTTATGATTTTGCATAAAGATGTAAAATTCCCATATTATTATTTTTATTTCCCAATAAATATTATTTCATTTTCTATTATTTTATTTTATTCCTATTTTATATTTTACCCAAATTCAATGTGATCAGACTTTGCTGGCTGCAAAATGGATGAAAATGTTTCATTTGAAAAACACAGGTGATGTTTGTGCAGATGTGTATTTTAGTCCCTTCAATGATGTAAGTTTTACCCCAGCATCAAAACTACTTTTAACTTGTTGAGATTTCATCTGAGAGTTTTGTTGAAGCCAAAAATGAAGAAGAAAGGCTGAAAAACTCACACAACAATCCTAAAAAACCTCTCTGTGATTTGGTATCTACACATGTAGAATAACAAAACACCGTGAAGGTGCCGTGGAAGGAAGCAGAGTTCTGAAATGGGATGCGTCCCAGGATTCCCGGGCCCCTTGGGGCCTTCAGGGCTCAGTGTGGCGTCACAAAGCTCAGAGACTGTTCTGTTATTTTTAGCTCGTGTGTAAACACCGTCTAATGGCCTTGGCAGCCGATACGCATACACACACATAAACACACACCTGTCACGCACACACACACACTTATACACACAACCTGTTTTAAATGTGTGTGTGACGTCAGAACACTACACGGATCTCTTTTTGTCTACGAGAGGAGCTGGCTGTGTGTAAAAAGACATTACATCACAGCAGACGTGTCAGCGTGTAAATAGAGTCGTAGTCATTGGAGACATTTCTGGGTCAGCGGCTAACATTAGCTCCTGTACAGTACTCACAGAAGAGTACAGTATTTATACTTCTTATTCACTCAGTCATCATTCAGGAGGAAAAAAAAGAACTGAGTACTGATTAAATACTGTACGATAAGAGGATCTATTTAAAGAGGGGATACCCAACAGTCTTAATAAAAGCTTTACATCATGTTTAAGATATATTAATGGGCAGTAGTTTCCCTTTAAAGGTTAAAATCTCAACAGTCTGTTGTGTTACCTTTCAAAGTAAGAGCACACAAACGCAGGCAGCTAACACCTGTATGACAGTTTAATGTTTGGTGTAAACACAGAATCTGATTTGATGAAGAATATTCATCCTGAATTGGCCTCACCTGGTTAGGACACACCCCCTCTTTTAAAACATTTGTAATACGCCTTTAAACTCATGTTTACATCACAGTGACAGCAGCTGAGAGTGTTATAACAAAGAAATCCCAAACACTGATGGCTCCTGTTCAACATCCATTAGTTCAGCAGAAGTAAGCCTGCTTCCTGGTTCCAGCTGTGATATCAGATCATAAACACACACACACACACACACACACACACACACACACACACACACACACACACACACACACACACTCTCTCACACACACATGTGCTCGTACACTGTGTGAATTTCCCTTGAAAACCTGTGTTTTGCTCTGTTAATGATGACTCAGCACGAACCTTTCCCAGCACTTCACACTATGTTTGTTTACTTTCCTCTTCCTTGTTCTCTCTCAATCTCAGGTAGGATGACCTTGCAGATCTCAGGCCCCAGATCCAGCAGCCAACAGGTCTCAGACCCAGTAGCTCTCAGGGCTCAGAACCAGCAGACATCAGGCCTCAGACCCAGTCATGTGAGCATGTTTACAGCTTCTATAAAGGTGTTTCATCACATCATGGCTGTGTCTGAGTTAACTTTATGTAAGTATGAATCATTCCAGCTGAGTCATGGTGCTACAGCACGTTTGTTGTTATTGTTGTTGGATCTGATGAAATCTGAGCTCACTTCATGTAAAGTCACTCTGAGAGCTTAGGATCACTTTACCTCTCATTGCCAATCCCAAACATCTGTGACATACTGAGGCTGAGGTCCTGTAGGTCAGAGTGAACCAGTCAGATTAAAGACATCTGTTCTCTAAATGATGAAAACAATGTTTTACTAGATCAGATAAAGTCAGCTCTTACAAACTTAACTCTGGAAAGTTCCACGCTGTGGGACTGATAAAGGATTATCTCATCTTAAATACATATTAAAAACATTAAAATGTTGGAGGAATCCTTCCTTCCTTCCTTCCTTCCTTCCTTCCTTCCTTCCTGCCTTCTATCTATCTATCTATCTATCTATCTATCTATCTATCTATCTATCTATCTATCTATCTATCTATCTATCTATCTATCTATCTATCTATCTGTGGGTCTGTGGGTCACTCTGGACCAATCACAGTGCTCAGGTGAGATGATGACATCACCCCCTGGATCGGCAGTGTGACCTCAGCCTACATCATCATGAATTCCTAACGAGCTGTCTGAGAGCAGCCAATCAGAGCAGAGCTGGGTTATCAGGTAATGAGGCCTGACAACTCACAGCCAATCAGAGTGCAGCTCACAGATTAGTGTCTGGTGGGGTTTAGAGCCAATCAATAATGGATACACACACTAGCAGGCACACACACGCAGGGCCTGAACGTGCCCTTACTACAGTTACAGTAAGTGAAGAAGAGAGATGCAGAGGATGGAGAGAAGAAGTGAGAGCAGAGAAAGTGAATATGGAAGAGGGAAGGATGATCTCAGAGTTTATGATTCACTGATGTGAGTCACCAACGGCTTCAAACACTGAAAGATGGAGTCAGATAAAAACTCACACCTGATCCCAACTGTACCCGATCAGCTGATATTAAGTCTTAGCTGACTGGGTGCAGGGTTTGTTTTTGTTTTGTGTTTTTGTCTAGATTTGTAAAAGACTGTGGTAGCATTAAGCTAGCTGTAGAAATTTGAACCTGATATCCAGGTGTTAAATTCTTGATCCTAATTGGTCCAAACCTCTCGATGACTATTTGTTTGGCTAAAACTGTTAGCTTCTGTAAGCAACATAGTAACAGTATGATTCAAAATTTAGCAACTTTTTATCCTAGGCATAAACAAAGTGGCTCAAACTGTTAGCCCTTGCTAGCTTCATATTCGCACACAATGTGGCTAAACTCTTAGCTTCTGTTTCTATTATTGTCATAAATAATTGTGACTCAAATTGTTAGCCCTTGTTAGCTTTATAGTCATTTTTAATGTGACTAAAACGGTTAGCTTCTGTTTGTAACGTAGTCAACAATGTGGCTCAATCTGTTTGCTCTTGTTAGCTTCATAGCCATTAACAGTGTGTCCCAAACTGTTAGCTCTTGTAAACAACATAGTCACAGTGTGATTTTAACTTTAGCTACTTTGTATCGTAGTCATTAACAATGTGGCTCAAACTGTTAACCTTTGTTAGCTTGATATTAATAACTAATGTACTGTTAGCTTCTGTTTGAACCATAATCATAACAACGTGACTCAACTTTAGCCCTTGTTAGCTTCAAAGTCATGAACAATATGGCTAAACTGTTAGCTTCTGTTTGTATTATAGTCATAAACAATGTGGCTCAAACTGCTAGCTTGTTAGCTTCATAGTCATTAACAATGTGACTAAAGCTGTTAGCTTCTGTAAGCAACATAGTCACAGTGTGATTCAAACTTAAGCTACTTTGTATCCTAGTCATAAACAATGTGGCTTAAACTGTTAGCCTTTGTTAGCTTTATATTCATAAAAAATGTGGCTAAACTGTTAGCTTCTGTTTGCGTCATAGCCATAAATAATGTGGCTCAAACTGTTAACTTCTGTTAGCATCATGATTGATTGATTTTATATCAAATTTTTACAATAATGGATGAAATATTATTATTATATTATATATTATATATTATTATAAATACTTTTTTTCTTTTGGCATCTCATGACTTCCCAGGAGATCAGGACCCACACTTTGGGAACTTTTGCGCTCACTCAAATCACTGTCCTGTGTTGTTTTCTGACATACAGTGTTTTTATGTATTGTACCATATTGAATGGTATCTCACTTTATTAACAGGAATAAAGAAAGATAAAATAACTTCTACTATAAAAGGAATTCACTGTAGGTGTAATTTAAGTATTTAAAGTAATAGCTTCAAGCTAAGTTCTGGTTTAAATAATCCTGATATTTGTTCTCTAACCTGTTTGTTTCCTGGTGATGAACTCAAATTGACCTGTCTGTTCTGGTACACCCTGAACCTGGAACTGGATCCTGCTGACTCACTCTGTGTTACTAAAATAAAATGTTTTGGAACAATGACACACCTGTCATGATTTCACAGATCTTCCCCTTCAGTGGGAAAACTCACTCTTAGGGGAAGTTTCAGACCAAGGCTGCTGTGATAAGGTAAAGATGCCAGCTCACTCATCACATGATCGAAGTCACGGAGTCCCCAAGTCACTCAGCAGGTTTCACTTCAGGCCCTGTTTGACTGACTGATGCTGTGATCTTGCTGCTCCTCTCCTGAAGCAGCATCAGATGGGGTTACCTGGTCGTGTTAGGTTTGTTGTTCACCCTGGAAACTAACGGATTAGGGACAGAGAAGGGTTTCTGTGTCCTGTCCTGTGTGTCGACACCAAACAAACACCTGGCTGTGGTTGCTTCAGTTACCTGTTGAGGCTCATGGTTACAGACGCTGTGTGTGTGTGTTGTGTAAACGTGTTATTTACTGTTCTATGAGCTGTGAGCTCTGCTGTAACTCTGTAACTCCCATGTGTGACCCACAGCACGCAGTCGATGTGAAGGGGATTTCTGGATGAGTTATTTCACCTCTGACGGATCAGAGATTCCTTATTCACACACAGGTTTCAGGCCCAAATTTACCAGAGTCTAATCCTTCGCTCAGGGATAAAACTGTGTTTTTTTCTGCTTGAGACCAGAAAATGAGTCTTTGTTGGTTTTAGCGCCCACTCCAATCAGTACGTCATTAATAGGATGAAATGTGAGTGGGTGGGGAGATTTTTTAAAAGAAAGTAGGGGAAGCTCCAGGAAAAGGAGGGAAACCTTACGGATGTCCAAAAACAGAGAGTTTAATCCCAACAGTCATTTTAACTTGTTTGGACTCTTGGTAAGACAGCTTCAAGGATGCCTCCCTATCCCTCAGAGCAGACCCAGAGCTCAGTGAATAGATAGTGCACCTCTTCTGGTCTGGAAACCCCTCGGTATCTTCCAGGGGGAGTTCGGAAACATTGTCAAGGACATCTGGATCTTTGCCTCCACATCCTGACCTCTGATAGGCAGATGGAAGTGGATGGATAGTGATTAGGGAGACTGAAAAATGACAGATGTCTTAGAAGTGAACAATTATTTTCAGATGATCTGATTAAATTACATTTCAAGTCTTTTTGGATGTTCACTGCAAATAACAAATCTTATCAAAAGTTTTTGTCTTATTTCAGTAGAAAATGTCTTTTTAGACTTAATATGAGCCACATTCACCAGACCAGTCCAGAAAAAAATGACTCATTTCAAGTTATTTGAAGACCAAAATGAGGTCTAAATTGCTTGTAACGAGTAACAAAAAAAAAAAAAAAAAAAGGCAAATGGAACAAGGAAAAAAAAAGCTTGAAACTAGAATAATGTCTTAACACAAGTAACTTTTCTCATATTTCATTGGCAGTTGTTTTTAACTTATTACAAGCAATCCAGACCTCATTTTTGTCTTTAAATAACTTGAAATAAGACATTTTTTTCTGGACTCGTCAGGTGAACGTGGCTCATATTAAGTCCAAAACGACATTTTCTACTGAAAATAAGACAAAAACATGGGATGAGTTTTCTTTTTTTTTAAATATTTTAGTAGGAGACTAATCAAATGCCTCGAAGATAAATTCTGTAAAAGCTACTGGTTGGTGGTTCCCAAAGTGGGAGTCTTAGGCTCTGATTGGAGGGCTAGAAATGCCCTCTAAAACAAGTAACTGAATAAGTACTTTTTTTACCTCATTAACTAATTTTTTCACTCTTTCCAACCAACTCCAGTGTCATTGTTGTCTTTACATATCTTGAAATAAGACATTTTTCTGGACTTCTCTTGGCTCTGATTGAGTCTAATGAGACTGTTTTTAATAAAAATAAGACACAAACACTTGTTAGATTCCTGCCTTTGCAGTGAAAAGTTGAGATTTTGATCTGATTTTTGCTGTGATTGACACTTGAGCGGACTTTGACTTTGAACTCACAAACATCCTTGGGCATTGGAGGGGATTTCCATCAGTGTCAGAAACAATCTTTGACTTCAGATCAGGAACAAAGGGCTCAGTGACAGGCGGTCACATGATGCAAACTCATCTCTGGACCTGTTTCTCCAGCAATGACCGTGACTCTGTTTGACAAACAACCCGACCACGCACCATTACTCAGCAATAAAAGCCTTGAAAGGAACAAAGCTGCTACTCTGCTACTCTGCCACTCTGCGTGATCCAGCGTGTTTATACGGGTCCAGATCTATTTTTAGACTCCAGAAGATTTTCTCCACACAACACAGACAATACACAAAACATAATATCCCACACAGTTCCTCTGTCCAGCATCAGAGCATCAGCTGAGGAGTGTCTCAGTTTCTGAGTCTGTACAGGAAGAAATCATGGAGTCATCAGCTGACGAAGCGAGAGTTCAACTCTGAGGAAAAATACTGACATCACACACACTATTACTGTTAACCATCAACAGAACGATCTGTGTGTGTGTGTGTGTGTGTGTGGGGGGGGGGGGTATCAAGGCTATTATTAGTCATAAAACTGATGGAAACTCACTCAAATTATCAACACACTTAAGATAAAAATGTGAATTTGAAAAAATAAAAACTACAAGTAAATGAAAAAGCATGGTGAATGTTCACAAAACTAAGACGAAGAAAAGCTTTAAAATGTGTCTTCAGTTTTTATAGGAGTGAAATAATGAGTGAGGGAGCGGTGACTTGGCTGATCTTTTGTGTTTTCGATCTTTCTAAATGCTTTATGTTTGTTATTCTCTTCTCTTAATCACACCGAGTTTACATTTGAATGGTGTGTTACAGTCCAAATGCATGATTGAACTGAATAAATAGTGTTTATTAAAGGATGGGGACAAAAAAGTAAATGAAGGTTAAACATCACTTTACTGGGGATGGGTACTGAATTAGGTACTTTTATAGGTAACTATCGCATTCTGTCAAAAGTACCGGGTATCAATTCATGTAAAAGCAAAAGGTACCATGTTCAGGTACCTAAATGCATCCCTGTGACTGTGAGGGAGTGGAAAGAGTAGGTGATTTTCCATGCTGGACATGAACACAGCATTGCAAGGTTATATAGTGAAGAAGAAACATGTTAAATTGAAAATCACTGAGATTTTATTATTAAACAAATTGATATTTTTTACCACATAAACACAATACTGTTGAGTACCGATACCAATTGCCAGGTCCGGGCTTCGGTGCCGTATCGTTTCAAATGTGAAAGGTACCCATCTCTAGACTTTACCAAGTCCGGTTTTCAGACAGTTTTTATTTTAGGTTTTCCTGTTTTTGAAAATAAAATAAAAAAAGATTAAAATGCAGAAAATATGAATCATTATTGTGTTTACTTGCTTGCAATATATACCTTCATCAATGTAGCTTTAAGAAGAAGATATGGAAAGTTTTTTTTCCCCCTTGACTAGTTAGAAGAAAAACGTGATTTTACAACTCTCTTAGCTGTCAAAAATCAAAAAAGACAATCAAAACCTGCCGAGTGTAACGAAAATAAAAAAAACACACATTTATCACCCCTGAACAGAAATCTATTTCTAGCAGTGAAATCAGTAAAAATTAGCCCTTTAAGAGGAGAAATCAGAGTTAGTCACAGCCGTTTGTGTCTCTTTTTAGGATTCCATGAGTTAAACTTGTTTTGAAAACATTTCTATGTAATTTTTCTAAAAGGTGATGTGATTGAGCTCCCAGGAGTATGGTTCATGAATAAATAAAGTTTTTACACAGAGGCAGACTTCATCAGGTTTGTCTGTGAGAATTTGCCCTCAGGTGTGCTTTTATTTTGAAATTTTCTTATTTATTTTCCCTAAGCTCATGAATCAGTCATTTAAAGATGACTTCATCCTCAGGTGCATGGTGACTCACTCATTCTCACAGCCTGTGGATTATTTTCCAGGATCAGTGGGCTCTAATCTCAGTTTATCCTCCAGTGAAACTGTTTGTGCTGCCCCCTGTTGACCAAACATGGAACTGCAGCCAGCCTGAAGCATCTAATCAAAACATACCCCCTGTGCCAGAGAATCAGTGGTAGTTTTTCAGAGTGAGGGAAACAGAAACTTGAACAGAAAGTTTATGAAATCAGGTTTTATGTTTATTATCTCTTCAGTAAAACGTCCATATCAGACGTCATGATCTAAAAACATAACTTCTGTGAGTATTTACAGCTTTACATTCTCACCTGACGGTGTGAAGACATGTAGGAGGAGCTCACGTGCCCTCACATCAACAGTTAAACAGTTAAACCTTCTTCTTCTCAGATCAAAAACAGGACCAGATGTCTGGAGACAGAACCCAACATTTCCCATCACACTTTCCCCCGATTCTTCACGTTAAACAAATAATCATTAGTCATCATCCTCGAAGGGTGTTTTTCCCTTTACAGAAACCAAAGTGAAGCAAATCAACCGTCATACATAAACACACACTGGATGAAACAGCAAGAAAATAATGATAATTAAATAAAGGAGCGGTCTGTTTCTCTATCATGTGCTCTGGGTTTGATGTTTCTGCTGAGATAAATCTAAAATCAGCTCGACTTTACAGAATTTATGGATCATAACGAGCTAAAGAAACTTTAAACGGAAGGAAAAAGATCAACATGATTCAACAAAACTTTAACCGTGTTTGATGAGAAATTTCAGATGTGCTGCTACAGTCTGAATAAGCGGAGTCTCTATTTGTGCACACAGAGTGACACCTTGTGGACAAAACAAAAACTACAGGATACAGAGGAAATCAGAAACTGGTACAAACCGTCATCTAGAATCTAAAATTCGAGGTTACTTTGAGTTTAAATCTCTGGTTTCTGGTTCATGTGTTGTTTTTTTCTCTGATCTCTGAAAACAGAAACTCTTCCAACACCAGGTGAGACAGGACAGGTGAGAATTTACCTCTAGTCTTGGTTAAAGTCCTGAATCAGTTTGGTCTCAGTTAATAAAAGAAAAAGCTGTTCTTCAGCACATTTAACCAGCTCCTCACTCTCATTAGTCTGTAATTATTACTTCTTAATTTCCACAGCTTCAAATAAAAAACCGAACACTAAAATAAAAAAGAAAGACATCACCATGTTTAGAGTATCAAAAGAGGGACAAACTTTGATGAAGAGAAAGAAACAAACTCTCAGCCGTCTCAAAGTGAACAGATATAAACTCACCACAGCTGATAGAAAACAGGAAACTGATCCTTAAACTGACCTGGATCCTCTTCTGGTCTCAGTTCTGCTCTCTGCGTTTTCTCCTCTCAGGGTGTATAAATCCACTCTCTGTAAACTACTTCTCCCATGATGCAGCAGTGACACAGTGAGTCTCTCCTTCTGTGACATCCCGCTCAGAGTTCAGTCAGGGTCTGATTCTTCACCTCCACAGAGCAAGATGTCTCCACAAACCAGAGGAAGAGAGTCTCAGAGAAGAGAAGAGGAGATTATAATCCAGAGGTGTTACTGTTCCTGTTATAATCCCTCTCCTCCTCCTCCTCTTTATCCCCATGATCAAATGATTCATTTCTGAAGCTCCTGCGGCGTGCTAAAGCTTTCATAGACATTGGCGGCGAACTCTTTCACCTGTTCGTTCATCAGCAGGTCCTAAAAGACAAAAAAAAAGGGGCTTGAGGGTCAGTGATTTAACGATTTGACACAATTTAAACTGTATTGTTTTAAATTTGGTGAAGATTTCTCCAAAGTCTGATGAAGAATCGGAAATATCAGCTTCAGCTATCATGGTTTCAATACAAGAAAAAATAACTGTTGGGATGATACTTTTGTAAATACCCTATTGTTAGATTTATAGGCCTTTTAAAATCAAATTTAATTTAATCTTAAAATCCCTGAACCAGAAAGTCTTGTTTTTTTGAGTCTTAGAAATAAAAACAATGTGTCTGTACGGAGTGATAATCCTG
Source organism: Halichoeres trimaculatus (assembly GCF_033239565.1). Classification (NCBI taxonomy): domain Eukaryota; kingdom Metazoa; phylum Chordata; class Actinopteri; order Labriformes; family Labridae; genus Halichoeres; species Halichoeres trimaculatus. The sequence goes on along the minus strand of NW_027437191.1, from coordinate 26,510,116 downwards.
CACACAACAGTCATGGAGCACAATAAGTCGACACCAGAATCAGAAACTTACACAAAGAAGTTTGACTTTAAACTTTCAGGATCTGATCCTGTGAGATAAAGCTTTGAACAGGTTTAAAGAAATGTGAACAGGTGTGAACAGGTGTGAACAGGTGTGAGATTTTTGCTGGTCTCACCTGAACAAAGTGACTGGGCGTCTCGCTGCAGATAGTGTTAATCTGACCGTTCATGATGGGGATGATCTTCGCCAGTGGGAGGCTGACTGCAGACAGACTAAACACACACAGATACACACATGCACGTTCAATGGCTGTTTTCTGTTAGAAAGTCATAGAAAATCTGTTGAAAACAAAATAAAGGCACTCAGAGAAAAGAGGTGAGGGATGAACAACGTTTTCTTTCACAATGATAAATATTCTTTCTCAAATTTCTTGAGGAAGGATTCATGCAATCTTGTTTCAGGAGTTTCTGGAAGACTGAAACCACATTCCTAGTTGATAAAAGTAAAGAGAACAATAACAAAAGTGAGTGTTTTGTTAGTTAATCAGCTGACCTGTCAGGTGCAGACTCTGGGGCAGAGTCTCCAGGAGGTGGGCGGAAGAACTCGGCCAGGTTGTCAAGAAGACGAGAGAAACCTCGGTTCAGACAGACGCTGAGGACGGTGCTGAAGTCTGGGCTGGAGGAATCACACACACACTTTAAGATACAGAAACACACACACAGACAGACACACACAGGTGAGAGATTTACCTGTCCAACATGTCCCTGGTCTCGTTTAGCAGTCTGATGGTCACAGCGTCGTTTTCCGTCAGCCCACAGGCCTGAAGACCAGAACAGAGGGAGGGGTCAGACAGACTCTCAAAGACAGAAACACTCAGATCTGTCAGAGCATATTGAGCCACCTGATCGGCGAGGGCGTTCTCGTCGTCAGCGAGCATGTACCAGGACAGGGGTCGCTCTGATCCGGCCTCCACCACGGCTCTGATCCAGTTCAGCTGCTGCTCCAGCTCCAGCAGAGACAGACTCTGCTTCAGAGACATGCTGGTGACAAAGACACAACGTGGTTAACCTCTAGACTCTCTTATTCATCCTCCATAGGCAGAGGGTCACCACATCATCAGATTATGAACTATTCACCTTCCCAGCGAGCTTTGCACTGCTCTCTTCACCACGGTCATTAACTCTGTCAGACCTGGAGACGGACACAGACACACAGACCAGTCAGCACGGCTCAGAGACTCTATCAGAGGTTTTAATGTGTGCTCCAGTTTGTCTTACCGTCTCCCAGTAAGTGTTGGATGCTGGAGAGGTACTGTTGCTGGACATCAGGGGGCGCCAGAGGAGCCTGAAAAACAAAAACATTTAATTCAGGCTGAGACCTTCAGCTCTTTTTACACTCTACTGAAAGCTCCAATCTCTGAGTCTAAATCAGCGAACAGAGGCTGTAGATTGAGACTCCTCACCGTCGAGCTCTTGCCCACAGAGTTGTCCAGGTACAGGTATCCTCCGATGATGTTCAGCTGGACTCTGAGGAGAACCACCAGCATGCAGGTGCTGTACACGGCCACGATGGTCCTGGTGAAACCTGATCAACACAACAAGATCCATTCACGTGTTAAAGATGAAAAATAGAGCAGGTCTGCAGCTTTTACAGGGCCATTGACAGCTGATGGATACATCTGACAACTTACTGATGATCTTTAGATCCTCCCAGATTTCAAGCTTGTTGGCTGGTCTGTGGAAAAGAAAACATCATCATCATTATCGACATGGCGGCAGGCAGTCATAAACTGCACAAATAACATATTAATCTAAGAGCAAAAAGTCACTGTGGACTCACTTGGTCTTGAGTAGTGCGGTGAGGCTCTCTGAGTTGAGCTGACTGACGATTGCTTCTTTCAGAGGAGGGAGCATGGACAGCACTGAAACACACAAAAACAGATGAAATACTGATGTTAAATACAGAAGAGCGTTTCATTTAGTCATGAAACAAACTATCAGAGCATTAAAGACATTTCTGAAATGGATTAAGAAGCACAGATCCTGTTTGAATAAAATCCTGAGAGACTTTAAGTAGCACTCAAAGTGGTTTTCAGAGACCATAGTCCTGACTGGTGTCGTACCGGTCATGTTGCAGGTTCTTTGGTTGCTCTCAAAGTGAAACTGCCGTCTGGCCTGAGCGATGTACTCCGTTGCCTCCTTCTCCTGCATATCCCTGATCTTTTTCTGAGCATATTTACCCAGGAAGTAGACTCCTAAAGACGGGAAGGACCACAGACAGGTGAGAAACCGACTGACAGAGAAGGACAGAGGGCATGAAGGGGACCGTTCAAACATTACTTCTTACAACATTTTACAAATAATCACTGGATAAGAAGTATATATGTTGAAATATTGCCGTTTTTGTAGAGCCACATGACACAGACCTGTATCACTGACTACTCAGTGCTTTAGTTTATCCAACATAAACCCTCCTTCTCATACTAAAGGAGCTTATCTGAGTTCATCTGCTGACAGCAAACTTTCACAGCTGCTGTTTAAAAAAGATGCTGAGGTTAGCCTCTTACTTATTACAGCTTCATATTCAGGAGGAACCACTACAACTGGACTCCGCAGAGAGTCTGCAGACAACAAAAGGATGATTTCACTGCTTTTTCCATCTCTAGACCAACCACACAAGACCAAATCTTCTTAAATCTGGTCTGAATTCATCTAGAAAGCCTACAGAGGTGAAAAGCAAAGGAGTAGTTGTTTCTTATATCTAAAAAAAAAAAAAAAGAAGAAGAATGAAGGTTTCCTGAATCTGAAAGTGTGTTTCAAAGATACTGCAGCCTCTCAGTAGAATGATTTAGTCCAGATCTGGAAAGTCTGGGTTTTCTGGTTTTAGAAAGGGACCTGGTCTGATGCAGTCCCTTGCAGTGAAATCACTTTTTTTTGCATTCCCACAAACAGATTTAATCTACCTTACTACCTTTGTGAAGTCTGAAGACTGTCTTAGATACCCAGACCAGAACTAGGTTTTGAGGTTCAGAATCAGGACCCATTATAGTTCCACGCAACAGTTCAAACGCTAACTTCAACGGCATCTGTTTTAAAGCACATAACATCAAACTTCTAGCAACATTAAAATGTACCAGACATTAACAAAACATAAATCAAGCTGTAAATAGTCTTATTAGTGGGTTAAAACATAAATATATCACCAACACAACACTTTACTGTAGCATCAGGTGTATCCACTGGTTTCTTAAATCAATGTTATCACCAGATTAACTGTTATAAAAAAACACAGCAGTGTAAAAAATATATATCTAGGGGTTCTAGGGAAATAAAACATATGAAGAAGTTGAAATATGTGCTGTATGATTCGTACCGAGTTTTTAATTTTACTTTAAAGCACAAGTGTTGATGATAAAAGTGAGTAAAGTACATTAAGTGAGTTAAAGTCTGGAATGTTGCTGCAGTGAGCGGCTAGCTGCGGGCTAACACACACAGTTACCTCCGATCAGAACTCCGCTGAAAATAAACTTCCTTTTGTGTCGTTTGATAAAATTCCAGGCGGATGAAAACATCCTCAGACTGTCAGATTGTCACAAACTTCAACTCAAACCTCTCTGAACTTTGAGCTTTGAGTTGGTTAACTGAGAAACATCTGAAGACCGAAGGCTAACATGCTAACTGTCAGAGTGATGAGTTAAGTGAGACCAGATGAATGTTTCTTCTTCCGGCGGACATTTCAAAATAAAAGCAAATGCTTTCGCTGCATGACTTGTCTTTTACTTAAATTTCTCCTTATGTCTGTTTTAATTTTAATCATCAGAGAGGCATATGCTTTATAAATAACTTTTTTTTAGAACTGCAATCAAAGAATTTTCCAACCAAAAAGGTTTTTTTTTTTCTTTTTTTAACTTCTGATAGATACGACCCAAAAATCTGATCCAAAAGTTAAGCTTAATGTCTATGGAAACTAACATAAGTAGAAGTTTTCCCAAAGCTTTTTATTTTGGATTTAGTTTGAAATTTGCATGTATGGATCTCGACTCGAGAAGCTTCTTCCTTGTTCGTAAAATAAGGATTAAAATAACGAAATAACTAAATTTTATCAAACAAACGCACAAAGAATTAAACCTTTATTTTGTACGAACACTTTATTTCCGGATTATAAGTGATAACCTGGGTTAACTGACGAATCGTAAACAAGAGAGCGCGTGGAGTTCGATTGATAATGTCTAAATCGGTCCGTCCTGTATTATCTTCCCCTTTAGCAGCATGGAGAGTGGATATCAGAGAACAGAATATTAGTCTATGTATAAAGAAATGAAATTAAATCTTTAATCATAGGGGGGAGAGTGTACCTGTTCGTTAGTTTACCTGTAGCAGAGATAGTGATGAGATCAGAGGAGGGCGCTGAGGCTGCTGGGGAGGAGAGTTTCTCTCCAGGTGAGGAGGAAACAGAGGGATGGATGTCCTCTGCTTTCGACATGGTGAGAGATGAAGCGTTTAAATATCAAGTTTTATTGAACTGAAGTCCCTTAGTCCGTGCCTAAGTGTCAATAGTGTCATGGATGATCAGATTTTTAAACCATGGAAAATTTTACCTCTGAAACGTGTTGATTTGAACGCTTTTGGCTTATCTGTCCTAAATTCTTTTCAAACAATGTCTATATTAGAGCAAACATACCCAGAAATCTTCTATAAATGAAAAAGAATGAATAAACATTCAATTATTATGAAAAGTGCCAAATATTTCAATTTTTAGGCCTTTATTTTAAACAGTGCCTGTAAAACGTGATATTCTTTAGAAAGTAGTTGTGTGTCTCTGCATTATGTTTCTGTGTGTGTTGAACCTGCTGTGATGTGTCTGCAGGCCAAAGATGCTCTGCAGAACGGAGAGGTGCCGGTTGGATGTCTCATGGTTTACAACAACCAGGTCATAGGGAGAGGAAGGAATGAAGTCAACGAGAGCAAAAATGTAAAAAAAAAAAAAACAAATCAAGAAAATGACCTAAAGATAGAAACTTTAGAGTGTGTTTCGAGTAGAAATCAGTGAGTTTACGAACCGTATTCTCACAAGTAATGTGAGTATCAGTTTGTTGTCTCCATATCACCTGAATAACTCACTGGGAAAATTGTAAACAAATATTCTTTTGCCTCACTTTGTCCTTCTTCAAACTTCAAAGGTTTTGTCTCTCAGGTGAAGTTAAAGGAGACAGTTTGGGTGCTGAATCATGCAGAGATGTTGGTTTTTGCAGCTGAATCATCTCAAAATGAATCATAGCTCACAAGTTTTGCATGGTGTGTGTGTGTGTGTGTATGTAAGGCCACTCGTCATGCTGAGATGGTAGCTTTGGATCAGCTCCTGGACTGGTGCAGCAGTAATAACCTGGATGTGAGCAGTGTGTGTAAGAGGACAGCACTTTACGTCACCGTGGAGCCGTGCATCATGTGTGCTGCGGCACTGAGACTCGTCAGTATCCTTCACCCACCTCTGTGTATCTGTGTGTGTGAGTTCTGTGTCTGTTTGTATCGTTGGTTGTTCCTTCACTGTCTCTCAGACATCCCCCTGGTCGTGTACGGCTGCAGGAATGAGCGGTTTGGAGGTTGTGGGTCAGTCCTGGATGTTTCTTCTGCAGATCTTCCTCAAACTGGAACCAGATTCAAGGTCTGGTCTCTGTTTGTTTCATATTTCCCATCAAGCGTTGCTGCTATGTTGGTGTTTGTTGCACACTCTGCTCAGAGGATGTTTCAGCTACAGAGTGAAGCTCTGGACTCTGAAGAGATTTGCTCAGCTCTAACATGGCTGTGAAACTGGTCTGTGGGTTCATGATTTATTTGACATGTGTTTGTGTGTTCAGACTGTGTCAGGTCACAGAGCAGAGGAAGCCATCGAGATGCTGAAAACTTTCTACAAACAGGAGAATCCAAACGGTGAGCAGAGAATATCTTTTTCCTCTTTCGCTTCTTTTGCATTTCTACTTTTTTCCATCTCACATGACCTCTGGCTGTTATTATGATTTCATAAACTTTTCCTCCTTTTTTTGAGGGTAAATTTCTCTCATTATTTTTCTTTCATCCTTTCGCTCAGGTCTTTTTAACCCCTCCTTTCCCCTCTGTTCTTTAGCATAGTTTTTGTCATACAGATATTTTATGCACACACCTCTTTTCTTTCATGCTGTGCTTACCTTTCCTTTTTTTCTGTGCTGTGTTTTCTATGTATTTAAACTTTTGTCATTATTTCTCTTTTATTCTGTTTCAGCTCCTAAGCCCAAACCCAGGAAGGACTGAGCGTTTCTTACCCAATCATCTTTAGAGATAAAGAATTTTATAAATAATTGTTTTGATCTGTTTTTTATTTAATAAACAACTCTTTGAATAAACTTTTTTTTTGTTTCTGTAAGTCTTTGCTGAACCAATAGTAGTTGTGTGGTCAGACAGGCAGCAGGGGGCGCAGTAGACCAGCTGGTGTTTGAAATTACACATGCCTGATTCTGAAGTTTGTAACACACACACTCACAGTCAGACTTCATCACTTTAACTTGAACTGGATTTGATCCCTCCATCTTTTCCACTACATCCTTCCTTCCTTTTCTCCTTCCCTTTTACTCTGTCACCTGTGCTTCCTCTTCTTCTTTTCTTTTCTGTAATAGTTTCAGAGACAGATCATCTGTGTGACATGTTCATCTCCCTTCAGAAATACCAAAACCTGAGCATCCATCAGGTGTAGCATATGTACTAAAGCAACAGACGTCTCAATGGTGATGAAACGTGAAGACGGAGTTTTTCTCACCTTACTGAAACCCTTCAGCAGCCTAGCTTCAGATCCCTCCTCATTCAGCTTCCTCTGAACAGAAAATGAAGTTTCATTCAGATTTCTGACTCCACGGAGTTTGTTTTTTTTGCTCAAACTTTATTTATTTAGTACCAACATGTCATTTATACACGTGTAGTTTTTCTCATAGAGGACTTTAAAAGGTTTGTTTCTTGTAGCTCATAAATAAAAGCATCATGTTTGTAAATAGTGTAATGTGTGTGTGTTGTGTATTGTGTGTGTGTCCTACATGATCTACAGATTAATGTTCGAGCATTTCTGTCCACAGTCCCAGAACACAGAGGCCAAATGAGCCGTTAACTATGACAGAGAGACAAAGAGAGACGGATCGTCGTGTTTCATGAGTCCAGAGAGCTCAGGGGAACGCTCTGAGGAGGTCGCTTGTTTTCTGTTCTTGTGCTGTCCTGGGTGGGCGGGGCTTAACTCCTCCACCTCTGCAGGCCACCAAATCGCTTCCCACATGGCGACAGATGATCACTCACCTTTGACCTTTTCTGAGAGGGAAGGAGAGAGGATTGTGTGTGAGAGAAGAACACACACAAACTTTTGTAGATTTTTTTTTTAAACTAATGTACAGTGATAACGTGTTCCTGTCCGTGCCTCTGTGTGTGTGTGTGTGTGCTGGGTACCTGACTGTGGTTTCTCCCAGATGTAGCTGTTGAGGATTTCTCCGAGCGTGTAGAAAACTCCGATCACCACCATCATGGCACTAAAGAAGACCACTCGAGCCAGTGGCGTGATGCGCTCTAGTACCGGATACACCCACACACCTGTCACCTGGTGGACCCAACACGTCCTGAGGGAGAGAGATGGGGAGAGAGTTTCAAGCTCAGGTTGGAGATTATAAACTCCTCTCATGTGTCTGTAAACTGTCAGGTCATGGGGCGTTTGAGGATTGCAGGAAAAGTGAGTGTCCATACCAGAAGATGTATCCCAGGCCAAAGCAGCCCACAGCCAGCAGACCTGAAGTCCGGCTGGGGTACCTATGGTGGGTGGTCCTCATCTCAATGATGATGAAGGGAAGAACGGTGGTGTGCTGAGAAAAGACACAACATTTATAATATGACTCATATCAACATTTACCAGAAAATAATTCATTACAATAGATCTCTTCATAGAGAGTTAAAGAAATTTCAGACAGCAGAGAGATGATCCCTACACACACACACACACACACACACACACACACACACACACACACACACACACCTTTAAAAGCAGAATGAAGGACAAAATTTGAACTACTTTTGAATAAACTACAATTTGTGTCCACCAGGGGACACTCACACACAAACACACAGACACAGATAATGGGTGTGATTGTCTCTGCAGAGACCTCTTACCTCAGCTGCACTGAGGAGCACAGCTGTGTGTGTGTGTGTGTGTGTGTGTGTGTGTGTGTGTGTGTGTGTGTGTGTGTGTGTGTGTGTGTGTGTGTGTGTGTGTGTGTGTGTGTGTTCTGTCAGATGTTTTTGCCTGGTTGTGTTAGGATCAGGAAAACATGGACCCAACCATCTGTTAATGACTTTCAGACCGACTTTCAGAGACAATGAGCAGAGTTTGAGTTTGAGGTCACAGCTTCTTTGAGCACAGGTTTGGCTTCCAGGTTCACACAGAGTTAGTTAGTTAGTTAGTAAGCCAGTCAGTTAGATAGTTAGTTAGTTAGTCAGTAAGTCAGTCAGTGAGTCAGTTAGTTAGTTAGTTGGTTGGTAAGTCAGTCAGTTAGCTAGGTAGTTAGCTAGTCAGTTAGTCAGTCAGTGAGTCCGTCAGTTAGTTAGTTAGTTGGTTGGTAAGCCAGCCAGTTAGTTAGTTGGTTGGGGAGTTGGTTGGTAAGCCAGTCAGTTGGTTCCTTGGTTATTCAGTTAGAAAGCAAATAAGTTAATTAGTTGGTAAGTCAGTCAGTAAGTAAGTCAGTCAGTCTGTCAGTCAGTGAGTTAGCTATTTAGTCAGTTAGTTGGTCAGTTGGTTAGTTTGTCGGATGGTTATTGAGAAAGTTAGTTTTCAACTTTGTTAGTTAGTTACTTGGTGATTCAGTCAGTCAGTCTGTCTGTCAGCTAGTTAGCTAGTTAGTTAGTCAGTAGGTTAGTGACAGGATTTTCAGGACGCACATTATAAAAAGGTCTTTCAGCCTTAGCTAAGCTTGCTGCTGCTGGGATACCTTGGCATGTTGGGCGTTTAGGTAGCGGCAGGAAAATACAAAAACTTAGTGTACTGAGTAACAATCATTATTACTTACATTACATACAAACATCATCTCATTAAAACATGTTTATATTCAAGGGTTTATTTTAGCACTAGTTATCCAGACAGAAATTTTACGTTTGTTAAAAACAGGAATGATTATTCTTTTTTTTAGTTTTTAATAACGCCATACTACAGTTCACAGTTTAAAATTAATACGTACAGTTAAAGGTTATGTTTTAAAGATGAAGTTAACACTTTCATCCCAGTTAACACTTTATATTAAAATTTCAGTTTTCCCTCCTCCAGTAAGGTTTGCCGCTCTGACTGATTCTCAGGTAAATTTTAGAAATCCAGGGATGTTTTCTGTAAGACCTCTGATTTCAGTGATTTCAGAAAAGTTGAAAACAACACACAGTGGTGTGATTTCAGTAAACAGGGAACTAGAGGAGACGGTCACAGAGTCACATCCCAATTCCAACCAATCAGCTGTGCAGGAATGTTCAAACCATGGCGAGCAAAAACATCTCAGAGGACGACAGAAAAACGCTCTCTCCTGGGGTCTTAAATTCTAGGTTTCCCTCCCATCATTAAACTGAACACAGACACACACACACACACACACACACACACACACACACACACACACACACACACACACACACACACACACACAAACACACACACACGGCCTGACGCTGCACTTTTACCCAGGGTGCCTCTGAGGAATCCACTCTCTCAGTCATGTTTAAGTTTAGTCTCTGCCACGGGTAAATAATACTCCCTTTATCCTCGCTGTCCCTCTCCCTCTATTTCTGTCTCTCCCTCTTTTTTCTCTCTTTTTGTCTCTCTGTCTCTCTCTCTTCAACCCCCCAGAGGTTTGCGGTCTAGCTTGAAGCCGCCAGCTTCCAGCCTTCGTGGAAAATCCCCCCTCTTCAGCAAACAGCGGTGGCTCTATCCTGTGGTCCCGGGCTAAAAATGGGACAAACCATTTTACACAGCTGGGGGTGGACGGGTCAGGAGACTGAGGGCAGGTTCACGGGTTCAAACATCTTCTAGTGTCAAGGAAAACTAAGATTTGCACGTCCCGAATGGACTCAGGAGAGGAGCAGAGAGCATCTGTTTCCAACACAGCTATCGCTGAAGGGGAGGTGAAAACATGACCACATCCCTCCCAGAGATAAATCTGTTGACTTTCAACTCTGAGCTCTCAAGACTAAGCAGACAGATACTAAAACAAAAACTGAGTTTCAGAAAACTACCGGAGACATCGCTGGGGCCTCACTTCCTGCTAATGAGGGCAACTACAGAAATCTTTGAAGCTGTTTGCCCTCCTGTCCTCTGGGAGGTGCTACAGGAACCACCAGGATCAGAGACAGTTTTTTCCGCATTATATGTCTCCTAGCTGAACTTTGACCTCCAATAAATAGGTTTATTATTATAATTATTACCCCCGCCAAGGAGGTTGTGTTTTTGGGAGAGTTTGTCTGTGAACAACATTACTCAAAAAGTCACCAACAGATCTTTTGGAGGATTTAGAGGTGATCTGGACCACAATCTGGATCCAGGATGGTCAGATTGCTTTGCAAAAGAATACAAGACAAGGTCACCATAATTTCTGACAGATGTAAAAGTACAATCCAGATCCTGGCAATATTCTGGGTAAGATGTGTGGAGATGTTGAATATGAAATATGTACTAGGTCATCATAATTTTCAACACTGTCAGGTGACAAATTATTGTGCAAAGCTGCAACCAAATTGTAGCAGACAGTCTGCTGAAAGGGAGTATAAAAAGTAGGACCAAGGTGTTGCGTGACAAACACAAAACGCTTGGTGGAGGTCTGCACTCTGAGTGCTTTTCTCGTTCCATGTTTGTTTAAGATTAATTTTTCTGATGTTGCTTAGATGCAATCTGCATTTACTTCTCTTGTACTTTTGACACATAATGACGATAAAGTTGAATATAATCTAATCAAAATGGTAACTGGTCTCCTTTCTAGTATATCTGGTTTGACTCTACTTGTTTGGACTCTGTGTTGATCCCAGTCGACGACTCTGATCCCATCGTAACGAGTGACTGCACCACAGTTTGTTTTGAAGCGTTGTGTTCTCTTAGTAACAGATCTGTACCAGGAGGAGACCCACCCTTTAGCTCTGTCAGCAGACCAGTTTTTAGGGTTTTCAGAGACACACCAAACACCAGGAGAGCGATGAAGACTTATGTAAGAGCTAAACGAGCTCCTGCTTCTGTAAACAGTGTTTATCCCTCAGACGAGTCTGTATTATGACATGAAACCTCTGATGATGGCTCTGAGTGCAGATATATTGTGTGTTTGGGACCTTTGGCTGAACTCGTTTTTATTTACACTAAACGTCCTGGATGCTGCTCAGCAAAGTAAACGCATAGAAGAGAGTAAAGAGATCTTCTTGTTTCAGAAGAGGAGGCCTGGGCCCTGGTCTTAGAGGATAAACCTCTGTAAAAGAAGAATCAAATAAACCCTGCACAGACCTGTACCCTTTGTTAACACATAGTCTGGACCTGCTCTGTTTGAAGACTCGTATGATGACTTGGATCATCTCTTGGCGCTGTAAGAATAAAACCTGCCTGTTTGATGGATTGAATGTAATCACCCTGCTTTACTGCAGGATCCAGACCTGCACCTGTTAGTCCTCCAGAGCCTGAATTAAAGCCACAGCTGCAGAAACCTCCATCCCACAGACTGTTTAGACTTCAGTCTGCTCATGGTGATGTGACGCCAACTAACCGCCTCCACAGGGGTTGACGTACGGGACAGAGGGGGCTGATGGAGTCCTGGGACTGAGCCCACACCCTTCATCTAACCAAAACATGCATCTCACTTCCTGATATCAGAGCCCCATAAGGTGGGTCCAGACTACAGCAAGACAGGGTTTGAAGTAGGTTAAGGAAAGTTCAATGATGGCTAAAGCCGTCACCCTGCAGGAGGTCAGAAACTTTGCACAGTAAAGCTCTGACTGAATGCTGAAGCTCAAACTCTTGAACGCACACCATTACTGACCCACAGGTAGAAAAAAAAAAGTTGGTGCCAGTTTGTGAACTGAATGTGGACTTTTTGAGTCTAGGGATCAGCAGGCCATCTGCAGGAGTAGGAGTGAAGCATGGCGGTGCCTCGGTGAGGCTCTGCAGCAGGAAACCTACAGCTTGTGGAGAGCAAGGCCAATTCAATCAAGTCTGAGGAAATCCTATGAGGTAATGTCATCTGAAAAGAAGCTGAAACTCAGAGTTTTCAACCCAGACTTCAAAGCCCACCAAGGTTCAGTGCCAGGAGAAGTCCTGGAATAATCTGTGGTAGGGTTTGAAGATAGGGGACTGTTGCAGCAAACCCAAGAATATCTGTGAGCTGGAGGGTCATGGTCCATGAGGACTGGACTCTGTCTGTGTATTACATGCAGCTGAGCGATATCTACTGAGGATTTAAGAAGCTTGTCCTGAAGGGACAATTTCAAACTCAGACACGTGACATCACTCCCTGACCATCTAAAGCTATCACATTCATTTAAATAAACTGCCAGCAACGGAAAGCGCATCCAATTTAAAATGCAGTTACTGAACCGCAGTAATAAAGTTCAATTGTCCTATGTTTAACACTTAATGCTAACCTGCTACATGCACCACAGGTCTATTTTCACCTGAAGTCTTGAAGCCATCATTTATAGTAAGCTGAGGAGAGTGGGCAAAGCATGAGAACTTTTTTATAGTGTGGCATAATATAATGTTTTGGATCCATATCAGCACTCAAAAGTACCAATGTCCAGTACTTTTGTGTGTGTTTATGTGGTGATGAACATTAATTTGTTTAATTATAAAATCTCAAATGTTTCCAATTTAACATTTTATTTCACAATAAAAAAACTTGTAATGATGTGTTCATGTGCAGCATGGGAAATTGCCTACTCTTCCACTCCCTCACAGTCACAAGGATGTGTTCAGGCACCAAAACGTGGTAGTTTGATTTTATGTGAATCGGTACTCCATACTACAGACAGAACTCAGTCGGTATTTATAAAAGTACCTAATTCGCTATCCACCCCTAAACATAACATAACAACAAAAACATAGTGAATCATAAAGTGGTGTAATGTTACATTAGGTAACATAACTGAGGGTAAAGTAATGTAACAAAATGTAACCTAGCGAAACATAAAATAATGAAACTCAAAGTACCATGACACAGTGTTATGATACGTAACATAACTTAGCGTCACATGATGAAATACAATGTAACAACAAAATGTTACATTTCCTTAGGTAAATAAACATCAATAATGCAACACATCATATTATAGTTTTGTTTTCCACGCGAGAATACGTTTGTTCAAAATAAGATTTACAAGTTAAACATAGAATCTCCTTCACACCGCATTATTGTCATCTCGTTTTACAGATGTACGTCCACACTTCACGCTTCCTGGCCACGATTGACAGGGTTCATGTAAGCTAACTGAGCTACACTAAACACAAAAATCACTCCAGGATTCTGTACAATTTATAGTCACAAGGGCCCAAAATGTTTAGTTTCTGAATTGAACAGGTGAAATTGATATCCATCATCTTGAAAAGATTGGACGTTAACCAGCCTCAGGTGCACTTTCAGTAATTCCCAGAGCTCCTTTAGCCCTTTAGGCTTTATGTTGCTCATGTGACCAAAAACTATGAAAAACATTAGAATGTCACATTCTGTTGAAGTTTTAAACATGCAAACACTGTATGTCCTGGCACAATGTAAAATCTCATTAATGCACTGTGATGATCTGAGCTGCTGCCAAAAACAAACGCCATAGCTATGAAACAAAGAGCGAGAAACCGAATGAGACGCCAACGCTGAGCAAAGACAGAGTCTCCAAAGGCTGAATACTCATAGAGGTAATAAATCAGGAACAGGTCTGTGGAGTCTGTGCAGCGTTCGATCTCTTTATTGACCAAAAATTTAATAAAACACTTTCCCTCCCTCCACAGCATCAAACTGCTCCTCATCACACAGCTCCTCCTCCTACGCTGGGAACTGCAACGCGTTGTCGTGGCAGCAGGAGTAGACAAACAACAGTGATACCATGGAATACTGCAAAATATTTACTGGACACACACTCACGAACACACACACACTCTCAAACACTCACTCACACACAGCTCCTCACGTTTCTGTCTGAAAAACACTCAGGCGCGGTCGTTGGTGATGTTCTGGTTGTTTTGGCGATGTGGATAGCAACCACTCAGCTGTTACATCATGTTCTGGAGACATACACACACACACACACACACACACACACACACACACACACACACACACACACACACACACACACACACACACACACACACACACACACACACACAAACACACACACAGAGCTAAGTGGGCGAGTCCTGGCGGGAGGAAGCTTCAGAGGGTCAGGTTTAGGTTTTGCATGGACAGAGGAGGATCTGGAAGACTTCCTGGTGACCTAACACCAGCTGAGGGTTGTTATCAGTACGTGGTCGGGTGTGCAGCGGGTCGGTTTTTATGTAAACATTAGATTAAAGCAGCTTCCTGCAGAGTTGCAGCCTGTAGTCAAATCCAGGGTCCAGCTGACTGATAACTTTATAAGACACATACACACAGAGGTTATGGAGCTCTGACAGCAGAGACGTTTGATTTAAAACCATAAACTGATCTGTTCAGTCCCAGAGTCCAGTAGTTCAGGTACTGAATGAGTCCTGCTCCTGACCCTTTTATTACTGACCAGAAGAAGAGTATGCACAAGGAGAAGCGTGTGAATGTAGGGAGCGTGACACAATGTAATCAAATGTATAATTAATCCTATCATGAAAAAGAAAAGTTAGCTCTGAGGACAACCACTATATGTAAAATGTTGTAACATGTAATCATATCATGACTGAACAGAGCGTAACATAGGTTAACTAATCCTTATCCAGCATAATGCGTAAAGGAACGTAAAATAATGATTTTTTTTTTTAAACTCGGCCGTTTAGATGACATAATGGATTTTATTTATAACGCACTTTACATTTGTGGCCAAGTCTCAAAGTGCACTAAGACATTAAGATCACAAGCTCGCCCAAGTCAGAGGCACAGCTCAGGGTCACGTGACGTCAGGCGCCCTATGGCTGTAGGCAAAGCCCCTGCCACTACCAATATGGCCGCTATAGCAGGAACAGACGGATGATGTCGGCGATACTACGTCCATGTTTTATACAGCTCATGGTAATGAAGCATAATGTAGGGTAGTGAAATTGTGCAATGTAAAGGAAATTTGTAACATTTAGTGCATGGAAACATCATATAATGTGTAATGTGTAGTGTAACAGAATGCCAATGGGTAATCAGAATCCAACAGAATGAAATGTAGTGTAATATATTATATAACCCAATATTGTACCCTACATTGTAACCTAATGTAACGCAATACTACGTGATAAAAGAAGATTTATTTCCCTCTGGGGTCAAAAAAATGTATGCAACAAAAATTTGATTTATCCTACTCTAGTGTAACACAGTGTAGAGAAACCTAACATAAATTAGTGTAATTTAATGTAATTTAACATAATGTAGCCTAATGTGACAGTGTAACAAAATGGCACTAGGTAGATGGAACATAAGGTTACAAAACGTAAACATAGTGTAAGTAAACATAATATTAAGTAGTGTAACTTATATAACCTAATCTAGTGTAAAGTACATTAAGTAAAGTAGTGTTAATATTATAGTGATATTTAACCCAGTGTAACACAATATAACGTAACATACAAAAGACCGAGCGTAACATAGTTTAGCATAACCTAACATAATGCACAGTTAAGGAACACAAAAACAATTGAGCCCAATGTAACGTAATGTAAAGTCACATAATGTAGTGTAACATAACATTATGCAGTGTAACATAATGTAACTTAGTGTAACGTAAGGTTGTGTAACTTAACGTAATATAGTGTAATGTAACATAGAATAGTAGAATGTAGCATAGTGTAACCTAGTGTAACATACTGAGTGTTGTGTAACATAGTGTAACACAGTAGTTTAATGTACTGCAACATAAAGTTACGTTACATAGAATAATAGAACAGAGTAGTGCAAAATAATGTAACTTATGACCTAAAAGGATAGTTAAAGTATTCTATTATACAGTATCCTGTCCTAACGTAGCGCTCTGTGATGTAACGTTATATAGAAAAACATTACGAAATGTAATGTAACCTATCGTAATGAATGTGAACTTTAGACTTTTTTGTAATTATATTGTAAGGTTTCATGACCTAACAAAACGAATGGTGGAGGCTTCACATTTTATGTAGTTGAGTAATGATCAGGCTGTAAAACCTTGGCTTAGTGTGGGATATTAAACTGTATTAACTCCATTTATTATTCATCTATCAGGCTGCAGAACAGAAAAAAACCCTGGCACTGGCTTTGGTATTCTCAATATTTCTCTGATCGGCTGATTTAATATTTCTGTTTGCAGACAGTTTGTAGTCATTAGTTTATTGACATGTCTGACTTTCTTTTCACAGAGGGGATAAGATGGGAGATAGTTACACTTTGACCTTTCAGAAAGAGAAGATATTTGATTATCACATTACTGAGCTGTGTGTGTGTATTGCTGTTGTAACTTCAGGAGGTGTGGAGAAGGATGATTTTATAAAACTTGATCAGTGGAGGACACTTTAAATCCAATTTGATGATAAGTTCACTGCTTTAGTTTCACTTTGATCTAATCAGTCCCTCAGTTCGATGAGTCTTTGTTTCCGTTATATAATAATAATCCTAATCATCTCTGTGAGTCAGTTTGTCGATTAAATTCAAGTCAGAATCATTCTTTTTCAGAGTCATCTTCTCCGTACGTCACTGATGAGGAGGATGGTTAAGAGGGGGGTTGGAACAGGAACTTAAGAGTTCACAAGGAGCACCCTGCAGGCCGCCTCATGTATCCCATGTGTATCTGTGATCATGATCCAAACCTACTGAAGTCTGACATGGATCAGGTGATCAAACAGAGAAAGGAAATTGGACTCACCATGCCGTGGTTGAGCCACTGAGGGATAAAGTTGTCCAGTAGTCTGGGGTAGACCAGGTCTCTGTCGTACAGGTACAGACTCCAAAAGGTGAACACCACAAACTGGAGACAGAGAGGGAGGGAGAGGGTTAGAAACCAGCAGCTTTTTGTCATTTTTTTTCCACTTTAGGACACCATGTGTTTTTAGTCATTAATCACGTAAAGGTCAGATCTGTATCCTGAACATCCCTGTGGCCTTCTTTCCCACGGGCCTTAAACACACCATCAGCTGACTAACCAACAGTCTGATGATCCTTTAGTCGAATACACACACAAAAACACAATATCTCTGTGAATCAGTCTGTGTTAAAGTGAGAAAGAGGGAAATACAGGTGAAATGTTTCCCTATACACTCATACCTCTATGTCTCTGTGTCCGTGAGGCTAGTATTGCAAACATTAATCACGTCCATTGTAATGTGTGTAAACTGAACTCACACACACACACCTAGCCACCTGACTGACTCTACAGGTGTGCATGCGAAAGTAGTATAAATATTCATGACCGTTTGTGTCAAGTTAGTGTGTGTTTGTGTGTGCATAGCCCTGAGATCTGGTCCAGACAGTCACACAAGCTTCCTTCCTTCTGTGTGGAAGCTTCAGGGCCCCACGCCAAGTGAGATCTTGAATAAAGTGTGTGTGTCCGATGTGTGTGTGTGTGTGTGTGTGTGTGTCTGTGTGAGAGGGAGAGAAAAGGAGCCTGAGGATCAGACAGAGGTCACCGTCTGGCTGTCTGAAGGAACAGAGGGTGACGCAGTACGTTTCTTCTGTTCTGTTCTTCACAGCGAGGCTGAGCGGGCACAGAGACGGAGTGTGACTTTTGTCTGCACACACACACACACACACACACACACACACACACACACACACACACACACACACACACACACGTTACTGTCACAATCACATGGGGCCTGAGGACCGTCCTCTTGAGTTCCAGACGAGTACACAAGGAGAAAAAAATAGTTTAAAAAAGTCTGGGAGTCTTTATAGTTATAGATTTTTATTATCAGCTTTAATTTGATTTGACACTCTGTTCACTGTTCCATAGTTTTACTATTAATGGGCTCAATTTTTCAGTCTTTTAATATAACCTGACTGTATTTTATCTTGAACATTAGCAGCTCAGGCCCTACCTCAAAACCTGTTCCATTTTTTAAATAATTTAATGTATTTTTTTATCCTGCCCTTGAACATTTTTCATCTTGGATTAGTATCAGCATTTTGAAAGTTGCCCTGCAAATACACACATTATTATTGTTATTATTATTGTTATTTTTTTTTTATTATTTATTTATTTATTTTTAATTTAGTCATCAATGTTAACACTGGACCACGGCTACCAGAGTCAAGTCTTCTTAACAAAACCTCAGGTGATAAAACCATAAGAAATAAGAAATGTGTCATCAGGTGTTGTAATGTGTATCCATTCAGTCTGTATGTATTTGCAACAACCAGCGGAGCCTGTATGAAAGTAATGATTCTGAGGTTAGTTTTTCAAACATGCCACCAGGGGGCAGTACTTGTATTACACTCTTCTTCTGTCTGACAGGAGCTTTAGAAGTGTGGAACACCTCAGGTGACTGCTTCTTTTCATGTTTACAGGTTAGAAAGTAAAGTGAGAAACACTCACTTGTCATCTAACTGTGTTCAAAACATCATTTCTATCAAGGCTGCTTCGCAAAGAGATATCTTTTCATATCTCCTTTATAAGGAATCCTTAAACTTGATGGATTTCTGATCAGTCTTTGTTGAACGGAGCCTGTCTTTAAAGAAAACAAACAGTTTAGAAGAAACTTAAGCAGAACTCTTTTTATGCTGCATGTAGATCCATGCATGATGGGACGTCTGCAGCAGGGAGAGGGTTTGAAGGAAAGGTTAAACCAAACTCTGAAATCAATAATACAGACTTTGAAATAAAAACTAAATTGTCCTTTAAAGATCAGAAAACATCCTGATGAGTGAGGAGCTTCCTCAGTCATGTCACATCGTGCACATGACATGTTGAGTCCATTGAAGCTGTTTTAGATTCTTTATGGAGGAAAATACCTGTCTGAGCCCAAACTGGGTTACAGCTTAAAGAGTGGAGAGGAGAGAAGTGGAAAGGAAAGAAAAGGAGGAGAGAAGTGGAAAGGAAAGAAAAGGAGGAGAGGAGAGGAGAGGAGAGGAGAGGAGAGGAGAGGAGAGGAGAGGAGAGGAGAGGAGAGGAGAGGAGAGGAGAGGAGAGGAGAGGAGAGGAGAGGAGAGGAGAGGAGAGTGGATTAGAAAGTGGATTAGACAACAAATACAGAGCTTTGATTCCTGCAAGCCCCAGGCTCATTCATCCTGTGTGTGTGTTGGTGTTTGTGTGTGTTAGTGTGTGTGTATGTGTCCTGTCAGCATGTGCACGCCTGTTTGCATCCATCTGCTCACCGCTCCAACAGGGAAGGCCAGCACCGCCATCATCCAGTCCCTCAGGCCGATCAGCTTCCTCAGCTGCCGCTCCTGCTCCCTGCTGTCGCCTCCCTTAGTCAGCAGACTGGACACATCGATCAGGACGCAGAGCCCGAAGAAGACGGCCTGAATCACCTGCAGAGAGCGCGAGAGAGAGCTGTTTATCATGTTCCTGTAGCTCCATCACTTCAAAGAACTGCAGACAAAGAGGAGAGCTGAGGGAAGCTAAAGACCATTTCAAGCAGAGAGATGACAGACGATAGAGCAGGAGCAGCAGAAAATACAGAAACTACAACAGTTTACTGTAAACCAGGTTTCTACCTTCTATGCGGAAGTTGGAAATTTCCAGATGTGTGCTGCACAGAAATTTTCCAGTTGAAAAGGACAGCACAAGGGGGCGAGGCTGCTAAAAATGTCGCTATTCGTTTGCACGAAGCTGTGCGGACCTTGCGGATGCATCAAACATAAACCAAGCTTTACTGCATCCAACCTCAGCAGATGGTGTGTTACAAGAGGTCTTGCTTATGCAGCTCAACAATCCAACCACGTTCAAACAGAGAAAGCTTTTCAGTCTGTGACATCAGGAGATCACGACGGAGAGGATACCTGAAAGAAAATGACACCGAATCTACAGTTTTTGCCGTTTGTCTTTAAAGGCTGTGGTCTTAAAGTTTTGATCAGTTTGTTTGTCTGTGAATAACATAACTCAAAAAGCTACAAATGAATCATGATGAAATTTTCAGGAAATGTTCCAAATTGGTTAAGAAAGAACTGATTTAATTTTGGAGGCGATCCAGATCACCGTCTTGAGCCAGGATTTTTTTTAAAGGATTCTTTAACATTGTGAGATAGGGCCGTGTATATAACTCCACGATAAATGGTCGGATTGCTTTGCAAAAGAATACAAGACAAGGTCACCATAATTTCCGACAGATGCAAAAATACGATCCAGATCCTGGCAATATTCTGGATACTAAGATCCCGAATATGAAATATGTTCTGGGTCATCATAGTTTTCAACACTGTCAGGTAACAAATTATCGTACAAACCTGCAACTAACACCAAATTGTAGCAGACAGTCTGTTGAAAGGGAGTATAACATTAAAGTAGGACTAAAGTTATACGCTCTCTGATTGCTGTTCTAGTTATTATTGTTTTTATCTGGTCTTAAAATCTTGATCAGGACTGTATAAACAATAAATAACTTGCCCCATGTATGAATCCTTCATTTATTTATGTCTATAAAACCACTGTCTGTAAATGAAATAATGATCTTTATCACAGTCTGCCTTCATGCCTGAAGAGCTGGTCAAAAGGATGTTCTCCATAACGTCCCAGACAAAAGGGCATTGATCAGCAAAATGCACTGATCAGATTAATTAATTCTATGAAGGATGCATCCATGCTTAGGAGCTTTAGTCTGAGTGTAAAAACAAAAAAAACCTCTATGTTCCTATAGTTTGTAAACGTAGCATTCTTCTCCTCCTTCTTCTTGAACGTTAAAACCCAGCCTCAGGATCCGTGGATTAATCCTCCAAAGGTTGGAATCACTGCCTTGCTTTCTGCAGCTCTAAGACAAACTGTGCTCAGATAAACACGTTTAAACACACTTCATAAATACTTCACTTTGATCAGGAGGCTCACAACTCAGAGCTGCAGGGCAATAAGAGAAAGAGAGAGCAGCTCAGTGTGTGAAATAAAAGCCTCCATCAGTAAAATCACGGCAATGGATCTGACCTCCACCAGGAAACAATAAAGAGGAGAAAGTGTTCCTCCTCTGACCACTCAGGGACGATCAAGTGTCAACCAGCGGCAGAAGGACAGACGCTCAAATGTTACAGCTTTTAAGGTGAATTCATGTGTTATTAAAAAGTCCTTCTGCGTGTGAACTCTGTACCTGTGCGCCCCTTTCCTGAACGTCAGAACAATTTTAAATCCTGCATAATTAGCTCCTGTGCTACATAAATAATGGATCTCTATGAGAACTCAGCTAGCGATGAGGCTCTGATCAGAAATGACAGATGTCACAGTGATCACATCTGCAGCTCCGTGTCAGAGATGAGTGTACTCAGGGGCATCCCGGAGCACACGTTTCACCACAAATCAATGCTCCTCCTTTATTCACGAAACCACAGCTAACAGGGGCAGCTTGCTGCTGTGTGCATGTTAAGTCAACACAACAACCCAATTATTTCGTCTCTTATTCGTAACCTTTGTATTTGGAGTGGATTATTACTTTGTATGGCTCATTTGTTAGTCATGGACACCAAACTTTTTGTGGCTTCAGTGATATTTTTACTACTTTTTCTCCTGTGTTTGTCTGGAGATCCTACATGTAACCATGGCTGCATTGTTTACATGTGAACTCAGCTGTTAGCAGCCTGTAGCATGTCAATGCTAACTGGTGCGAGGCCTGTTGTCTTCCCACAAGGTGAGGAGAAGGAGGTGAGGACGGCATGCTGGTTCTCAAGTGAGAGCTACGAAGTGATGGCATCGACCTGTCCTTCCATCAGTTGTTATTGGGAACATAAGATCTATCTCCAATAAGATGGACGAGCTAGCTGTGCTAACCCAGCAACATAGGGAATAACAGAAGGCAGAGTAGCATCATGCTATTCCCAGACATGGCTAACGGAGCTAACATCAGACACCAACACCACATTGGAAGAGCTTCACCTGCTGTGAGCAGACAGGATCCAGGAGACAGAGACTGAACAGACTGCCGAAGAAGCTCAGTCCTGGACCCTGTGGAGGTGGAGGCTGGCTGACTGGACAATGATGGACAAGCTGTCATCATCTATTTTCTTATGGACCTTTTTGCACTTTCTATACACTTTCTTACTTTTGTTTTCTTGATTGCTGCTATGACTTCAATTTCGTTGTACTTGTTATAATGACATTAAAGTTCTATTCTATTCTATTCTATTCTATTCTATTCTATTCTATTCTATTCTGTAATGTTCTAAAGCTCTACTACCTGGATGTAAACAGTTACAGATATCACATTGCAGCATGATTTGTCAGTATGTCATTAGTTTAACTCTCCTAATCGATCAGTCAGAACTTTGAGATTAGACTTTTGGAAACCTCTATTTGTGCAGCTCTCAGGAGTCACTGTTGCTGCTGTACAAAAAATACAGATTTTATGAAAAATTTTACCTTTTACATGACTCTATCAAACATTTACAGCTGAATGTTATCAGAAAACTCCACGTGACACAGTATAAAGGAAAATACTTTTTTGCAGTAATGGGTTTGTCAGGCTTCAGTTTGTATGTGTTAGCTCTGACGTTATAAATTGTTTGTTTTGCAAAGCTCTGAATAATAAGATGTGGCTTTGATTCACAGCAGAATCAGCCCAGGTGAGGATGACACGCTCTATCTTCATTAACATAAGATGAAATCCCTGATTGAATAATAATTGTTTGTTTGTATATTTGTTTTTAAAATGGGATAATGTAATTAGGTGAAAATGAGAGATGAGAATACAAACAGAGGTGATATGGTGACACTACCCTCCTGTTGTTCATGCAGCCTTTGTCTTGTTTACCTGCATGTTTTCCCATGTTGTCCTTTTGTGTTATGTTGTTGTTAATAATGTTGAATTATAGGATGTTATCAGTATTCTAATAACTATTTTTTTTCTCCTTGATAATTTTTTATTCTGTTGAGTTTAATCTTATTTGGAGCAATTTAGGTCCCCTATTTTAACACCTGGACAGGGACTACACATGAAAACTAGCCTTCTAGCTAACTCTGGTATATTTACAGAAATGTTACTTAACATCCATTGTCTCTGAGAATATGTAGAAGATAAAAATGTGTGGTACATCTCAGAGAAAAGCTGACCTGCTCTCTGCAGTTCAAATGTTTCATTTCTGTTTTCCTTGTTTCTTTTTAACATCTGATTATGTTTTTTGTTTTGACCATCTCCAATAAAGATGTATTATTTTCTTCAAAAATTAAATATATTTTTAAAAATGGTTGGCTGTTTTAGTAAGCTTTGCGGATCAGGATCCTTTGATTCATCTGGGTTTGTTTGAGTCTGTACAGATATTTTTAGGAGTGGGAAAGTCACAGATTTTGTTCTTTCCAACATTTGAGCAGTGACGCTCAGTCACGGTTCAGATATTAGAGGGTAGAGCTTATTAAGTGCTGTTTGCAAAGCTGTTAAAAATGATATAACAGGATTATTTAACAGGACGACAACATGTGAGCTCGGTTTAGTTGAGCTGTGTTAAAAAATGTGCTAAGGTTTGGCTTCAGATCGCGGTACGTTGGTATCAAGTGAAGATCTAAATGAGTAATTAAGAGAAAAGAAATAACTGAGAAAATTAAAAAAAATGTTAAGAGATGTTTCAGCAGAAAAAAAGTGTCTCTTTATAAGAAGAAGAGCGCCTTCACACAGGCTTCTGGCAAAAATGGTTGTCGCACTTTTTTTCCACTATTTTTCTTATAGGGTTGGTTTGACCTGGAGTAATTAACTTAAGTTTTAAAGTAAAGCAATATAATAATAATAATAATAATAATAATAATAATAATAATAATAATAATAATAATAATGAATAAGATAAAGAAAAAATATTAACATAAAATATGAAAAAAAAAAATCATGCATTTTATGTCCTGGGAAGTCCAAGTAGTGAAATGCATGGACTTATTTTGCGGTAAGGATTGGGGATTGAACAGGTTAAGTAAACTAAACTAAGACAGCAAATAAAACAAAACAGACAAACAGCAGTAAAAACCTCACAGCGCCACTTCATTCAGATCTTTGTGTTATTGTAAAAGTTGCTGTAACTGGTTAACACAGTTAGTCTCCAATAGAAGTGTCCCTTTATTGGACGCCTGAATAAGCTCATTGTTCAGAATGACTGCAGGCTCTCTGTGTGCGTTTGTGTATGGTGTGTGTGTGTGTGTGTGTGTGTGTGTGTGTGTGTGTGTGTGTTCTTCCTGTTTTAACTCCTCATTACAGCGAGAAGTCTCTGATTTGATTCTACTTGAGATCACTGAGTGTTCAGCCGATGACCACGGCCTCCAAATCTCACACACACAGTATCCCACTGGGAATATGGGATTATTATTTGGCTTTAGGAATAATTATATGTCATTTTTTTCTCATAATATTTATTATTTTGGGTGGTTTAGCACCCCCAATAAAAGCCCTTAATGATTAAACATATCATTTATAACATGTGATCTTAAAAGCTGAATAAATTATATTATTTCCAAATAGTGAGCTCTCTAAAATGTCACCTTTAGTTTGCTTCAGTGATTCTTCAGTTGTCAGTTTGAGTTTGGTAAATATGTAAATCATTTTATCAGCTATAGTTTATGGTAAAGACATTAAAACGATCTTAAACCCATCAGATGTGACACAGCGCTCCAGGATCAATAGTGTGCACGTGGCGCGTACCCGCGTGAAGGGCCGGGCTGTGACAGGAGAGCATTCTGCTCCACAACACCTGCTCCGGTTTCACCTCTGCAGCCCAGCGAAAAACCACGTTGGTGATTCAAACACGACACACTCACATATAATGTAATGTTAAATACAATAATTTAACCTCCCTGTGTGAACATTAATGATATATTAATCCAACAGACATGCGCAGTGAGGCTGAAACGTTGAATGATCGTTAAAACGTGTTCCGCTGGCTCTGCAGCTTTGCAGCTCATTCAGCAGACCTGCCGCGTGTTCCTGGTTAAAACCAAGAACAAATGAACCCTTACCAGGTCTATGAAGGTGAGGAACTTCCAGCTGCCTCCGTAGGTCTGGTGAGCCGGCATGTCTAAGGCTTTGTAGTGACAGAGGATGGAGAAGTAAGACAGCAGGATGGCGACCCGGAGAACCTGTGAGGGGATCAGCGCCATGGTGCTCGCTCTCTGTCTGTGCTCACCTGTCAGCTGTTTTTCACCTGTACCCTTTGTATCTCTGCGTTCAGCTCGTAAGCTGTACCTGAGCTAACCTCCTGTGTGTGCAGCCTCTCCTGTCCCCCTGACTGTCTGCTGCTTCCGTGTTGTGATGATGATGCAGAGAGGAAGGGGAGGGGGAGGAGCTGCTCCCCAGCTCCTGTTATACACTCTGTTATACAGTCTATGACTACAGAACAGTAGGCTGTTGTTATTCAGGTTATATGACTGTGACTTTTCATAACAGCAACACATGATTTAACCAATAAAAGTTTAATGGCGTCAAATGTATTTTATTTTTAATCTTTGATAACACTGAGTGTGAATTTTAATAAAGGAGTCACAGTAAAACAGAAGACTCTTCAAACTGTGAGTGCTTTACATAAGAATAATAACTCTACCATAAACAATATGATATAAAGAAAAATATGAAGTTGATAACTGCAGTTCCTGGAGTGTCCACTAGGGGCTGTCTGTAAAAACACCAGTAACCACATACACAACCATTCAAATGCAGTGCAGAAATGATCATGTTTACAGCCTCATTCAAAACAAGATTTTAGTGGAAATGCAACATTTTTCCATCAGCCCAGGAGAAGGAGTTATTATTAGTAGTTATTCATGACGTTGTTAGCTTTGCTAATTTATAAGGGCGTAGCTGACTTGATTGACACGTGGATGCACTGTACCTTTAAATTTGGAGGCTAAAGACCCTCCTCTTTACCTCATCTTAACAAGAACAAATTTAGGTTGAGTCTGTATTTTGGCCTCTAGCAATGTACGGCATCAAAACTAACATGTGACGAGTATTTTATTTCAGTTACAAACTCCAGTACAGAATATGAATTAGATTACAAAAATAACAAACAAAAATAAAAATGTATAATTAACATTCTTGTACATTTTTTTTTTTTTTTTTACAAACTCTGTAACCAAAAAAGGAGCAGGCTGAAGCCGAGGCTTAATTTGACTATCCTTTAAAATCCATAAAGTAATCCAGAATATCAGTAATAGAAATAGGAGGGGTCATGAATTCTTTTTCTTATTCATTTCAGATTTAGTCATTTTCATTGTAACCCACATTAAGAAACAAAGAGGGAACATAAAGGACAAAAAGAATCGTAAAGAAACATATAGGGACATAAATGAACACCAAGAACCATCAAGGGAATGGAATTGAGTAGAATGCTTCTGATTGGTTGAAACCCAAATACAACACTGGGGACAGAAAGGTCAACAGAACTTACTATACATTATCCCTCACAGTATTAACAGATATCTCCACATTCTTTAAGATCAGCTCATTATAATGGTGTGAAAAAGTGTATTTTTAGCATTTTTAGTAACTTCTTAAAGTGAGTCCTCTTGCAACGAAATAGAGAACTGTGGTTACTGGCATTTAATCTGAGGGTAAATTGACAAAACTGAAGATAAAACATGATGTAACTACTTGACAGAATAGGGTGTACACTGAGTCAAACAGATTGGTAGTTAGAATGGTAATTGAAATACACTAATGCAATTTTTATATTGTTTCTCTTTTTAACCTGACATATGAACTTTTTGACACCAAGGAGCAGCCAGTGCTATTTTTTTCCTTTATTCTCTATTTCACATCTGATCCATGAGGTACACTACTTCACCTCCATGTCTGCTAAGGTGTTTACTTGGCAGTAATAATAAACTGATTCTGATTTCTAACAACAGTAAGTTTGTGTAAATATAATTGATAACAGTCCAGTATCTAATTTTAAATTGATATTAAGGCTATCCATACATTTATTTGTTATACGTGTTAATAAAATAAATGAATAGATGAAATGTACATTTTTTTTGTTGTCAGTAATCCTCTTAGCTTTCAGCCAATCACACAGCTTAAAATCACACAGGGGACACTTTCCCCTTCATGATGGACTCTGGTCCCACTCCTGCCATGCTACTGTCACTGTCTGATATAAAAGGTGTAAACTCTTGATGTTGGCTGTTGAAGGTTGCAGACGTCACAGATATGTGGGTTAAAATAAACCTAAGTGCTTCGTTACAGGGGATACTGATGGACCCGCAGTAGAGGAGGAGAGAGAAGGAGAGAGATGATGCTGTTTCCATGGTGAACAGCTCGAGCTGCTCTCACAGGTTCATGGATGGATGAACACGTGCACAAGGTTTACATCACGCAGCCTGTTTCTGGATGTTAACATGAAGATGGACAAGCTGCACGCTGATGTCTTTGTCTGTGTTTATGACTGTGGCTGTTAAAGGGATCAAACCTGGGAGTGTTCAGAGACACACTAGTAAAGAAACAGGCCTCCCACTGAGGTTGCTGCACACATAAACAAAGGTGTGTTGCTCACTTTTAAGTCTGCACATTTATGATCGTGCATTTCTCTGTATTTTTTATGATTTTGGGAAAAATGAAAAGTGGTTTCTCAAGTACAGCCAATGCAGAGGTGCTGTAAACATGCACTTCAAATGACCAGTGGGGGTGACTCTAGTGGCTACAGTGATAAGGGCCAGTTTTCAGTCTTGCTTCTTTTTGTCTGGAAGTTAAGCATTTTTAGAGTCCAAATCCTAATTCAAAAGTCTTATTTCTTAAAAACAAATACAAAAAGAATGGGTGCATGTATCAAAAAACAGTGATCAAAGACAGAGTCTGAATATAGGAAAAAGGTGAATGGGAAATGAGGGTAACTTTCAAAATAAAACAGGAAACAGTTTCTTAAAAGTCCTTTAGTTTCATATTTTCAGTGTTTTACTTTCTCTGCACATAATATTCACAAAGAACAGATCTGTTAAACATGTAAGGCCCTGTTTGGCCTGATCCAGACAATGTTCAGGAGTATCTGAAGGATTTAGACTCTCATTAAAGGACTAGTCTGCTCATTTATTAAAGGTTAGAAACAGCCTCTGCTCTCTAATGAGGCGCTTTGAGGTTTGGAGGAGCTCTGTGGAAAATGGACTAAATATTCTGACCCTCCTGTGTGTGTGCATGTGTGTGTGCGTGTGTGTGTGTGTGTGTGTGTGTGTGTGTGTGTGTGTGTGTGTGTGTGTGTGTGTGTGTGTGTGTGTGTGTGTGTGTGTGTGTGTGGAAAGTTTCCCATTGTGAAATAAGCCTCCCTGTACCAGCCTGGACGTCAGCTTACCACTTCATAGAGGGGTGAGCGTACACACACACTCACTCACACACAATATGCCCGCTCTGTGGGATCTCTGAGGAGTTGGCAGCGGCATGTTTCCTCCTCCTCTCCTCCTCCTCTCCTTCTCCTCCTCTCCTCCTTCTCAGTGGAAACTCTGCTGACTGTTACAGGCGGGTGTGTTACATAATGTTGCCTCCCCTCTAAGCAGAAACAGATGCCCTGTGTTGTTGTCAGAACATACAGTAAGAAACATGACCCTGACTGACTTGAGATAAATCAGGATGATTATTTTTCACAATAAATATTATCCATCTATTGAAGTGTTAATCATCAAAGTATATATCTGGATCTCTGGGCCTGTAAAGATGTCCTATAGCTTCATGTGAGTTATATTGTTTTATTGTAAATTAATCTCAGCTTGAATGTGTTTATCTGTATCAGTTTTTTAAATTTATTTCTCAGTTAGATGGAAAAGTAGCTTAGGTACCATATTAAATAATTATGTATTGACATTGACAAAGAATAAAACAAGTTGGATTATTTTCATTATTTCACAACTGTTCATTCTCTAACACATACCACTTACGCAGTTCAGGGTCCAGGTGGCTGCAGCCTGGCCCAGCTGTCTTTGGGCCAGAAGCAGTGTACACACCGGACTGCTCACCAGTCAGTCACAGGGCTGACACACAACCTTTCACACACACTCACATCTACAAGCAATTTAGAGTCACCAATAAACCTGAAGACTATATTTTTGGTATGTTGAAGATCGTTATGGTATCCTGAGAGGACCCTCTCATGCAGAAGAACATGCAAACTCCACAGAGAAAGGCCCACATTAGCCTGAATCACTTCTATCTTTTCAATATTGTTAAAGTAGTAAAGCAACTCACAATAAATTTTCTAATGTATAAATATACACATCTCATATATATATTATATATAAATATTTTCCCCATAATACTTCTTGGAGTAGTGTTAAGTGTGCCATTTATATTTGATGTTGTTTTTCAGTGTTCTTTAAATATTTTAATTTCTTTGAATATTTTAGCGACTTTAGAGACATTTTAAGGTTTTGTATTTTAAAATGTTGTGTAAAATATTTACTAGCTTTTTTTTTCCTAGCATTTTCATTTTTTAAAATGATTGTGTATCATGTGTGTCTTTTATTCAGTAAAATATTATTTGAAAAAATATCCATGTGTTTTATGAAAATTTTATGAAATATTTTCAGCGTTTATAATTTTTTTTCTTTCAGTGATATATTTTCATGTTTACAAATATTTATATGTTTCATAAATAATGTACTTTGTATTAAATCTTATCATTCAATAAATTGATTCACAAAAAAAGAGGAAAAAATTATTCACATTTGAATCATTGAAGCATTTCTCAAGATGTTGTGTGTTTATTATTAGTTGTTATCATTTTATTTTTTTAGATATATATTTTTAGGTGTGAAGAAATGTTCTAGTGTTCTAGTGTGAAATGTTTGTTATTTAAAAAAATATTAAAGTGTTTAATGAAAACTTTATGATTATTTTTAGTGTTTATGATTTTTTTTTCTTTCAGTGATATATTTTCATGCTCACAAATATTTATATGTTTCATAAATAATGTACTTTGTAAACATTTTTATCACTCAATAAATCTTTCTGTAACCAAACAAAAATTATTCACATTTAAATCATTGAAGTATTTCTCAATATGTTGTGTATTTATTATTAGTTATTATTATTATTTTATTTTTTAGATATATATTTTTATGTGTGAAGAAATGTTGGAGTGTTTCATGAAACAGATTTGGTGTGTGTGTCTTGTGATATAGTTTTTTTTAGTTCAGTTAAAATGTTTGCCCCTTCAGGGCCACCGTACATTGAAAGCAGGGCTAACATTAGCTCAGAGCTATCTGTCTGAGAGTCTACAGTTTCTATGCAGTCAGTTTGTCTCTGCCTGAGCTAACAGGATCAACATAAACCTGTATATCAAAAAAAAAAAAAAAAAGTTTATAATACACCTGTTGTGAGGGTAAAAAGAAAATGGAGGCAGTGATTGCAGCCTGAAACTTTAGGTATGATCATGCTGACAGGGAGGAGAACCAGTGGAACCAAACATGATGAAGAGGAAGAAGACGAAGATGAAAACGGCTCAGAGCAGCTGTAACTGTTGGTGAGCTTCACTTTATTACTTTAATGACGCTGTGCTCCCCAGGCTAACGTTAGCCAAATGCTAACACTGTTTCATTCTTACATCATCTGAATCTGCTGAAGCTGTTTGTGTCCTGAGCTGACAGTTTGAGGATCAACAGATGGTTTCTGTGAGGACTCTGTCTGAAGATGAGTCTGTACATCAGTTTAATCCAGTTAAATTAGTTTATGTTGTACAGATTGGGTTGTGATGTCCTGGGTAACTGCAGATGTTAAATGTCCCAGAATTTAAAAACATTCAAGTCTTGATTCTCTGAATTAAAGAACCTTGTACTGTGTTTATCTCTAACCATCAGCATCAGTGAAGAGAGTGAGCCGACAGGTCAGACTGAAGCATTCAAAGGTTTGGAAGTTTCTTTTATCCATTTTAATCAAGACAGCATAATGCTGTTTCAGACTGGTGTCATATATGTTTTTTTAGATATAATGCCAAGATATTTAAAAACAAGAAAAAACTTGCAGAGTGTAGAAATCTACGTTAGACCTTACACAGAACACATTTCTTTATTGTTTTACAGGAAACATTAATCTAAAGGTTTCGGTGCAACACATTTAATAAATCTGATTTATTTGGTGCATTTAGAAGCCACAAGAACTTAATCCATCTGGTCTCTGTGACTTCTTTTGGGCTGGTCTGAAGAAATCGTAACACAGGAATCATAATATGTTCCCAGATAAAAAGCACAATAAAACTCTGCTATAATGAAGGCCACAGGAGGTGGATGTCTCCCTAAATATTTAGCTACAGGATTCAAAGATTATTGTCATATGCACAGTAAAGAAACGTGTTTCCATGTGCAATGAAATTCTTTCTTT
This sequence comes from Halichoeres trimaculatus, assembly GCF_033239565.1. Classification (NCBI taxonomy): domain Eukaryota; kingdom Metazoa; phylum Chordata; class Actinopteri; order Labriformes; family Labridae; genus Halichoeres; species Halichoeres trimaculatus. Next base: position 26,478,517 of record NW_027437191.1, on the reverse strand, counting down.
GCTGTCCAGAATGAATTGCAACAACAAGATAGTAACAATAGACAAAAATATTATCATATAAAATATACTAAATATACAAAATGAGGCAAATAGAATTTCAAAAGCATGTGATTACTACACTCCATTCAGTTGTTTAGGAGTTGGTGGCAGTAGGAAAAAAGTAGCTTTAGAGTCTAGAGGTCCTGCATTTCACAGTCCTGTATCTCTGGCTTGAGCGGAGTCTAAGTGATCCTCTCTGCAGGCGTTTCAGAGAAATATTGCTGCTATACCACACGGTGATGCAGCTGGTCAAGCTGCGTTCATTGATGCAGCTGTAGAAGTTGCTGAAGATCTTGAGGGACATACCATCAAAACTTCCTCAGCCTCCTCTGGTAGTCCTGCCACTGTTGAAATGATACTCTGTTTATTTCCTGAGACATTATCTTTAACTTTGGTTTTTTAAAGGGGTGTATTTTTTGGGAAAGGTGCATGACTGATAACTTTAAACCTTGTTTGTATTGCTCTTATTACAAGGCGACCAATAAATGACTTTCTACTAGAGAGTAGTCAAACACATCTGGGATTACTAAAGCTAAATGACTGGAAAAGAGCAAAAAGTTTCTTCAACTCACCTTTTGCATACAGAGTGAAAGCTGTAATAACTAGAAAAGCGCCCATAGAGCGTGGACCTCCACCAAGCATATTGTGATTGTCACGCAACACTTTAGTCCTACTTTAATGTTATACTCCCTTTCAGCAGACTGTCTGCTACAATTTGGTGTTAGTTGCAAGTTTGTACAATAATTTGTTACCTAACAGTGTTGAAAATTATGATGACCCAGTACTTATTTTATATTCTGGATCTTAGTATGCAGAATGTTGCCAGGATCTCTGGATCATACTTTTACATCTGTCAGAAATTATGGTGACCTTGTCTTGTATTGTTTTACAAAGCAATCCGACCATTTATCATGGAGTTATATACCCATATGGTGAAAACTGCCCTATCTCATAGAGATCACCTCCAAAATTTAACCACTTCTTCCTTATCCCATTTTGAACATTTCCTGAAAATTTGATCAAGATTTATGGGCTACTTTTTGAGTTATGTTGTTCACAGACAGACAAGCTCTCCCAAAAACATAAGTAAATATTCTAGCCTTTAATCTATGCTTCTATTTAGTAGCTACAGTGCACAGAGAGAAAAAATGTTACAAAGAGAAGTTAAGATTTTAAGAGTAAAGGGTCTCAAATAACTTAAGAAAGGATTTATTAAGCTAAAATCTTCAATTTAATTTTTAAAAGCTTCCATCAACACTGCCTTAGTGCGTGCTGACCAGCAGGGGGAGCTGTTTAGTCCCAAACATCCAGTGAAGCTACAATGCTGACAGTTGCACTGTGACAATGTGTGTGCTGTGCTCTCCTTCTCTTTCTCTTTCTGAGCTCACACACTCCTCATAAAGATGTAAGATATCCTCCTCCATGTGTTATCTTTCAGGTAGTTTGACCTTTGCCCTCCATTAGTTACATAACTCCAGGGCCACACCTCAACACACTGATGACCGTGTGAGTGTGAGTGTGTGTGTGGTTGTATGACGAGGATTAATGTGGCGTCATAAAAGTAACAAAGACCACAAGATGGAAAGATACACAGCGTTGAAATGTGTGTTAGTGTGTGTGTGTGTGTCAATGTTTAAGAGAGTGTTAGCACAACTTTTTCTCTCAATCAGTCTGTGGGAAACTAGGTGTGGTAGTGTGCCTCTGAGTGTGTGTGTGTGTGTGTGTGTGTGTGTGTGTGTGTGCCTGAGTGTGTGTTTCTGTGAATGTGTGTCTGTATGAGTAAGCATTAGTAATCAGTCAGCTGTCACAGAAGTGCTTTGTCTTGCAGAGCGTTACAGTTCGACTGCGGGACAAGAGCCTGAGGCACTGTGTGTGTGTGTGTGTGTGTGTGTGTGTGTGTGTGTGTGTGTGTGTGTGTGTGTGTGTGTGTGTGTGTGTGTGTGTGTGTGTGTGTGTGTGTGTGTGTGTCTGTGTGTGTGTGTGTGTGTGTGTGTGTGTCCACTTTTGTGATGTAATGGATTATTCAGAACTTCCCGTAGATTGTCAGCAGGTTCCTCGTTGGTGGTTGTTTTTCTTCAGACTGCACGGTGACTGAAATCAGGGAATGAGGAGCTTTAGAGCCTCCGTCTGGGGATGTGAAGGAACGGGGACGTGTTAGAGTGTGACACATGACTCACTTCCTGGGATTGTGGCCACGCTCGTTCCTTCAATCCACACTTGGTCGGGGGAGAAGATTGGCTCTGAATTCATCTTTGTGTCCTTGGCAGCTCGGTTCGGTGGACGGAGATGATCTCTGAGTCATTTATGTAACAAGCTCCATCATTCTGCTGATGTTTGGAGGATTAGTCACATGACCACGTGTGCACAGGCTTTGATCAGCCCGCTGTATGCTACCTGCTCAACAAAGTGCAAGGTGAAGTCAGAATTGGTGACTTGAAGCAGATCTAGAGCTGTTAGAGACAGAGGAGAGGGGATTGTCAGTAAGTATGGAGAGCAGCAGCAGGAGAAACAGAAAGTGAATGACAAAGCTCGACTCTTGACTAATCTGCATCATGATGCTTCTATTTAATCAAACTTAGGAGACATTAATCAGAGGAACACCGAACTGACATCCTGTCACACCCGTGAAGATGACACAACAGATTGAGGAGGGACAGGCGTGGTGATGTTTCAGATCGTTGCAGTAACGACTCGTGTCTCTGAGTCTCTCCTCAGTCATTAACAACACGACTGTCTCAGTCTCATCCATCTAAACCCAGAGAGAAGAGCATGCTTCAGGTCTTCATATGAAAAGCAGATGCAAATCGCCACTTCAGAAGCTGCTGCTGCTGCTGCTGCAGTGCTCCGTCGCTATGGTGCTGTGTTGCCACGGCGTCGCCATGGGGACTCCGGGGTCACCTGTGATGAGGTCACATCCCGTTGAGCCTCTTATGGGAAACAGCAGACGTTAATCCACTTATCGCTGGCCAGCACAAACACACACACACAGGCACACACACGCCAAGGATAAGTGAGCCTGTGGGCTGAGATGGAGGACGCTCAGTTTAAACTTTCTCTCTGAGTTTAAGGATTTATCTCACAGATGTGGTTAAACATTGGGACATTAAAGATGGGGTCAGACCAGATGCTTGGGTTGATATTCTCTGTATCGATTTCAGCTGCTCACTCCTTCATATGTATCATTCATTTAGTCATCTGTATCATCCCCATCTATCAGCTGTCAGTGTTCCTGGATTTTGATTGGTCAAACTCATCCCATAACCGCTGTACGTTAGCTTGCTTTATTACAGCAGAATGTTCCCAGGTTCAACCTGGTTGCACATGTCAAATCAAATCAATCTGCCTAAAAGCAACTGACAGTTTTGACCTCTGCCTGCTGACACTATCATCATCTCTAAACACAGACGATATTTGTGATACTACAGATTTATCTGGGGGGCACTTAACTTCATATTAGTAGCACTGAAGTTGGAGGAACTGTTTTTCATGTTTGAATACATTTTTCATAAATCAATGAGAACAAATCAATTAATCTCACTTAATTAGTAAAGCCCTCCTCAGTTCTCAGAATGTAACACAACCTGCTACACATCAACAAAAAATAAATAGAAATATGATAAAATAAGCAGTGAACAAGAACCCCCCTCTCCCAGCACATTTTGCTTACAGAAAAAGAAAACTTTCAAAATAAAAGAGTCCAGAAACAAAAAAAAGAAGAGAAGCTGAGCTGAGAAAACACTGGGACTAAATTAAAAGGCTAAAAACAAAACCAATGTAGGTAAAAAAAATAAAAAAAGGTAAGATGATAAAACTGTAAAAAAAAAAAAATCTTTAAAAAAACAACAACAACAATAATAAACTCTGTAGTATGAAATTAAATAAAGAAATTAATTAAATTAAGATACTTCAGTTAGTTCTTTAATTACACAAAAGTTTAATGAATAAGTCAAGAGTGTAGAGAACTCCAAAATTTGGCGCCAGTTTTTCCTGGTTTCTGAAGTCAGGATATGATGCTAACATCCAAAAACCTGATCCAAACCAGGTTACTCATGTCCATGCAAGCTTACTCAGAGGTAATAATATAAACAACTTAACAATCATTGATATAGTGGTACTGTGACTACAGAAATAATGCTGCTCCAGCATCTCCTCTCTCATATGAATGAAATAATTTATTGTATTAATTTAGTGTTTGACACAAAGTGCCCCCCTGTAGGGAGAATGTGGTTATCCTGTTTACCGACTTCCTTGTTGACCTGTTGTTCTTAAATTAACTCCAGTGAACACTTGTCTCTTAGAGACCTGCTGCTGTGTTCACTCTCTCTTTTCCTAATCCTGCTCTGTAGGCAGGATTAACCAGAGGAAAACTGCAAGTCACTCGGGCCTACTGCCAACTTTCCCCCAGTGGCCACTCAGGGTACTGCAACAACACAAACAAAAAGAGAGGAATAAATCCAAAACAAAGAGAGGAACAAAGAGATTTTTGTCATTTTTGTTAAAGAGTAATGAGTACATGTTGTTAATCCAGTGTTTCTGTTTGAGCTGTGAGTGATTGGATTCAGAGAGGAGGGTTGAGTCAAAGACGAGCCATTTCCTGAAAAGGTTCCTAGTTCCTGGTGAAAGTTCCTGCCATCAAAGAGCACCATGCAGAACGACAATCTGTCCGTACCCCTGATTCAAGCCTGCCTGTGTCCCTGGTCTTAGATAACCTCTCTCCAGGCTATGAATGGACGATGCCTCTGAGATGTTTATCTGACCATTACGTGTCATTAAGTGTTCCCTGGTACAATGAGAGCGCTTTGCAGAGAGCTCTGATTCATGGTCTCAGAGGATGTTATGTCACAGGCTGCTCGCTGTATCTTACACCTCAGTGTGATGTTTGATCTAACGGGACGCACAAACCTCCAGGTACAGGATGCTTTGTCTCCTGTTGCTCATCAAACGTGCCACCTGTTGCTAAAAGGCGTTTCCAGAGGCTGATGTGGTTTACGAACACAAAGAGGCAGCTGCAGGCCGCTGTACAAAGGAAAACACAGTTTACCAGGCCTGATTGAATTTATTAACGGGAGACACACTTAAACCAGCTCCTCTGTATTCCTACACGTGTTTCACAGATGAGAGGATTCAGGGCTGGAGTGTGTATATGTGTGTGTGAATCTGTTCGCAGGTGAATAGGATGGATCGTTGTTGTTGTGCAGATGGAGCAGGCAGCAGAAACATGCATCCTGTGCCATCCTGTGGAGACACTTGAACATATGTTTTCCTCTCACCTCCTCTTCCTCACACTGTATCACCTGATGGATCACATGTGTAGGCTGTTCATGGAGCCAGGACTAATCACACCTGCAGCACATGTTCCTGTAGCACTGTGTGAGTCACAGGTGGATTGAGTCACCAGGAGTTGCTGAACATGCTAAAAACATACACTTTCACATCATTACAAAAAGATGATCTGAAACAATGGGAAAAATGTCTGATGATAGGTTCTGTGAGGGATAATGTATGTGAGCAGGTGATGTCTATAGACCGTATAAGATATGAAACATAGTCACCTGTCTGTTCCTGATACAGAGTAATGAAGCCAGTTGTTAGATGGGGCCATATTGGATATGCTTTAAGCTTCCTTTCTGACAGCTATAGAAGCTGAGCTGCGTCTCTGATTGGACAGTGCGTGAGGATAGGGTAATTAGCATTTCAGACCCAAACTGTTCTTTTGAACCAGGCTGTAAATATGTGTTTTAATGTAATAAAGTCTATTTTTTTTACTTGGTGCATATGTGTTTTCTAGTCTTTCTGCAGCCAGCCTCAAGCAAATTCAAGGTGAACTGCAACTTTTAGCTCTTCTAATTAGGCTTAATTTTCCTAAACCAGATGTTGCCCTTTGGTGATGACAAGGTGAGCTTCTGTTGACCTTTCTGTCCTCAGTGTTGTCTTTGATGTTGAGGGTTTCAACCAATCAGAAGCATCCTGCTCCATTCCATTCAATCTCTTAATGTTCCTTACGTTACTTTATGTTCCTTGATGTTTGTTACATTCCAAAGTCAGATGAAAAAGATGGGAAAGAGACCAACTCCTCATTGTGGATTGATTCGATCAGTACCTTGTGCAGTCTCTGTGACGTAACAGTTTTGAAACCCATCGTTGACATTTACCAAATTGAAAAATGTGAACTCAGTCAAGCTTTTTTCTAGTAAGTATGAGGTAAAGAGGTGGGACTTCAGCCTCCTCGCTGACAGCAACAGGGTGCCCACCTGTCGGTAAAATCAACAATCCTCTTACACAGTCAAAACTGGTCAGTTTAATATCGTCATAAATAACACTGGGATAATATATTCTTGGGATTTGATTCTATTACGATTTTTGGGGTGCTGATTTGATTTAAATTATTAATCTTCGATTTTAGTTTCCTTTTTTATCACCAGACCTTGTGAAAAGTTAAATGATGATGGTAATGTCTACAGATTACATCAGGGGACATATTTCCCCATAAAATGCACAACAGATCTAGTATATAAACAAAGGCTGAAATGAAGAATTTAAATTTTCTTAAAAAAGTGATTTTTTTGACAAAGAATCGCGATACTGATATTGTCCACCAAAATGCTTGTATATCGATTTTCATTTTTTTCTCTCCCACCCCTATTCATAAATAACTGGTTATATCTCCTCCCCAGTACAGTGTGCGCTAATGGAAAAATAATCTATTTAGACAAAATCATGTTTTGAACCAGGCTGTAAACATGTTTTTTCTGTTGTAAATATTTGCTTTTTGAATGTGCGTGTATGTGGTTTCTGCTGTTTTTGCAGATAGCCTCTAGTGGACACTCCAGAAACTGCAGTTTTCAACACTTCTACATAGGTTTTATGTGTTTAGAATCAGGGTTGCCACTTGGATCTGATGTTTGATCAAACTATCTCTGGTGTCACTTTTTCTGTTTTTGTGGAGTTTTGACCAATCAAAATCAAGTATTTTACAACAGCTGCAGACACAGTGTATTTTTCTGATAAGACATAGATTTTTCTATTGCTCAAAATGCTACGATCAGAATAATCTTAACAAATGTTATGTCCCTATTAAATGCATGCGTTTTGTTATGGACAGGTAATTTTTTTTTCACTTGTCTCCACTGAAGTATTATAAACTGATTTATTTCTAGATGTATTTTCATTTTGTATTTTTGTCCTTTTGTTCATGAATCCTGTCCTTCCTTTGCTATCTCCCCTACCTCTTTCACACTGCTGCGTAATTCTGTTTACCTTTATTTTATATGAAGGTTATATCTGCAAGTGCAATCACATGATATAATCGTGTAGTGCTGCAGAGTGTGTTCTTGTCACGTCTCCTTCTATTGCTAAACGTGCAGATAGACAGGCAGGCAGACAGACACGTCGCTCCAGAGGTGACCGGGGAATCCTGCTCCCTCTGTGCCGGCAGACAGAGCCTCCTCCTCGGCCACTGCTCCTCCTCCCCTCCCCTCCCCTCCCCTCCCTCTGCCCTGGTTGCGCGCTGGGGGATCCGACGACGTCACACGGACGCATACACACACACTGTTATAGACACACATAGAAGCACACATACACACGCCCTCCCTCTCGCTCTCTGCCGCTCTGTCTCTCTCGCTCTCCCTCTCTGCTGTGCTGCTATTCTGGGAAGTGGCGTTTGGAATAACCCCCGTGTGCGTACGGGTGTGTGTGTGTATGTGTCTCCTGATTTCACCCTGACACACACACACATACACACACTCACAACACAGCCAGGCGCACACATTTGCTGTCTGACTGCAGCAGCGGAGCTCCGGCAGCAGAAATCCGGTCGGAAAGGATTCCTTCCATTTTTACGCGCAACTTTTCCTCCGCGGCGCCGCGACGTTTCCATGGCTCACCGCTCGACTGTTGTGGATTTCTAACCTCCTCTTCCTCCTGAGTGTTTCTAACGGACGATCAGAGAGGTGTCAGCCCGTCCGGAGTCGGATCGCTGTCACCGGGCTGCTTGTTGTCATTTCGCTCGGAGACGGAGGCGCGCAGCCGGAGCGCAGACTGAAGGTAAGAACCGCGGAGGAGAAGCGAAACCTAAGCGGACACATTCTCACACATATCTCAGTGACAGCGGGCTTTTCTGCGCCCTGTCTCACATTAGAGGCTATTTTCATGGCTCTTGATCTTTTGTTTAGCTTATAAGGGCACGGCTATGCAGGGGGAATACCCCGGGCACGCATTGCATTGCATGCAGATTACCCCTGTTGCGTAATATCCTGAGGAATTTGCAGTAGCCTGCACGGCCGGGCTGGCTGCAAGGCCGGGGGAGAGATAGGATATACAGGCAGAGAGGAGAGGGTGGGGGCTGGAGCTGTGAAAGTGGAAGCCTGGAAATGTGTGATGGTGTGATTTTGAGTCTGGAAGGTCGATTTTCTGCCTTTACGCGCTTTGAGGACACAGATCCCCCGCGCACGCTCCTGATGTGGTCCGAGTCCAGAAAGTTTCTCTGCGTTAACATCGCGATGTCACTGCTGTAATCTGTACAGAGGCTCGTTTAGGGTTCAGGTGTGAGTTTGAGCTGTGACCTTAGTGCGCACACTTAAGTGTTTCCGTGTGGCTGCAGCAGGATTGACATTTAAAGGTTCCCGCAGGTCCAGGACTCTGGAGGGTCTGAGTCTTGAGATCAGACTGAGTGTCAAAGACAGAGTTATTGTTTCGGTAGAGTGACTTTATCTCTCTGCTCATCGTTTCTTTCCTGTGTTTGTGTGTCTGTATGGGAGAGAGAAAGAGGCAGAGAGAGAAGGATGGTGGGTGGTGCGCTGGCTGGTTCCGGGAATGTTCCATGACGTGTTGCCGTCAAGAGAGGGGCCCCAGCCGGGGGGACTCCGAGGCTCAGCCGGGCCCTGCAGCTTCCTTTCCCTCTCTCTGTCGGTCTCTTTAACAAGCTGCTGCTGCTGGAAAATATTTCAGTCTTTCTTTTCCAGAGAGGAGATTTAAAACCTCATCATATAAGCGTCCTCATAATCCTGTGAGCTGCTGCTCATTCCTGCAGCTCTCAGTCTCTCTCTGCCCTCACAGAGAGATCAGAGGTCAAAGGTCAGGGTCAAACCCTACTGTATGTTTGAGGACACCTCTGGCTGTGTGAGGGTTTGGAGTGTGGCTCTGAACAGCTGACTGTGAACCGCCCAGCTGGCTGCTGCCAACATGACTCTCTGATGTTTAACATGTCACAGGACACACAGATACACACATACACAGACACACAGAGAAGGCATGAAGGCATGCAGCAGAGAAATAAATATCACTTCAGATCAGAACAGAGACATCAGATGTCAGATTTTCACAGACGGTTTATTGTTTGCAGCTATTTTTATCCTGAGATTGACGCTTTAAAGGAGGTATTTTTAGACACACAGATGTGTTCGAGCAGCGCAGTTAAAGAAGAGAAGCGCTCATGAATCCTGCAAAAGAACAAGCAGAGAAACTACTTCTTGGTGTGTTTGTGTGTGTGTGTGTGTGAGGTCAGAAACCGTCACAGCGTGCGCGGCTGTGTGTGCACGTGTCTGCGCCGAACGTTTCTGCAAGTGTGCACGAGGAAGAGACCGTCCCACGTACCATCTGTGCGCCGCTACCTCAGATGGCCATCAGGGTGTAGTGTGTAGGAGCGAGCATGTACACACACACAAACATACACACATGCACAGGAACACGCACACGGTTAGCAGGCTGGAGAGGCGTATGGAGAACATGCACGAGGTGTGAGCGGATTTCTGCAGTAAACATTCAATTAATTTATTACTCAGGCCCTGTGGGAGCCGGGTGTGTGTGTATGTGTGTGTGTGTGTGAGGGACACTTTCCAAAACATGACACACAACCTCTGGACAGCAGCAGGCCTGAAACAATTACAGCAGTTATGTAACAGCGCTGATTCCTCAGTGATTTGTGTCATCGTGGACGGTAATGACTGATCCACCAGAGCCGACCTGCAGCTGGTCCAGAGGAGACAGAGGGAGCCAAAAGAGCTGGAGAAGGAAAAGACAGCGTTTAAACAAAGAGAGCGGCTCTGCTAGCTCACAGAAAGACAGCTTCCACTCTTTACTCTGACGTCTTGTTGGAAACAGAGTGTGCAGCAGAGTTTCAGAGCTTTCATAGCATGCACGTGCGCCACCTCTGTTTAAGTCCTAAAATGCTGAAGTGTGTCAGTGTGACCTCGTGGTTTCCAGCCTCAGATCTGGGAATGGAAAAAGTTTTGCAACACGATTAAAGACCCACAGCACGACGACTGTGACTGAACTCACTGCACACAGAATTCCTAGAAACTTTTCCATGTGAGCCGCAGAGAGAACCGAAACACTCCACACCCTCCTGGATTCCTTCCTTCAAAATTATGGGCTGAGATTTGTGCCACTAGAAACTGAATTTGAATTATGATATGGGATGTGAAATGGCTCGAACATTATGACTTTCACATCTGTTAGGAAGAGTAGTAGATCACCGATGTACTAAAATCCTCTTCACATTGGTGTGTGTAATTTGAAGTTTGAAGTAAACCAGATTAACAGCACCTAGTCCTTTTCCTCACAGACGAAGATAACATAGTGGTTGCACCAATATAGGGACTAGAATTTTCAAGCAAGCTGAAAACAATTTCAAAGAATTCAAATCATCTTTTTCAACTTCAATATAGTCTTTAAAATTCAGTTTCTAGTGGCACAGATCTCAGCCTCTAGCATTAAAAATATAACAACAAATATGAATATTTTTTTCACTGTAGGTCTGAAGTTCCACCCTTATCCTTATGTTATATCTGAGCTGAAGTGCAGCCTCCCTCTGCAGCAAGTGCAGCTGGAGCTGTAGCTCTGCTGCCCTGATGCTAAAGCTCTACCACCTGGATGTAAACAGTCACAGATGACAGATTTTATGTTGTTGCGTGGTTGGTTTGTCTGAAGCAGAATCGACTTTTACCACAAAGCATCTTTCAAAGAATACAATTAATTTGACTCTGTTTTTTTAACTGTACTCTCTCTGAAAAAAACAGACACTAAACCAGAACAGAGGTTAAAATTAGCAAAAAAAACCCTTCTGTAAAAATTATCTGTTCTTAAGTTATAAATGGTGCAATGTAAAAAGACATGAAGGTGCTATCATGTTGATCTATAAATGGAGGACTGAAGGCTGCTGTGGCTAGCTCTGCTAGTGTTAGCCACGCTCTGCTAACTGATCAGACTGTTGACCTTCAGACTCTGTGCTGCCGTTTTATAAATGGTGCTCAGTTCGTCTGTTTTCTGACCTACAGACTTGTTGGTTAGCTTGAATTTGAATTTCCTTTTAGGCGGCGAGGAGATTAGTCATCATAAATATCTTCAGTGATGACATTTACATCACTCAGCTGGTGTGAGACTGGAAGAGGGTAACAGGATGGAGGGTACTACAGGGGCGAGAGTAGTTCAGTCCACAGGGATTTGGGTTTGTAACCACCAAATGAAAAGATGTTAGCATTACTTCCTGAGCACTGTTGGGGTGCCCTTAAGCAAAGTGCCATAACCCTCCAGCTACTCTTTGTTGTACGTTGCTTTGGATAATAGCGTCTGCTAAGTATAATTGTAAATTGTAATAAAGAAAACATCTGAGGTTGAAGAAAAAGTGTCAGTTTGAAGATGAGACAGAGACAATGTCTGCACTGAGTCTGTTTTAGCTAACGAACCTTTGAGCTGAAGCTTGGTTGATGGTTTTAGGAGGTGATGTAACTGAGGTTGAAGAGGAGTTTTAAAGAGTATAACCACGAGGGGTCCAGCCGGGGGCTCTAAAAACAAGTTTGCAGGAAGATCAAAGAGGACACCATGTGATTTACACCCTGATGTGGATTTCTATTGAGATGAGTGCCATTCCACTTTGGGAGGGCAGGGAGCTCCCAGAACAGAGCCATACCACCAAATATAACACACTGCATGCAGACCTGACTGAACCACATAAACGTATGGACATTTAACAAACACCATCAGCCCTTTGATAGAGTGAGTCTGCTCATTCTGTGAACTAAAGAGAGTTTATGTTGTGTTTCTTTTAACTCTTATTCTCTGGATTTAACAGCTCACAGAGGATCAAACACCCTCTGAGCTTCATCTCGCTGTTTGTTTCCTCTCTCGCTCTGATTGTAACGCCTCAGTTTGGATTATCTCGGAGAAATAACAGCTCCACTCTGACGTGACGCACCTGAAGCACCTGCAGGCTCTCAGCAACTCAGTATTTCTGGTGGATTTAGAGCTCTCAGAGAGGATTCAAACCTCCAAACAGATCCTCAGTCATCGCTCTGCTTTGTGCTGCTCCACAATGAGCGTCTCACCTGAGATCACCTGAGAGCGCCACAGGAACCTGAGAGCACCACGGGGGCTGCACGCCTGACAGAGACAGCTGAATTATTAAGACACGGAGAGAGGGAGAAAGCGCTAATAAGCCGATCGACCAGCTACTCATAGATCTGTAGATCGTTTTGAATTCATTCAACACACCTGGAGGAGACAACAAGGAGGATAAAGAGAAAAGAAAGAAAGTCAAGCAAATTGTGATTGTCACCATCACTTTAGTCCTACTTCAATGTTCTACTCCAGTTCAGCAGACTGTCTGCTACAATTTGGTGTTAGTTGCAGGTTTGTACGATAATTTGTTTCCTGACAGTGTCGAAAATTATAATGACCCAGTACATATTTCATATTCCAGATCTTAGTATCCAGAATATTGCCTTGATTTGGATTGTACTTTTACATCTGTCAGAAATGATCATGACTTTATCTTGTATTGTTTTGCAAAGCAATCAAACTAGGGATGCACAATATTGGATTTTTGCCGATATCCGATATGCCGATATATTGAAACCCCTTTTGGCCGATACCGATACCGATAATCACAAGATTATTTGTTTTTTTCACTGTAAAGAAAGCTAAGTCTATCCTGTACTGGAATTTATATGTTACTCTTATTGTGACGGTCTTATTTGTTTAAGAAACACACTTAAACAAGACAAAAAACATTTGATTTTACCATAAATAAGAAATGTATTATTTTTTCAAACTCAAGACATTCAGTATTGAAATACAGAAAAATAATTTCTTTAGATCACAAGAACTTTAAATGTACAATGCATTTTTAAACATAACCAAGTTGCATTTGATTATTTTAGAGCTACTGTAACAACCTGGTGACAGACACAGAGCTCTGCAGTGCAAATAAATGAAGTGCTACATTTTATTTAAGGAGCTTATTTTTCAGATGGAAAATAGTAATAATCCTAACTGAATAGCACCTTATTGGCTGTGCATATCGGCAGAAATTTTCATATCTGCCAATACCGATAAACGTGTTTTTAAGCTTTATCAGCCGATACCGATATTGTGCCAATAATATCGTGCATCCCTAAATCCCTAAATCCCTAAATCCAACCATTTATCATGGATTTATATACACATATGGTGAAAACTTCCCTATCTCACAATGATAAAGAATCCTTTAAAAAAAATCCTGGATCCAGACGGTGGTCTGGATCACCTCCAAAATTCAATTACTTCTTCTTTATTCCATTTTGAACATTTGTTGAATATTACATCAAGATCTGTTTTTAAACTTTTTGAGATATGTTATTCACAGACAAACAGACAAGTGTTTCAGAAGAGGAGAGGAGGTAGAAACAAGAAAACATAAGGAAGGAGGGAAAGTTGGTTGGCAGAAGAGAGAAAAGATTGAAAAGACAAAAGGAGATGAGGGAAAAAGAGGAGAATAAGAAGAGGATGAGTCAAAACTAAGGGAAACTTCACAGAACTCTGTTTTGGTTTGTGATAGTTTAACGTGTCTATAGATAAAGGTTTGATGCAATGGTTGCAGCAAGCTCGATGTGTCTCATGATTTATGTTTTAAAAAGGTACTTTATGTTTTATTGCTTCCTTCAGAATGAATAGATGCTGGAAAACAGTCCATATGTTTGCTCCCTATGCTGCAGGCTGGGTCCAACCCATGACTGCTGTGAGGAAGACTATAGCCTCTGTACATGCGGCCACACTTACACCATGAGTCAAATGACTCCCTGGATTATTTGATCTTTCATTTTGAAACAAATTTTTAGGAATCTGAACTTATCTCTTTGATCTACTTGTAAACAGAGAAGCACAAATTCATATGAAACACAATCATCAATGTTTATTCGCTGTCTTCCTAAAATATCTTGACTCTAAGAGGACTGGGAGGATTAAGATCCAGTAGAATGACATAATATCACGGATTTAATAACATGTTATCCCCTGTCTTATCTTATCTAACCTTTCATAAGTTTGTTCCTCTTTTAGCTCGTATTGAGACAACACCATGTCATGTTCCCAGAAGCCTCAGTGTGATTAAAAAGCTGGCTGTGAATGTAGAGCCGCTAACTTTAACAGTCATAGGAGGAGAAGCCAACACATCAGTAGGCTGATACCAAAACAGGAAGACTCTATGGCGACAAGAAATCAAGATATGACTGAAATGTGAAAGTCTTCGTGAGTCTGAGGGAACCACCGGATGGTTTCTGAACTCCACCTAAAGGTTAAGCTCTCATTCAGTTATGTTTACCAGCACAGCACGCAAGGGGAGGAATGCAAATCAAAGGATCTGAGACATTTTTTACAAACTAACCGGAACCTGCTTTTTATGAAGTTGTTCATCAAAAACGAACTGCTACAAAATCACTCCACCCTTTATTGAGAGGAAAACATTTTTGGGTTGTAATTGTGTAGAAATATCCCCAAATCTCAGAGATGAGCTTTGAATATCACCTTCTCGTTAATGTTTTGTTCGCAGTCTGATTGTACCTCCCGTTGCAGACTTTGTGCTAACAGGATAAAGACACAGACACAGTTAGAGCCGTGGATTTAGGTTGAGTTATTTGCATATCTTTACAAAAGATAAAAACATTTCAGATGAAAAGAAGTCTGCCTGAGACCGATCAGAAACCCCAGTGGACTTAAAAAAAAAACAGCCACAGAAATAAAGAGACAAAAGACAAATAAAAACCAGGATGACAAACTGATGACACCAGAGATCTGAGGCTCCAAACAGGATGTGCTTGGTTTTATTTGTTTATCGGAGGGTTTATTGCGGAGTTGGCGATGTCAGTGTCTATCGCTCACAGCATGCCTGGAAACTACAAAGATGTCGCAGTGTTTCGTGAAGTTTTAGAAAACCAAAGGATCGGCCTGTCACTCCTCCTCTTTATAAAATCTTCTCCGCTTCTCTTTCATCCTGTCGTTAGTTTAATACCTGATTTTCATACACAGAGACAGTCACAACCAAGGGTTTTATTCTGTTAGCCACAAGGTTAAAGGATGGTCTTCATACAAACAAAGAGGAGTATATGTGTGTGGTGTCTTTTCAAAACGTAGTACCAATGCTGGATGTTCAGACTGAGCATATATTGAAAACTTAATGTATTCATAGGTTGTAGAAATTCCTGAATTTGTCTGTGCTGCCCCCTAAGAGGTCTCCCGAGGGCTGGCCAATCAGAGTAAAGGGGCTTTGTGGAGCAGGGAGCCTTAAAGAGACAGCAGCTAAAACAAAGTGTTTTAGACAGAGGCTGAAATGAGAGTTTTCAAAAACACCAGAGTAAAAAAGTAGAGATTTTATCAGACGAAGTAGTGTGTTAAAAAAAAAAAAAAAAACACAATACCCCCCTCTTTAACTCCGTAAAGGGTGACGATGTGTATACAGAGCCATGTTCTGTGAGATGTTTCAGATCCCAGTACTACAGTGTCAACATTGTAGCCCTTTTAATGACATCTAATTTGACCAAATGGGTTGATCTATGGTCTCTCCAGAGCCAATGATATCCACTGTGGGCATGACGTGGTGTGAATGGATGTACTGCACACTGCAAAAACTGAAATCTTATCAAGAGTTTATGTCTTATTATTAGTCAAAATTGTCTTCTTATTCTCAATATGAGCCACATTCAACTTGTCAGTCCATAAAAACTTCTTGATTCAAGTTATTGACAGATAAAAATGAGGTCTGAATTGCTTGTAACAAGTTAAAAAATATGCCGATGGAACAAGAAAGATTTGCTAGAAAATTTGCTAGAAACTAAAATATTGTCTTAATACAAGTAACTTTTTTCTTGATCCATTGGCAGGTGTTTTTAACTTGTTACAAGCAATTCAGACTTCATTTTTGTCTTTAAATGACTTGAAATAAGACATTTTTCTGGACTGGTCGAGTGAATGTGGCTGATATTAAGTCTAAAAAGGCATTTTCTACTGAAAATAAGACAAAAACACTTGATAAGATTTCAGTTTTTGCAGTGTAATAACTTTGACTGCTGAGGTTAAAAGTTCAGTGTTACCTTTACAAACAGACTAAGCCAGTTTCTTTTTCCTTTGAAGGGTTAAGTGATAAAGTATGTTTTTTAAACTTTTTGGTCCAAGTTTTGGGATAAATACTTCTTTTGTCCTAAAATAAAGTGATGAATGATGAATCTCCTGAGCCTTGTGGCATTTTGTGAAACACCAGCTCCAGTGTTGCTCAAGCCAAGCTAAGCTAAGCTGAAATATGGTCTATAGTTTAAATAGACTATCTGACAGAGATGATGCTCTGCTAACAGTTTGAGCTAAATATTTCCATTGTAAGCTGAATTTATCTCTTTAACCTCACACCTAGCTCTGTCATGTCTCATTATTTTGAATGGGCAGTGTTTGCAGGCTGTTTTCCACCTGCTTTAAGCTCCTTGTCTGTGTTTTCGTGAGAGTTTAGCACCTTAAGCTAAGACACCACCTACTCCTAACAGCTGCAACAGGCCACAGGACTTGGTCCAGGATGCAAACTGTCTGTTGACAGGACTCAGAGTGTTAACATCAAGGTTTACAAACAGTATCATACCCTCTCTGTCTTTCTCTTTCTCTCCCTCAGGGGCTGCAGCCAGTTAGTGGAGTTAAACTGGACCAGTGGGCAAACAGCTACACCAGGTAAGAGCTATAAATCTCAAGACGCTAAGTGTGGTACTTTGTCAGGTCTGTCCTAAAGAGGAGATGAAAACTGCTCCAAAGATGTATATAAGACTGAGGTCGGAAAAAAGGACATGGGAAGAACAGATGGACAGAAAAGGAGGACAGAATTTCTAAGATCATGGGATGGATTTCCTTAATCACAGAATTCAAGAACTCCTGCTTTTGCTGACGTTTTGGTGGATATGGTTCAGACTCCAGGAGCTCATGTTGGAGAAGTTGAAGGTAGAAACCCTTAAGTAGCCCTGGATGAGACCCTTAGTTGTAATAATCTCCATGGGTCTGACCTGAGATGTCTGATGCTTTGTTCTCAGAGGGAGAGGCTCACTTACACAGAGAAACAGACGCTTAGACAGCCGCTCTCATTTAAACAGAATCACTCCCACTGTTTCCTCCTGGCTGGTTGCCGGGGAAACCATCCAGCGTGGTTAGTGGAGGTGTGACCTCGGCTGAGGGTGTAAATGAAAAAAGCAGGGCGCCATCATGAAAACTTGTGCATTAAGTGCCCTCTCCTGTGTGTTGTAGCTGCAGCCTCGGATGTAACGGTCCTCAGAGACGACTGTGAGGCTCTGAGTTCAACCGGTTTCACCTGTGACCCTGTTAGAGGCTTCAAGGTGGAATGAGACAGATTCTATATAATATATTCACAATGGCTTCTCAATGATGTTCGATTCAATCTTGACAGCAGGATGATGATCAGTCACAACTTCAGCTGCAAAGGGATGAAAGATGGAGAGACACAGTGACTGTTTAGAAACAAAGAGACTCAAAAGTAGGCGGGGTTGTGACGCTGATTTAAAGAAAATGGTTATGGAAGTAGCAGAAACATTGAAGAGTAGTTGCCGATCTAAAATATCTGAATTGCAGCTAGATTTCCACCAGATCCATGTCTGGTATGCCTCTGTGAGGGTTTGGCTTCCTTGTCCGTCAGCACTTGTGTTTTCAAAACGTGCTTTATTCTGTCCCTCTGGTGCCCCTGTAGTTTTTTTTTTTTTACATTATTTAAAGCTCAAAAAATCTTTACTTTTCTCTCTCTGGTGTTTCAAATCCCCTCATTCAGCCTCTGTCTGAAACACTTTGTTTTAGCTGCTGTCTCTTTAAGGCTTCCTGCTCCACAAAGCCCCTTCACTCTGATTGGCCAGCCCTCTAGAAGCTTGTCAAGGTGTGAGGAGCTATAGGCAGACCTAGTTTTTGAGGTCCCATCCCTCCAACATGAGATTTCTACAACATTCATGATAATTTTATAGTACATTGGTAATAATCAAGGTCATCTTTCAGTGAGATTATGTGTGGGATTATTCAAGTCAAACATTAGCTCAGCCTTTGGTTCACGCTGGATTTTAAGAGCTCTATGACGTGTTTGTGTCGTCTTTGTCTAATAATCTTCCTGTTTTCATCCCAACATGATGCTCAACATGTTGGCTTGTTTTCTGGTGACGACAAAGTGACGCAGAGGTTCCCAGAAAACATGGTGTGTCTAACAGAATAATCGTTCTGATGTGATGAAAATAGGACATTTTTAAATCATATAAGATTGTTGATGCAGGAAGATTAGGAGAGTGTTTTAAAGCGGAGCTATAAACGGCTCCACAGACAGATTATTCACGGAGAGGAGAGTTGTGTAACGGCTGCTGTGCCGAAGATTAGGCTTGAAGAGACAGACAGATGTAAGACAGCAGGTTACACGCAGAGGCCTTTTACTTTTTAGATGACTGCCAGTAGAACAGATAGTGTAACAGTGTGTGTGAGAGCAGGTGTGTGTGTCACCTGAGTCACTTCCTCTTCCTGCGAAACAAGCGGCCTCGCATCAAGGTTGAGATGAACTATGTCATCAAACACTCTCTCCTCCTCCACATGTGCACATATGTGTTCCTGTGCACATGTGTGTGTGTGTGTGTGTGTGTGTGTGTGTGGTTGAGTCAGACCGTGCACTGAAATAGATCATGCACAGATCACTATCTGCACCTCAGAGCTCAAATGTGGGGTTTTAAACTTCCTACGGTGTCATCTCTGAAAAAAACACACATCACACACTAACACACAACAGAGCTGTGAACAGGAAGTGCGTCAACGCCTGCAGACTGCACACACACACTCTGCTACTACACTCATGCTATGTGTGTGTTTGTGTGTGTCTATATGTGTATTTGTAAGGAAGGAACTTGTTCAGACTTTAAGACTTTCTGCCCCCACACCAAAAAATTGTACAAGTTTAGCAGGTCTCTGCACACAGATGTGTCTTCGTTTGAGTTCAGGTGAGGTTGGTTTCTGTGCTGAACATCTCTTTAAGCCCATGTGTATCTGCTGCCCAGAGGTTAAAGAGATCATTAACCTGAGGTCTCTGCAGACGACATGGAGAGAATGTCTTTCCCTCCTTGTCTCTGAGACAAACTGGCTCACTAACATTGTCTTGGCTCCTCTTTTTTTCTTCTTCCTCTTGTTTTATTTTGGGGAGCAGAGACACAGCACTGCTGCCACCTGTTATATTAATGCTTTAACTCCAACAGAGGAGATAAAAGAAATCTGAAATAAAGGAGACAGCTGGCTGAGATCTCCAAGAGTCTGTGCGAAGCAAAAAAGGAGGATTAGTGCTGGAAAATGTCAGAATCTGTTTGGATGGAGGGAGAGAAGGAGAGGAGGAGATATACTCATTCAGGGTTAACAGGTCTGGACAGGGTGAGGAAGAACTGGTGATGGATGAATGACAGGATGTTTCTAAAAAAACACCAGAAATCTCTCAGACTGGAAGAGGAGAAAAAGAGAGAAAGAGAAAGAAAAAGAGAGGTAGAGGACCAAATGGATGCGGTAACCACGGAAACCAGAGAGTCCGTACGATAACGGAGAAACAGAAAAATACAGAGCATCAGACTTTGCTCTCTGATTGGTCGAAAAAACAGACCAGGAAGTGAACTCAAACACCTTTAGACACACACATACACACTTCCACACACAGTTTATTTTTCACACACACAAACACACAAACACACACCTCCCACACAATAGTATGCTGGAATAAAGGGAAGAGGAGAAAGAGTAAGGAGGTGGACAGGAAGAAGAAGTGTATGATCTGTTTCTATGGTGACCACGGCTTGGTATGGATGGATGCAAGCTGTGCCCTTGATGGCATCACACACACACACACACACACACACACACTCACACACACACACACACACACACACACACACACACACACACACACACACTTACACATGCAGTGACGATCATGTGAGCTGACTCATAGCTGTGTCCAAATGAACCTTTGGGTGAGCATCTCCTCCACTCTGAACATGTGTGTGTGTGTGTGTGTGTGTGTGTGTGTGTGTGTGTGTGTGTGTGTGTGTGTGTGTGTGTGTGTGTCTGTGTGTGTGTGTGTCTGTGTCAGTGTCTGTGTCTGTGTCTGGGTGTGTGTTTGTGTGTGTGTGTGTGAGAGATAGAGAGAGGGCCTTAAGTGAGATAACAGAGCGGCAGAATTTGAATAGCATTATGGGATGTGACTGTTACCATGACAACAGCAGTTAGTTTGCTTCCTGCTTCCTTTAGGTAACCAGAAGTCCACGGGCCTCTTTGTTTGTGCATTCAAATGTCATGGAAAGAAGTGTGTGTGTGTGTGTGTGTGTGTGTGTGTGTGTGTGTGTGTGTGTGTGTGTGTGTGTGTGTGTGTGTGTGTGTGTGTATGTGTGTGTGTGTGTGTGTGTGTGTGTGTGTGTGTGCAGCCTTGACTCTACACAAACTGTAGGAGCAGGAGGAGCTCTAGTTTCACTTCCGCGATGTTTCTCATGCAAATGAGGCCTTTGTTGTCTCTGCAGGCTGCACGCTTCCTGTACAGGCTCCATGTGTGTGTTTATACGTGTGTGTGTGTGTGTGTGTGTGTGTGTGTGTGTGTGCACAAGTTTGAGACAGAATACACATTTCAGAGGTGACTCAGTGTGTGCATTTATGTACCTGTGCTTGCAGCCAGCTCTGGTGTGTTTTTGCCTGTTGTTGTTTTTCCTCTCAGCAGACTGAGGCTGTTTTCAGAGAGGAGAGGGCGAAGCTGACAGAAAAGCTGCACCTGTATCATAAACATATAGTTTAAAAAGTTAAACAGTTTTTTCTTGTGGATTTAATAAAGTTTATAGAAGGGTACAGATACCTGTGAGATGGTGAAGTGATAAGACTTAGTCTCATTTTATTCTCATTACTTCCCTGCAGAGCATTAAAAAGAAGTGTTGTAGTTTTGGAAACAATGCTGCTCCACACTCCAACTCATTAGGTGGCAGTAATGAACCAAAAGAGCCATAACGAAAGAAGGAGAAGAAAAAGTAGAGGGTTGGCACTATGCATCAGTTGGATTTTACCTTTAGCTGGTACTATAACTGACAATGATGATAAGAGTCTTTTTAAAAATTGAGAGGTTGTCATGGTGCTGGGTCGCCTCCTGAGACTCAAGGCTGGACCATTTCATCAGGTTCAGTCAGGCTGGTGTGGGGTTAGAAACTGTATACGGACTGATAAGTCTGTTTGCTTTGAATGAAGTCATGAAATTCAGTTTTTCTCTCCGTCTGACGGACCATGACGGATGGTTGTGTCGTAGTTTGACGTGTTTCTGCTCTCATTCATGGATCTGACCTCGGAGCTTCTCAAACACAAAGATGCTCAGAGCATCAGATGATGAACCTTTCAGAGGACGACAGGATGTTTGTGTGAGGAGGATGGAGGGATGAATGGAAAGAGGACAAGGTCAAGAGATAAGGAGGAGAAGGGGGTTGTAATTTTGTGTCATCACCTCCTCCAACCAACTTCTTCCCTTCACCATCCTTCACTTGTCATCTTTTGAACAGTTTCACATCTCCCACTTTTTCATCTCTTCATCATCTCTGCATCTTTATCCCTCCCCCCCTCAGTTTCTGTCTTCATCCTTCCCCTAAAATACCTCCTCCTATTTGCATTTCTCTCCCACCTCCTCAAACATTTCTCCTCCATCTAACATCCTGTTTCATCCTCTCTTTTTACCATCTCTTCTTCATCATGGTCACACGCCTTTTCACCTCTCTGTTTGTCATTTCCCTCTGCCTGCTGTCACCCCTTCATCCCTCCATCCCTCCTCCATCTCCTCTGCCAGAGAGGAACAGGTGTCTCTCCTCTGCTGAGCACTGCTTCCTGCTGACAAACAGAGCGAGAGATGGAGAAAAAGAGAGTAGAAGAAGAACAGAGAGGATCGAGAGAGTGCCGTGTGAGGGACGGAAGAAGGAGGAGTAGGAGGAAGAGGAAGAGGAGGAGGAGGAGGTGTCAGACTGAAGGCTGTGATTTTCTGCACAGAAGGAGAGGGAGAGGGCAGCAGGTGCTTCAGATTCACTTATACACACACTCTCCCTCTCTCAGATGGGATGACATCACTTCCTGTCCTCACACAGGAGTCAGGAGCCCTCAGGTGTGTGTCTGGCCCTGAAACCTCAGCTGCTTTTAATCCTGAGGAATAGAGAATGATGTCTCCGCTCTTTCACTCTTCTCTGTTTGATTTCTTTACACTCCTTCCTCTTCTTCTCGTCAGTCTTTTTCTGTTTTCCCTCATCCATTTTTTCCAAGTGCTTCTTTGTTTTGCTCTTTTTTTGTTGCTCTGCTTTGTCTCTTTCTCTCCGTATGTTTTCTCCACTGTCCCATCCTTCTTCTCTGGCCTCTTCTCCCTACTCTCCCCATCATTTTTTGATAGATTCTTCTTCTTCTTCTTCTTCTTCTTCTTCTTCTTCTTCTCGTCTTTGTTGTACCAGTGCTTCTTTTTTTTGGTGTTTTGCTTTCTCCTTTCTGATTTTCTTGCCTCTGTTCTCCATCATCTGTTCCTTCTTCTCTAGCCTCCTCTTTTTCTCATCTGTCTTTTTTGCTGTTTCCCATGCTTCTGTTATTTATCAATCTGGTCACAGTTTTTCTTTGTTTTTCCTTCCTGTATCCCCACTTATTTCCCTCTTTTTCTTTTTCTTTTGTCATCCATCATCCCGTCCTTCTCTGGCCTCTTTTTCTTCTTCTCATCATTTTCTGATGTTTTTTCATCTCACATCTTTCTTCTGCTCTTCTGCTTTTTTTCCCCTTTTTGTCCTCCATTGTCTCGTCTCTTCTCTGGCCTCTTATTCTTCATCACCTTGTCCTGCTTTTCTCTCCTCATCGTTTCTTTTCCTCTTCATCCCAAAAAGAGTTAAAATCTCGACAGGACTAGAAACTGAATGTTTTTATTTTCACACTGATAAGCCCACATCTCTCCCCTCCTCTCTCCTTTTTTAATCTCTTCCTGGTAAACTGACACATTGAGGAGAGAGTGGGATTGGGTCTGTTCCTGTATCCTCCTGGATTAGCCCGCTGCTACAGACGCTAGCCGTCTCAGAGCTAACTCTACATGTTTGGCACTAAGAGCGATTAGCCTCAGGCTAGCTCACTCAGACTCAGAGTATTAAGGCTTAGAGTTAGCACATTGTGCTAGCACCCTCAGCCTCATGTCCATCATACAAAGAGGGATTAGCACATGCTAACTACAGCTAGCAGGCTAAGATTTAGTGCTTCAAAGAGAGGAAGTAAAGCTGGTGTGACCTGAAAAGACGTCCTCCTGAGTTTCATATACCTCTAATGAGCTGTCAGAGGAGAAACAAATTCAGCATCAGTACCTGAAAAGGGGGGGGAGGAGGCTAATGAATCCTCCTTCTACTTCTCCTCCGTGACTTAAAAAATGAACTTTTCATGGGCATGAAGAAACATCAGCTAGAGGCCCAAGTTAAATATTTGGACCCAGTTGAATGTTTTCTTCCAGCTCTTTATTCTGATGTTAAATTCTAAACTCAAAGTGAAGCCTCTGAATGCTGCACAGGATCAATTTTCCTGTCCGGCTCAGCGCAGGGAAAACCAGAGAATCATCTTAAGGTGTTTTTTTTTTTTTTTTTTAAATCTAAGGTTTAATGTCTGAAGTTTCTCTGTCATATTAAAACTTTAACCCAAACCCTTGACAGTTAAATCTTTAACTTTGAATCATCAGAGATTCACTGATTCTGACGTCAAACATCTGGAAAACCTCAACAAAAAGTGTCACATCTTTTCCTCCTCTCCATCCTCTTCCTCAATACTTTCACCACTTTTTCCTCTTCTGTTTCTCCATCTTTCTTTCTCCTGTTTCCTCTTCCTCGGTTTCCTCTCCTCTCCTCTCCTCTCTTTTCCTCTCCTTCCTCCTGTGTCCCTTCCTTCTCCTTTTCTTCTCCTCTACCTCTTCATCCTTCATCTGCTCTTCTTCTCCCTTTCCTATTTTCTTCTCCCTTCTCTTGCTTCCTTTGTCTCCTTTTTCAGCACTTTTTTCTGTATCATCATCTCTTCTTTCTACTGCTCCTTCCTTATCTTTTGTCTCCTTTGTCTCCTACTCTCCCTTATCTGCTCTTTCTTTCTTTCTCCTTCACTCATTCCTTTTGTTTTACCTCCACATCCCCTTTTTTATTCTAATCTCTTGTCCTTCCTCCCGTTTCCTCCTCCTCCTCCTTTTCACCTTCTCTCCTCCTTTCATCCTGATGTGCCAGAAGACACCTAAAGACTCCAAAAAGATCCTCCTTCGTCCTCCGTCTGTCAGCTGAGCGATCTCTCTGCTCTCTGAGTCTTTCAAGTGATAGGAAGTGAAATTAAGAGACGCCGCTGTTTTTTTTCAAAGCACCTGCACAGGTGTGTGTTTCCATGCTGTCACACACACACTCACACACACACACTGACAGGATTTGTCTGCTGTCTGGCTGATGTTGGACCTCTCTCTTAACTTAAAACTGCACATGAGGATCAGAAGCAGCTGTCAGCGCCTGCCTCTTTCTCTCTCTATGTGTGTGTGTGTGTGTGTGTGTCATCAGTAATTTTCCCTCATTGATCTAATTCCCTGTGGATGTTAAAGTTGGAGATGTTCAGCTGAATATTTATGCAGATTTATTCAGAGGTCTGGTTGAAGATGTAAATATGAGACGTTCCTCCAAACGAGTGAAAGAAAAGCGGGATAGCAGCTGGATTAAAGCTCTGACTCATCCCTACAGGTTTATTTCAGAGGACCACAGAGCTCTGACAGGAAACAGAACTCTGTTTTTTATTATGAGGACAATCATTAACTGTGAGGAACTTAAAGGAGACCATTTTCCCGCAGGATCCGTCCAAGTGGGGTCAATTTTCTAAGAGCCTAAAACACAGAGTCTGAAACACTCCTCAAACCTCCGTCTCGTGTATAAAACCTTTATTGCTCTTTGACGGGCTCCCTCGTAAAAAAAATCAGATAATGAGGCATGTTTCAGACAGAAGAATCTGCAGACTCAGACGTGTGTATGTAAGAACACATGTATGTGTGTGAGTGTGTGTGCAGACACTGCTGAACATGAACCCTCTCACACTCGCTCTGTCCTCGCTCCAACAAACCAAGCTCTGTAATTTATCTCCGTCTCTCTCAGCCGACCTCAGACCGTTGAAGGTTTCCCACTCGGTCTGCGGCGGGCTGGATGGTGGGCTGGATGTGGGGCTGTGGATTCCTGCGTGGGGCAGAGAGGACGCCGTGTGGTGGAGGATTTTTCTGTTGGAGCCTGAGGGTGGGGGGTGATATTTATAGTTTACATGTTGGAGTCTGAGGCTAAGGAGCTGAGCTGAAGAGGACTTCCTCATTTATTCAACACCAACAGTCCTCACCTCTCCAGAGGATTATCATCACACCTTTTAATAATTTTGTTAAAATAAAAATTTGTTTAGTTGGTTTTAAATCATTTAATGTTTAATTTTTACAGTGTAGTAGAGTGATAAAATACTAATCATAGTCATGTTTTGTGCAATATTAGAATTTTTTTCACCCATAGACTGTAAATAAAGTGGACAGCGTGACTCTGTAATTTACCATTGTACAGTTTTGAAGCCAAAATACCTCTGTTACAGCCATTGTGTAGCCAGAGTCTGCACAGTAAAGACTGTAAGGGATTCTGGGAGAATCTGAGTGGAGCTGGATGACAAAAATAATAATAATTTTTTTCTTTCGAGAGTCTAATCTCTTCTTGAATCTCCCTCCTGATGTATTTTACAATCCCAGAGAGAAATGCACAAGAATGTCTGCTATTAATCATTGTTACATGTGAAGTAAAACCTTGTTTTTAACCTCTTATAACTAATAACAAAGAAACTTTTCAGAAAAAAAAGGACTTGAACACAAAGTTTGACCACAGTTCATCTGGAATGGCTGGGGAGATGGATTTTTTTTTACCTATACTGCACTCAGCCACTAGAGGGAGCAGTTTTGTGGCAACCTCACTTAGAGCGGAGCAAGATTACGTCATTTTTTTTACAGTCTATAGCCGCGTTTCCACCGAACAGACTGGTTCGGTTCGTCTCGGTACGGCACACATTTGGCATTTTGTGCCGGGATTTGTGACTTATCCCGGAACAGATCCCCAAATAACCAGGCCAAGCCGTCCCACTTTTTAAGACCCATTCGTATGGGCGCTAGACTGAACCAATCCGCTCTCGGAAGGTGGAGCTAAAACACTGCAGACTGTTGATTGGTCAAAAGAATTGTCACCAACCCTGAAAGTGGCTGTATTTCTCCTGGCGGCACACAGACTTCTCTGAAACAAAGCTTGGTTGCACTTTGTATCAAAGAGCTACATGCCAATCACAGAGAGGACGAAATGCTGCATGTCTTCCGTCTGTGCTCTTTGTTGACTGTGTCGCGTTTTTCTTCTTCGTTGGATTTGTTAGTGGGGTAAACTGTGTCGTGCTGCTACGGTGTCATGCTATTGTTTAACAGCTTTGTCTTTCGGCATCCAGCTTACACGGCGCCTACCACAGAGGGCACAGTTTTGCTGTGGAATCGTGAACAGGATCAGACTTATCTGTACCAAACAGTACTGAACCGAATTGGACTGCTTGGTGGAAACCTAGTATCATGATGTGTATCGTACCGTGAGGTTCTCACCAATACTCACCTCTAACAGTTTCTCATCTGATCTCAGCTTTGGAGGAAGGCTGGAGAGTCACTGACGCTTCTGAACCTGCGGGTCTCTGTGGGTCAGTGTCTTCTAAGGAAGGTGGATCAAGTTTGTGCTCACTTCACAGCTCCAAACTACAAGTTAGAGTCACATCTGCTTTCTCTGGGTCTCTAAGGGTCTCTAAGGTTTGGTTGTCAGGTTGAAATCCTGGCTCTACGTCCAGGAGAAACAGACTGTGTCAGTGAAAGTTATTGGTTGGATGTTTGAGTCACAGGAAGTGAACTCTCTCTGTTAACTGAGGATAAAAATAGGAGAAAACATTGGACTGACAACACCAATCTGAAACTTTGAACATGAACAAAAGGAAGCTACTCATCCTCCTCTTCCTCTTCCATCCTCCTCTTCTTCTCCTCCTCCTCTTCCTCGGATGCTGCTCAGGGCCAGCAGAGTTATATTTAGCCTTTCTCTCCTCCTGACTTGTTCTCTCTGTTTCTGTGTTTTGCCCCTGCAAAAGATGGCTTCATTAGACCTCAGCATGAATACACACACACACACACGCACACACACACACGCTGGGATATGGAAGGGGATAGAGTCTGTTACATAAGAGCCTCTCTTATATAATTTGATGCATATTTGATGCTGAATGGTGCAACAGCAATGCAGAAAGCTGCAAAGAGAGCGTGTGTGTTTGTGTGTGTGTGCGTGCGTATGTGTGTAAAAGAGAGAGAGAGGGGGAAAGAGTGTGTGGAGAAAAGCCAGATTTGTAGAGTTTGGCCTCTCCTTGCCCTCCCTGAGCTGTTGCATCACAGTAAAGCTAAAGGTGCAGCCAGAACTACAAGTGTTTGTGTGTGTGTGTGTGAGAGAGAATGTGTGTGTTTCTCTTGTATTTTTATCTCCTGCATCTAAAACATCCTCTCTCGTCCTTGTCCATTTCCTCTTCTGTGATCGATAAAAACGTGAGAAATCGATGGAGATTAATGGCTTCACCTGAGTTCACCTCATTATTATCATTATCTTCTTCATCATCACCAGCACCCCCTGTGTCCAAGATACGACACTGCAGTACCATAGTGTAGATAACTGCAGACTTTTCATGGCAGACTGGAGGAATCTCACACAGATAAACTTCATTTCCCAACACATCTTTTCACAGCTCTTTTTTTCCTGTCCGTTGCTTTTCTGTGGTCGCTGTGCAAAATCAGCAGGAAGTGGCTGAATATTCAGACTTTAGAGATGTCTGTAGAAGCAGAGCGGGGATCCTTTCTCTGACCTGGATGTGTGGAAGATTTTTTTATCCACAGTGAAAAGTTTTTATCCAGCGCTACCTTCAGGTCACGCAGGAAATATGAGGTCAAGGAGCAACCAGGCATGAGCACGCCAACAAAGAGCGAACTCAGTGTTCAGACTGAGGGTTTGTTGTGTAGCTTCTGTATTTATTCAAAGATAATGTGTTTGAATAATCTGTGAGTTCGCAGCCGAGTTACTTCAGGACAACTCACGCTTCAGCTTCAGGGTTTTATTTCATCCATCTATAGTCTCCTCTCTCCTGGTTTTCTGCTTGTGCACTTCTCTGAGCTCACAGGGTAGGTTTTGCAGGTTAAACTGGCATCCATGAACTGCTGTGGTTTCACTGGGCAGATCCAGGTGGTCGCATGTGGAATTCCCCCGTTAAGGTTTTCCGACATGCTCCAGGTTTTCCGGGTTCTCGGTGGTAAACAACCTGTTTTGGTTTTGTTTCGGGAAGCAGACGGTGACTCGACAACGGTTTTACTAGCTCTCCTTTAACTATTTGTTTTTTCCTTCTTTAATTTCCTGAAGAAGGGGGGTTAGATCAGTCATCATGAGGTCGAGATCTGAAAAACAAGCGCAGCTGAAGTGGAAAAATAAAGAGAGGAAGAAAGCTTAAATGAGTTTGATTCAATTTTTGAAAAAGAGGAGAAAAACTTCATGATGATGAAATGCGAAGCGAGAACTCACAGCTTTTTAGTTCATCATAATGACTGACTAGAATAAAAGAGAAAACATGAAAATTTTAGAGAAAACGATTAATTATTTAATACATATGTAATGGTAAAAAATTCTGATGATTCATTTGTGCTTATTTCTTGATTTGCTAGATTTAGTCATTCGTCAAATGGTGTTTCTACGATCTCCATCATGTCAGTGTTATAATACAAAATTACCGTAAAATTACCGTAATAACCAGAATAAAAGTGAACTAAAATACAACATACAGTCTGTTTTTAAGGCCCTTCCTTTGTGACAGGTTACTGTGTGTCCTAAAATGTGAAGTTTCTTTGCAGATGTGTAGCCCCTTCATAACTTTTTTTTTTACCTCATCAGCAGATTTTTTTCTTTTTCCTTTTATTTTTACAATTATATTATTATTTTATTTTCTTATTTTATTTTATTTAATCTTATTCTTTTATTTTATTTTAATTTATCTTATTTCATTTTATTTTATTTTATTTTATTTTATTTTATTTTTTATTTTATTTTATTTTATTTTATTTTATTTTATTTTATTTTTCATTTATATATTTATTTTTGACTCCTTAATTGCAATTCAGGCTTCATTTTTGTCTTTTAGTATCTTGGAATCAAACAATCTGGACTTGCCAGGTAAAACTGGCATCGGTCATGTCTAAAAAGAAAGACCATTTTTACTAAAAAAAATAAGACAAAAACACTAAATCAGGTTTTCAGTAAGTTGACAGTGATTAGTAAAGATATATATTATTTAAGGTGAATTACAATAATTAAGGTAATAATTTGACCTATATTTTAATCACCAAAGGAATTACTGTAGTGAATATCAGTGATTCTCTGTTGAGGTATAGAAAACATCATATTACCATGCGTCAATGTGTGTGTGAGTCAGTGTGTGTATGGGTGTCTGACCCTGGTTTGTTGTTACAGTCTGAAGTTGTGTGTCTGTCAGATTCCCTTCCACAGCTGAGCTATCTGAGCTAATTTCCTGCTGCTAACAGGAAGCCTGCCCTTCTGCTGACATTGGTGTAACGCTGGAATCCTTCCCCCTCCTCCCTCCCATCCTCCCTCCCTTCCTTCAGATAATGAGGTTGCGTAACAGTTAAACTCTTCCCTGTGTTGTTCGTATTGATTAGCGCTCTCGGTCTGACGTACAGCAGGCACACACAGGGCGCAGGCTGCCAGTCCATCAGCTGGCAGATCAATCAGAGCCTAACGAGATAAACGAGCTCACTAATTAGTTAACGAACTGCTGGCTGACTGACTGACACACACACACACACACACACACACACACACACACACACACACACACACACACACACACACACACACACACACACACACGCACGCACATGCACACGCAGGCTGGCAGCTCCTCTTTCTGTCAGCTCAGAGGGAGGCAGAGCCAGAGTTCCTTAACGAGATGAACTTCAGTGTTTCCGCTTGGATCCTAGAAAAAAGAGGCCTGAAATACCCAAACAGGACTTTGAGCTCCATCACTGTGCTCCTACCCTGGATCAAAGTTTCATTTCATGTCTCAATTTTTCCTGTATTCCACCAAAATGCCATAAAATACAGAAAACAAACCATTCTTAACCTGACCTCTGGGTGATGTGTAGATCTAGGGCCTGTTTCTGTTGACGGCATTTCTCTTCATCAACTGTTTTTTTTTTTTTTTTTTTTTATAAGAAGACCGAAACAATTCAGTGTTTTTATCCCTTTGCACTAATAAGTTTGGTTTTTGGTCACAGCACCTTTAGTTGAAAGTAGTTCAGTTTTTAGGAAGCACTGTTAGCTTTGTCATTCAAGCATGCGCCCCATGTATAGAGAACATAGTCCTTGATGCTGAAGCTGAAGTGTCAGGTTTGGTTTGATGGGATGTGATCTCAATGAAAAGTCTCTGTGCAGGTGTTAATGTCCCCAAACCTCTGAACCTCTGTTTGTTATTCAGCTGTTAAACTTTAGAAGGACAGAGCTCAGTGTCTGAATGCAGAGCATTCAATCATTATTAATTGAAAACCATGAAGAGTCTCTCAGTCTGAAAGGACGGCGGTGGATTTTAATGCCACAGCTTCAAGCCTGTGTTCATTTGTCTGCGTCCTCAGTGAGTGACAGCTCTGCCCTGCTAACCCTGACACACTGCTATTTATCACAGGCTGTGTGTCTGTGTGTGTGTGAGTGTGTGTGTGTGTGTGTGTGTGTAGGCCTGTTTGAAAGCGTTTGCTTGTGTAACAGTAAACTGGATACTCCTGATGTCTCGGGGACCAAAGTGGCGTCTGTTTAAAGGACACATAGCTCCAGAGTCCTCGGGAACAACCCGGAATAATTTTAGCTTCGTGGGGCAAGCCTGGACCGGAGAGACACAGCTGAACACACACACACACACACACACACACACACACACACACACACACACACACACACACACACACACACACACACACACACACACACACACAGAAATATACAGAGAGAGATAATGTGTGTTACTTAAGTTCATAAAAACCTCATTCATGTTCCTTTAGAGCAGATTTTTGCAGATTAAAGCTGAGCAGGAAAAAATAATTAAACTTGGGGATGGGTTCAAAGTTTAACATGGAAGTTTTTCTCTGATTTTATTAATTTTGTGGTCTGTCTCTTAACACTTTACCACCTCTTTGCCTTGACTGCATGAAGCTTATTTGGTTTCTACTGGCATATGTTTTTGAAATACCTTGCAAATATAATAGTACATAAATAATTTTCAGCAAAGGAGATGCATATATGAGGGACTGTGTTCACTAACAGTGGATCTGAATTAGCAGTGGACACAGGTCCTAAGCTCAGAGCGCCTGTCACTTAAAACATCAAAACAGTTCATTAAAATTGTGTTGTAGTATCGATAGCAGCTCTGGGGCTTTAAAAAGAAACACTCTGGTTAGTTTCTCATCTTAACGAACCTCTGTTAAAAACCCTGCCCTTTCTTGATTCTGATTGGTCGGTTATGGAGCTGTGACACTGATGGTGTTTACAGATTCGTGCATACACAGTGTTACTTAGAGATATACTCATCACTTGTCAAATGTAACCTTGTGTACAAATCTTCTAAAAAGTCAGCCAGCTTGATGCTAACTTAAAATGGAAAGTACCATTAACAGGCTAACAGAATTTGCTAGCCATTGTCAGTGGTTTAATTACACGAGAAAAACACCTCAATATGTGTGATACATATCTCAAATAACAGTCCTTCTAATTTTATGATTTAACATTTTTACACTACTTAAAGGCACAGGCCGACAGTGCAGAAAGCAAATTGATGCTTTCAGTGGAAACAGGCCCTTATTGCTTAAAGCATGATGATTTCAATGAACAGTTGGAGCTCTGTTGAGTGCAGAGCACAAACCTCATCTGGCTTCAATGTTCATTTCTCTGTTTTTATTGCCAGACCTCTGTTATGTCACAGGTGTGACCTCACCTGGGGGAGGATGTGATTCCGTGTTGATTCAGAGTAATTAACATCTAGGACGACCTTTTCCTCTTGACGTTTGACTCGTTAACGACTTGTTATCGACTGTTACCTCTAATGAACTGAAGTTTGGGATAAACACTGTTTTTTTTTATATCGCTAATAAGTTTATGGTAACCTTTAAGAGCTGACATCAGGCGCTGTGAGCTGGACCTGTGCTGCCAGACACTGCTGTGTTTCTGTGTGTGTGTGTGTGTGTGTGTGTGTGTGTGTGTGTGTGTGTGTGTGTGTGTGAGTAATGAGGCTGAACTCCAGGGTTTGTTCCTGGTGTTCATTTTTCCTGTTGGGAGTTTTTAGGCACACCCGTAGAAGAGAAAAAGAAAAATTTGTTTACGTTTGTTGAAAACAGAAGCAGGGTTTCAGTTTGTCTTATTGTTCAACGTCAGGGAGGAAAAAAAAAATTGAAACTTTCAGAGAAAATTTTGATGATTAAATACTTAGTGTTAGAACAAGAATCTGAATATTGAATCTGTTCTAAGTTTTTGATTCATTGGATGTCGTCATTTATCACATCTTGTCATGGCCTCCATCATGTCTGTGTTATTGTGCACTGTCAGCTTTAAAAGCTTCTGAGTAATTACCATAAAATCACCGCTACACCCAGAATATGGGTGTGCCTGGGGCCTTTTTTTGTGATGACTTCCTTTGTGTCCAAAAATGTGCAGTTTCTCTGTAGACATGTAGCTTCTTCAAAAATGACGTCTGAATTGTTTCTTACGGCATTGGAAGGTGTTGTGTGTGTGTGTGTTTGTCTATTTGTGTACAAATGTGTGTGTTGTGTTGAGTGGGAAGCCCCCGTTACACACACCAAGATGTCTATTAATGAACATCGCCTTTTCAGTCAAGAGCGTGTCTCTGTGTGAGCATGTGCGCGCGTCGTACCACCCCCAGGGGGCGACAGGTGCTACGAACACGAAACCCTGCAGAGTGACGAGACAAGTGAGAGAGAAAGGGAGAAAGTGTGAAGTGATAAGAGAGGGAGAAAGAGGAGCGAACATGGAGGCGTCCTCAGACCTGCAGCTGCTCTCTCAGACTCTGTATTTCCATCAGAACCTGGATCTGGCAACTCAAAACTGTCTCAGTCACATCCCACCCCGATAAATGAATCAACTTTAGCTCACAGCTTCTGTTTCAGTTCATCTCAGAGAGGTCAGAGTTCAGGCTGAGAGAGGCCTTTAGGGAATTAAGTAAAGTTTAAAGTGTTAAAAACGAGAAGTCCAAAATGTTTGCAATATATTATAGAACTACCATGTGTTGTCTAAAAGGTTATTCTTTCAGCAGCAGCACAAAAAAAACTCTTATTTCCTTGAAAATATTGCTGGACTGAGGCTGGTCACTATAAGCTTTTTCAAAAGGAAAAGTTTCAAGTCTACTTGACTCTGATTCCAAAGATGAGGAGCCTGATAATTAAAAGCTCGACCTCCCGTACTACTTTTACGATCCCTAGGTACAACGAGCAGGCCTCCGTGCTAAGAAAGCAGTGATCTATACGGATAATTCGTAACAAGGAGCTCTTCAAGATAGGATGGCCCGATGTCATGTAGAGCTTTGTGAGTCAGAAGAAGAATTTTAAACTCTATCTCAGATTCCATAGGTAGCCAGTGTAGAGATGCTAACACCGGAGAGATGTGCTCTTTCCTCCTGGTCCTCGTCAGCACCCGAGCTGCAGCGTTCTGAACCAGCTGAAGAGTCCTCATAGACTTGTTAGGTCGGCTGGAAGAAACAAAAGCATGGACTACTTTCTCGGTATCACTTTGAGACAAGATGTGTCTTATTTTCTTGATATTATGAAAATGAAAGAATGCCGTCCTTGAGACCTGTTGGATGTGAGAGTTCAATGATTGAAGAGAACTCCCAGGTTCCTGACAGTGGTGCCTGAAGCCAAGTAGATACTGTGCAAGTTGGTGATCTTGTTCAAGAAAGATGAGTTAAATAGGTCGCG
This sequence comes from Halichoeres trimaculatus, assembly GCF_033239565.1. Lineage (NCBI taxonomy): Eukaryota > Metazoa > Chordata > Actinopteri > Labriformes > Labridae > Halichoeres > Halichoeres trimaculatus. The sequence goes on along the minus strand of NW_027437191.1, from coordinate 26,444,097 downwards.
AGCGGGACTCGTTTGTTTTAGTCGAGTGGCATATTCTTTCCAATTACCTTGATTTTTGTTTGAGCTCACGAGTTTGAGCATTATATCACAGAGCTGAACTCTGTTGTCCTCTGTGTAAATGGACGCATCGAGTCAAGGAAGGCTTGAAGACAACCCGTAGTCTCAGCTACAAGTTGATCAAGCTAAGAAGGAGCACAAGAGCTCTCTGCAAAGATAGAGAAAGACACTAAATTCAATGCAACTGGAACAGCTTCCTTGAAAATGGCTACAGCTCTGTCAGGCAAGGTCCTAGACAAGATATGAAGTCTCTCCTGGTGGATGGAAGAGGTGCAGTAGAGAGCTTTTCAACAATGAGGAAAAGATATAAATATTACATATAAGTAAATTTTTGCATTTTCCCCCTTTTTGTTGGCATTTTATCTGATTTATTTTTTGTTTTGCACTTCAGGACCACCCTACAGCCCCCCTCTTTAACATAATCCCCATCTTTGCCCTCGAGGTTTGACACAGTTTGCACATTATAATCATCCTGATGGTTTGAGTTTGACTTTTTTGATTTTCTTTCTGTCAAAAAAATAAAAACATTTAGTAAAAAAAAAAATAGAATTTATACATGTGAATGAAAAGGAAGCAGAAAGAAGAAAAGTTCTTGGTGTGTCTGCCCCTTCCCTCACAAAATATTATTTACAAATCACCTAGTGTAAAACTAACAAGAGCCGCATCCGACACGCCATATTACGCTTCATTTTCCCCCACCCCAAAGAAAACAAAACAAAAAACAGAAAACACCAAAAGGCAAATATCCATAAAAGATCTAGAATGATACTTCCCTAATTTTCACATGACAAAAAGTTATTTTTATTTCAACTCTTATCCCCATATTTTCTTCTTTCTAAGATATACTTTGACTTTGCCTCTTTGGTGTCTTTTTCCATATTATTCCATAAGTGATGGTGAATCTTGCTGAGCTTGTCTATCACCTCATACTGACTTCACCTGGAGATTTTACTTGATAAAAGTTGGAGGTGAAACATCTCAGATGTTTGTGTTGTAAACATGCAGCTCAACCCAAACGTTTGGCATGTTTTCAGCAGTTTGTGCACGTGTGGACACAGATAGAGTCTCCCATGTTTCTTACCACATCCTGTCACATTTCCTGCACAAGAGTTCGTCTCATGTTTGAGAACTAAAAAGAAGCTCTGATGATCTTTGAATGAGTTTGATTTGATCAGAAATCCAAGATGAGATTGGTTTGAGTTTGTGACCCGCTCCTTTAAGATGAGTTCAAGACATTTTCTGCACAGGGTCATCGTTTCCAAGCGGAGTGGAAAATTTAATGAAATGACTGCCTGAGATAGAGGACGAGAGAAAAAGGGAGAGATGGTTTTCACTGCTGGAATTAGGGACAGCTGGCTTGCCTGTGTGATTGTGTGTGTGTTGGCAAGGCTTGGTTGCATAACACTCACAGGGTCCCCCCATGGCTCAGAGGCTAAAGTGGTCTCTCCCTCTCTGATGTGTTGATGTCAGAGAGTCACACAGAGCGTTTGGCAGATGTTTGATGGTGTTAGATGTAAACCGTCACTGAAGGCCTGAGGTCGATTTTCTGGAATCTTTGTGACACATCAACAAAATGAGAGATCCTTTTTTCTTTACATTACTGCTGATTGAACCTAAAGAGGTGTCACTTTCAAAGAAAACACACTTCTACACACACATCTCTACATACACTCCAGTTCCCGTCTGTCTGTGTGTCGAGGATCACCTCATTTCAGGACATTGCTGTGCTCCCATAATGCTTTGCTGCAAGGAAACTCTGCTGTGGAAAGAACAGCCCTCACATTTTTTCTGCTTCACTTCCAGAGCTGCTGGCTGCTCTCTGCTGTCTGAAGATGAGTGTGTTTGTGAGTGTGTGTGGAAATATGTGTGTGTCCATGAGTTTAAAGTGTTGGTAAACCTGTGTGTGAATCTCAGTTGAACGCAGGTGTGTGTGAGAGTGTGTGTTAGTTGTTATGAACTTTGTATTAGCGCTAATTCTTCAGGTCTGATTGTCTGTAGAGGTTTAAATCAGTCGGCAGCAGCAGGAGAGGAAATCCTCGGCTAGTCGCCTCAAATAACGGTGCTCAATCCCTGAATCTGTCTCTGAACTGCCCCAAACCCCAAACCCTCACTGGATCTTTACGAGATCTTCACAAGATGTGTATTAGACCTTTAAGAGAAACACAGGGGATCTTCACAAGATCTTAACAATATCTGAACAAGATCTTTAAGATATCGTCTTCTATTTTTAAATCACTATATCCCTATCTGATTCTATTTTTCTTTAGTGCTGTCAGGAAATGGGTGAGAGCGGTGCGCTCTTTGGATGAGAGCTCGGCATAGATATGAAGAGAAGATGAAAGATGACAGAGGCATAGCGAGACGCTGCAAGTCAGAAAAGTTCAGGCAGCTCACGCTCCTACTGAGGATGTGTCGTATAGTTCAGAGGGAACGAATGGTGCGGTCTCAAGAAAGGACGACAGAGATCACTGAGAGGATCAAAGGATGGAGCACTCAAGGTGAACGTGATGAAATAAAAGTTTGTTTTGTCTGATTTTTGGATCAAAAACAGAAAGAGAGGCATAAAAGAAGAGAGTCCACTCTTCTTTGGCAGTTTTGGTGTCTACACAGTCATAGATGCACTAATGACCCTCTAATGTGCAAATTTGGGGTGTAATTAATTAATCTAGTTAACGCATAAAAGTGACAGCCCTAATTTTTATACATTCTTTTCACTTTCTTTGTAGAAATGGCTCAGATAGAAATGATGAGAGATTTTCTTGAGCTCTACACCAGATCTTTTGGAGATCCCCACGAGATCTGTTTGACATCTTCTTCACGATATCTGTTCAATATCTTAACAAGCTTTTTCTGAGATCTTCACTAGATCTTTATAAGATCTTTATGAGATTGAGAACGAGGTCTATACGATCGTCATGAGATTTTTGTATTTTTTTTGTATTATCAAATTGACACACATTTTCTTCCATTTTGTATCTTATTTGTCCTTTACTTACAACAGTGTATTTTTTCTTCTCTTACTTTTGTTTCCAGTTTCCCTCAGAATCAGCAAGGTGTATCTTAAACTGTCTTTTTCTATTTTCACAAGATCTTTAGGTTCATTAAAAATATGACAGAAACAGAAAAGTTACTCTTAGGAAATTCAGACTCCGCACCAAAAGAGCCCGAGAGCCGGTTTGATAAATAAAGTCTTTACTTTCCTTGTTGGTTAAGATGTCTTCCTTTTGTATTTTTAACAAGGGTTCATACCTATATCTCCAAGGCCTCTTTATTACCTCTACTGGTGCTATTTCTAAAAGCAGCTTCTCATCAAACAAGCTGACTGATAGTCATTGAAGCAGGTGACATGTAACTCATATACCCCCCTTCAAAAACACTGAAATATCCCTTTAACTGTCCTGTCATGGGAACAAAGTTCAGGATCTGAATGACAAAACAAGAACAAACTAACAAAGATAGAGAGGAGGAGATGCCCGATGGAGCATTTAAAGACAAAACAAGACAAGGAAATGAAAAGATAGACCAGAAAATCAGTAAAATATTGCAAGAGGATAAGTGAAGGAGAGAGGAGAGGAGGGATAGAAGGATGAAATGTAGGATGAGGAAACAAAGTAGAGACAAAGAAATGAAACCCTTTTTTGGATGACAGGAATTAAAGTATGGAGAGACAGAGACAGAGCCCATCTGGGGAGGAGGATGAAACGCTTCTGGCCATATTTAATCATCAAATATTCATGCAGTAAAGATGGAATACAGGAAATTAATATTCCCCATTAACAAAGAGAAGAAGGAGGAGAAGAGTGGTAACAGCGACCAGAGACAAACGGTCTCCGATCATGTGACTGAAACCAGGTCACACTACTCCACCATGAAGCTGATGCACCAGCTGGAACGTAAACACTCACGCCCCTCACTCTCCTCTTCCTCTTTCCTGTCACTCAGGTCATCTCTTCCTCATTTTAGATCCTTTAATGAAGAAAATCACTTTCTGAATGACGGGCAAAGATGAGGTGATGAAATGAAGGAGATGAATGAACTTTGTGTCCCCCTCAGGGACAGTGACACACTGCAGTTCCATGAGTGACCACTAGAGGCTGTCTGTAGAAACAGCAGAAGCCACATACACACCCAGTAAACATGTTAACAGCCTGGTTGAAAACATGATTTCAGTGGGAGTAGATCATTTCTCTATCAGCAAACAATGAACAGGAGAGGAGTTATTGTAACCAGTTATTTATGAAGACATGAAACTGACCAGTTTTGTCCATATAAGGGCGTGGCTGACTTGGTTGAAATGTTTGCACCCTCTAGCTGTTAGCAAGGAAGCTAAACCTCACCTCTTGTTAGGTTCAACCAAAGTTGAGACAATAATGCTACGACAGTAGGCATCAAAACTCTGTAGCCTTTAATTGTGCTGACTATGGCACCCCCAGTGGACAGGTGTGGTACTCATGTTCTAAAGGTTTTTATCTTGCTTGTGTGCTGATTTTAAGGGCTGAGATCTGTGCCACTAGAAACTGAATCTGAATAATAATAATACTGAGTTTTCAAATTCAGTGTTTTGAGGCTGAATTTGGAAATTCATATTCCTTCTATATTCCTTAAAGGTAGGATTTTTTCTAAAATAAAATAAAAATAAATAAAAAAAATCACAGGAATAATCCAGCTCTGAACCTCAATACTTGTGTACCAGTGTCAGTGTCTGCCTCAACCACCTCCTCAGCCTGTATGTTGATGTTTTGGTTGTATCTGGATTTTTTAAATGTGCAGGTGACTTTGTGTAATGATTAGCAAATGGAAGAAGCTAGCCTGAGCAGCTACTATGGTTGACGTAACACAGAGAAAGAAAAACACAACCAACGTTAAGCGAAGCACCAAACAGATAAAGCTTTTCCTTAAACAAAGCTGAAGCTTGGCTGAATTTTGACTCACTTTTGGGCTCTTGGGGAACAGCTTGGGACGAATAGAGACACAAGTTAGCTTTCTGCTAACCAGGTATGTTTCAAATGAGTGATTAGCTTATGCTAATATGCCAAGTCTGGCGTCTCTCAAGACGCTGCCATGTAGAAACAGAAAGCTACAGGTGGTTGCTGGGCTAGTGAGTGTGTTCACGTAGTCACAGTCGGAGGCATTGGGTGTGCGCTGCTGCTGGCACTGATCCAAGGAGGAGGAGCCCAATTTGAATTTGCGTTTACGGGCAAGTGACGAAAAATGCATGGAAACACTACCTTTAAACTCAAGAATACAAAATTTAGTTTCAGTTTAGGATGACGGTTACCCCACCTCTGACTCAGCTTGAGGAAGAAACAAAGCATTGTGGATGTTGTATTTCCTCAGAAATAACACTGTAGTTTTTAAGCCTCCTTCTTTCCTACCCCTCTCTTCTCTTCTCTTCTCTTCTCTTCTCTTCTCTTCTCTTCTCTTCTCTTCTCTTCTCTTCTCTTCTCTTCTCTTCTCTTCTCTTCTCCATCCTGATGCTAAGCGGGCAGGCGAGCGATCCTAACAGAAGGGATTATATATTTTCAGAGTGAGAGCGAGCGATCCAGATAAGATCAAGTATTTATGTAAGCTGCACTCTCACAGCTCTGATACATACACAGCTCTGGACTCAACAGCTGTTTCATAACCTGTGTGTGTGTGTGTGTTTGTGTGTGTGGGTGTGTGTGTTAACGTGTCTGTGTTGTGTGATCTCTTATATCAACAATACTGAGCTGAATTATAGATGTCAGCTTCATGCTGAGGAGGAAACAGACTCATGTGAGACCAGTCAAAGGATGTTTGTATCTCAGTTTCTTATTTTTATGATAAAATGATGGAATAAAACTTTAGTTCCTATATAAATTTTGTTTATCTCACATTAAGAAACACCTTTTTTTAATCAGAGAAAAGTAACAACAGACTATTTTTAGATACAGGCTGCTCGGGAGGAGGATCCATAATTCATACAGCCGTGTGTATGAGGGAGGATAAATAAAACATCGTATATACATCATCTGCAGAATGCATCGTGCTGAGCTCTGCAAATACACTGTCTAACACACACACACACACACACACACACACACACACCAGTGCTGACCTGACGCTGGCCCTGTGCATGCATGAATATATGATTTATCTGAAACGAATAGGGAGTATGTTGCTGTTCAGTATTCTCAGTGGGATGCAAACACACATACAAAAGAGGCAGAAGAGGAGCCTGAAAGTGTGAGCACACAAACACTGTTTTTACACTGCACAGTGTGTTTTTCCATAAATGTGCCTTTAATTGTGCATTCTTATTCCTCATGTGTGAGTGCTGCTGAATAACATTTTTTGATTAATGTTTGTTAATGAAGAGTTTTTGACCTTCAGTGAGCGACTCTTTGTTCCTTGACATCTATTAACCTCCTAAACTGAGTTAACATTCTGGCACTGACCTACAGGGGGCAGAAATAGGACAGGGGAGATACATGTGTACCATTAATGAGAGTCAAGAAGAAGAGAGGTCTGACAACATGACGGATTTTTGAAACACTGAATATTTTTTATTTTTTATTAAGCATTTAAAGTGTTTTTATGAATATTTCCTCCCTTAGATTACAGTTTGTCACATTTTTGTTATGATCTTGTAATAAATTAAATAGGTTTGGTATGTTAGCATAAGCTAATCACAGGTATTTGACGCATACCTGGTTAGCAAAAAGCTAACTGGCACAAGTCTTTGTCCTGTGCTGCTCTGTAAGCGCCCTAAAGTGAGTGATAGTTGAGCCCTGCTTCACCCTTGCTTGGCAAAAAGCTTAGTCTGTTTGGCGTTTTGTTTCGCGTTGGTTGGGTTGTCCATGCTAGGTCCCCTACCGTAGCTGCTCTGAATAGCTTCTTCAACTTGTTATCAACACACAAAGCCAGCTGCGCACTTGGCACACTTTAGTTAACTGATGCAACCATGTCTACTCCCTGCCTAGAAACATCACAATACAACCAAAAACATAAACATACAGGCTGTGGAGAGGGATCAAGGCAGACACAGACTCTGACACACATTTATAGAGGCCCAGAAGTGACAATTTAGCAGGGTTAATCCTGTAAAAGGTGTTTTTTAAAGGAAAATCCTGCAGACAGTACCTTTAATATGCACAAGATAATATTTACAAAGTCATGGAAGTACCACTTGGGCCACAGGAGGCGCCAAACTCACCCCAAACTTACAGTTCTTACAGGAGCTTTAAATGTGATATCTGCAAAAAGACTCTGGTCTGCATGGTGTTGGTGCATTCACAGGTGTGACTCTGAGGGTTACAGGTCTTCTGTAACATAAAACAGCATCATGTTTGTGTTGAGCATCATGTTTTGCGGTGGTACTTTTGTTATGAATTCACAGATTTGGTGCAGTATGAGAGCTTCAGAGCTCTCTGGTTCACAGTAAAATACCAAAAACAAAAACTTTTTGTACTAAAATACAGTTTTTTTCAGTCGATACATGTTTGCAGAGAAGTTTCACCCTGTTGTTAAACTGTGCATCCGTCTGAAGCTTGTCCCTGCTAAAGTGCCTGATGTGTCGTGGGGCTCCTCCCCCCAGCCGGGGCCCTTCGTCTATTTCTGGCTCTGCGTCACGCCTGGGCTTTACTCCTGTGGCAAGAGGAGTGTTTCTCTAGGGCTCCCACTCTGCTACACACACAGACACACACACACACACACACACACACACACACACACACACACACACACACACACACACACACACGCACACACACGCCTGCCTGCCTGCCTGCCCGGTGAGCGAGTGAGCACAGTCAGATGTAAACACACACACGGAGTGACGGACGCACCGGGAGCGTGTGGAGGGATGAATGGACGAAATGAGTCTGAACTTAAAGGTGTGTGTGTGACACTGTGAATGTGAGTCTGTGTGTGTAAGAGAGAGGGAAAGTGTGTGAGAAGGTCGGTCTGTTACCGTGGCGATGGAAGGGGAGAGTGTGAACACAGAGGAATGCTTTCTATGAGAAAAAGAGAAGGAGGAAGAGACAGACAGGTACAGTCCACCTTCACATCTTTCCATCTATACATCAACTTAGCTCTGTGTTCAGTGCTTTCTGTCTATAACTCCTTAAAAGGTGTGTGTGTGTGTTTGTGTGTGTGTGTGTGTGTGTGTGTTTGTGTGTGTGTGTGTGTGTTTATTTCTGTTGCCACCAAGTAGGGGGGATGTCCTCGTCCTCTGTTGTCGTGGCAATGCAGCAGCCGCAGATGACAGTCGTGTGTGTGTGTGTGTGTGTGTGTGTGTGTGTGTGTGTGTGTGTGTGTGTGTGTGTGTGTGTGTCCATCCTCTCAATCATCCTTCTCTCCTCTTCTCATATCTCCCAGGGAGCTGTTGTTAATGGACACACACACTCACACACACTCACGCACTAGACAGCTGACTGTCTCACACAGTGGTGTCAGTTCACTGCGTAAACTGAGGGGTGCCACCACACACACACACACACACACACATACACACACACACACACGCGCGCGCACACACACACGCGCGCGCACACACACACACATCGTCTGGTGTTTTTGGCCCCGAGCTGCCGGAACAGTGATTTACGAGAAAACAGGTTGTACCTTGAGAGTGTGAGTGTCTCAGTGTGTATGTAAGTGTGTGTGTGCATGTGTTACTGTTCTAAGTCTTCCTCTCTGCTGGGACCAGCCTTCTACAACTACACAGTACACAGACACACACTGATTAACACACACAGACACAGCAGAGGTGGGGGAACAGTGACCCTGAGGATGACTTCTTATCCCCTGTCTTTCTGTCTGCCTCTCCATATTTCAGAGTACTTATTATATTATAGTTTTATCAGTGTGTTTCTGTGATTTCTCTCCTCTTTGTATCCTATCTCCTGTATCAGCCCCCCGCTTTTTGTCGATATGTTTCAGCAGAATTTTGTTTTGTCATTTACAGTAACAAAATTAGAAAAGAGACTTACTAGCTGATGAATCTGTGTCTTTTTCTGTTTCTGTTTCTGTTTGGTTTCTTTTTAAGTAGTCTTTAGATGTGATTAATATCAGTTTGAATCTCTTGGACAGTTTTGTTTCTATCGATTATAAATATTGAGCTGCAGTTTGCGTGTGGATTTGTGGCTGTCCTTGTTTCTATTTATTTATACTGCCATTAAGTGATCACATAAGATCAAAGGAGCAACAAAGTCTATTCTAAGGTTTTATATCATATCATATCATATCATATCATATCATATCATATCATATCATATCATATCATATCATATCATATTATATCATAACATATCGTATCATTTTTATCATATCATATCATGTATCGAATAATGTCATATCATATCATGTCATATCATATCATGTCATATCATATCATTTATCAAATAATGTCATATCATATCACGTCATATCATATCATATATCATATCATATGATATCATGTCATATTATTTCATGTCATATCATTTCATATCATTTCATATCATATCATATCATATATCATATCATGTCATATTATTTCATATCATATCACTGATCATATCATATCATATCATATCATATCATATCATATCATATCATATCATATCATATCATACTGTATGGACTGTATTTTGAATTATAATGTATCGTTTCATTATATAAACATTTCTTTTTGTGCTTTATCATATTCTTTAATTCATCATTAAGTTTGGTAACATAACGTTTCGTTCCTTGTTGCGTTGTGTTGAACTGTATCTCAACATGTTGTTGTGGTGACATTCTGTCTCATGGCGCCGTGTTGAATCACCATCTGAGCTCTCATATTAAGTGTTTCTGGAGTTCAGTTTTCTGAGTCTAGAACCAGGACTAAGACAAAGTTAGCACCAATAGTAAGACCTGTTAGACTCACTGATGTTCTTTGAATCTCAGATTTTGTCTGCTCTATTACCTTGACAGTCTGAGTCTGGTTTCAGTGAAAGAGAAGAGGGAAAAGATGGAACTGTTTGACTGTTTTTCCTGAAAAGACTGACAGAGAGTTCAACAAACACTGAGGAAGGAAAGACGAATGAGGTGACAGACAGACACAAACTCCAGACGCACTGACAGAGAGACAGACAGGTTCAGACCAACAGAGATGCTGAGAGAGGGACAGGCTGACATCCAGACAGACGGGTAAACAAATACAGACAGATGGGGGAAAAAGATATAAGAGAACATCCACAAAGAGACGGACCGATATAGATATAGATGATGGACAGATTCTGAGAGAGAGACAGAGACATAGTTCCTCCAGTCCTCCCAGAAAAGAAGCGTAGGAAGTCCTGCTGGACCGCCAAGTGTGTTAAACCATTTTTCCATTCACAAATTCTCAGACAGTGAAGTGAGCTGCTGCTGCTCTGGTATGTGCACGTGCTCTGTGCATGTGCACGTTTGTGTGTGTGTGTGTGTGTGTGTGTGTGTGTGTGTGTGTGAGAGAGATGCTGCAGTCGGGTGTGTAGGCGATATGTGTGTCTGAGGCCACAGTTTGACTTCAGGAAAGATAACACCGCTCGCTGAAGTAGGATCAAGATGATGAGCTAACAGAGCTAGCATCAGCTAGCAGTGTGTATATGTGTGTGATGATGATGATGTTTCAGCTGATGAACAAACACACTCACACACACATACACAGACCTAAACCCTGCTGCTCACAGAGGATGGATGGTACACTGGCTCCTCTGTGCAGCCAGCATCTCATTTACCTACAGTATGAAAATCATCCTTCAGACTCAGATCATCCATCATGCTCTGCCTTCACATCCGCTCCAGTTTGATTCTCCCTGTTACTGAGTAAAGTCTGTGTCAGCTGTTCTCAGGAAAACCCTGCTCTGCACAGGAAGTAGTTTGTGTTCTGTAATGAATGAACCACTGAATCTGGAGACAGGATTGTCAGCGTGCACAGAAGACGAGAAGAAATACTGAACATCCTCATGTTTCTCTCCATAGAAGAGACTGTTGTCTAAATTATATTTTTATTCACTTTGTCTGATGCATTTAGCCAAAGGTTAATCTGAAACTAAAAAGCATGTGGAGTGTTTTAACTTGCAGAGGTCAAACTTGGACATCAACCTGTCAGCCTGTCAGCTGTGATGGATGTTAGTGCTGGACACTGACAGTTTGAGGTTATTTCCTCATTTAACAGCTCCAGCGTCAGATAGTGAGGCAAAGCGAACGATTCAACAGAACACGGCTTGATATAATGCAAAAAGATACAAAATTACTTCATGTCACGACAGGATACGACAAAAAACATCACAGAATACAACATAACGACACAACACATCACGCCATGAAAAGATACAATACACACAAGTGTCACGACATGTCACAAAACGTCATGAGAAGGGCAAATGTTATGACACAGTATAATATAAAACATTATGTCACTTTTCAAGACTACGACCATAGACTGTATATAGCGTGGACAGCGTGGCTCCGCCATTTATCATTGTACGGTTTTGAAGCCAAAATACCCCCGTCACAGGCACAGCCATTGGTAGCGGTTGTGCAGACAGAGTCTGCGCAGTAGAGACAATGAGGGGTTCTGGGAAAATTTGAGTGGAGCTGGATGACAAAGATATATATATATTTTTTCTTTTGTGAGTCTAATCACATCTTGACTTAACCTTCCGACATATTTTACAATCCCCGAAAAAAATACACAAGAACGGCAGCTATCAATCATTGTTCAAAGTTACGTAAAGCCTTGTTTTTAACCTCTTATAACTAATGAAAACAAAACTTTTCAGAAAAAAGAGGACTTGAAAACAAGACAGCCAAATGATATCTTCAAATCACATTGAAACATTTCTATGAGGAGTATTAATTTTTTAGAGTTTGACCACAGCCCATCTGGAATGACTGGAAAGCTGGATTTTTTAACCTATTCTGCAGCCAGCCACCAGGGGGAGCAGTTTTTGTGGGACCCACTTCAAGCGAGCAAGCAGATGTCCATTTTTTTTTACAGTCTATGACTACGACACAAAACTTTGCCAAACAAAATGACACAAAACACCGCAACGCAAATCAACAAAAGTATGTGGTAAAATGATAGACACAAAATGTCATAGCAGGATACAATGCAACACAACTTGTCACAACACAATTTGACATGACACAATAGGATATGACTCACTTCACAATACAATACGACAAGCCATGAGAAAACAATTCTACAAAGCCCCGTTTCCACCAAGCAGTCAGGTATGGATCAGTACAGTTTGATACGGGTTGGATCAGCAAAGCCTGATACTGTCTGCATTTTCACAGTCAACCGTGCTTTTCTTGGGAGGTGGCGCATAAGCCGGATGCATATTGCCTTGTCAGCTATGTATTAGCATGACAGCATCACACAGTTTCTTGAAGCCAATTTCCTAACAAATAGAAAGTTATCTTTGCAAAGTCAATTAGAAATGTATACATGGCAGAGTTATGTGTTGTTTTTTTACACGGAAAGTGATGATACTCTTGACCAATCAATGGACTGCAGTGTTTATAGTTCTGCCATCTGGGTTTGGATCAGTATGTCCGGGTGCCACAAGAGAAGGGTTCCAAAAAGTGGGACAAGTCGGTAACTTGGGGACCTTTCCTGGTTTTAGTCAAAAGAAATGCCACAAAATGCGTGCCGTACCAGGACAAACTGAACTGAACCACTTGGTGGAAACAGGGAGATATCACATCATGACAGAGCACAAGACACCACGCTACGGTACAATATGGCACAGCTAAGCTGACAAAACATGACACATTGCAAAAGAAACAACACAACCACCTGATCTGATTCATATTGTTGGTTTCATAACATGATTCTTTTTCAGGATGTGAGTTTAAGTCCTGCAGAGGAGTGATTGTTTTTCAGACTGTGTCTACAGAGGATCTGTACCATTGATATGTTTAAGTAGATACATCGCGCCCCTTTGAGCTGTGTGCCTACAGTGAGGCTAAGCCAGTGGGGACAAAGTGTCGGGGCCTTCTATGGTTGTAGAAAGCACAAAAACTACAACAATATTGCCTGCACGTTGTGCTACAGAAAGTTGCACAGTACCCGGTATTTTTGAAAGAGAGAGACAAAAACTAACCTTTGTAATATATATATTTTTGTTTGTTTTGCATCAATGGTTCTGTAACTAACATCATGTTTTGACTTTGACAATAAAGTAAATCCAATGAAAATCAGTTGAGATATAAGAAAGTTATGATTTATTTTCATAGACTGTATAAAACATTGACATAGTCTCCCTGACGTCACCCGTCTCTTTCTGAAACGGAAAATGAAGCAGATCGGCTATAGCGGCCATATTGGTAGTGGCAAGGGCTTCGAGTACAGTTATAGGGCGCCTGTCGGTCACGTGACCCTCAGCTGTACCTCTTATTGGGGGAGCTTGTGAACGGCCAAGTTAGAAAAAAAATCACTCCCCGTACAGTGGGTGCTGGTAGTAAAATTAGCGACTCAGACATGAGAAGTTTTTTGAACCAGGCAGTAAATAGGTTAATTTCTGCTTTGAAAACGTGACTTCCAGTACTTCTGGAGCCAGCCTCAGGCGAACACTCGAGAAACAACAGATTTTAGCACTTCCGCATTGTCTCATATTCTTGCCGCTTGTTTATTTTCAATGTACATGCATTATCTTTAATGGAAACATTGCCCCCACCAAGATGGCTGCCCCATAGGCACATCACAGGCTGCTACAGTGCTGACGTTTCTAGTCTTCTTTATCAATCTACAGTCTGAATCTTTACACACAAGTCAAGGTTTACTGCTGGATAACTGAGAGGCTTTTATTGGAGAGGATGTAATAGGAACTTCCTTCAAGTCTTTAAGTCACAGGAGTCAGTGATAAATGTTGGATGTTGAAGCGCCACCTGCAAAGACTTTTGTCATTTGTGACAGAGACAGATTAATGTGCAGAGTAGAGAGATGGAAAAAGGATCGCTGTCTTGTGCAGGAAAAAAAAAGAAAGATGCTAAATGTTTGTTAGCCTTCTTTAGCAGGTCATAAGGTCATCAGGTTAGACTCAGAGTAACACAAAGAGTCTTTGTGGACAGATATATGGCGTTAACATCATTCAGAGGTGGAGTGGTGACAATGGAAGACAAATTAGAGTCTGACTTCCTGATGAATCTGCAGCACAGTCTCTTCCAGCTCTCTGCAGACGATGCATGTTTCACTCACACTGTGCCGAGCTGTCAGCATGTGTGTGTGTGCATGTGTGTGTAAATGTGTGTGTGACCTGTATAATGGTTTTTAAACTGATGCACGTTTGTAAACTTTACTGTTTGTCCTCTTCTCCTTCCGACTGTCACACCAAGTGTCTGACCTACATCTGAGCTTCTTCAGAGAGTGTGTGTGTGTGTTTGCTCTGTAGTAACTCAAACTCATGTTACCAAACAGCTTCCTCTCAGTCTCTGTAACACACACACACACACACATACACACACACACACACACACACACACACACACACACACACACACACACACACACACACACACACACACACGCTCAGGCAGGACAGGTGGCTGCATCACCTTGACGTCCACTTTTACGACACTTTCCTCATTCATCTCTCTCTGCCTCACTCCATCTCTCCGTCTCTGCAGGTATAAGCCCCTTATACCTTCTGTTCTGCAAACGGTGCCAGGACCACACACACACGCACACACACATGTACACACACACACACAAGCGCAGCAGGAAGTGGCAGCATATCATAGCCTCTGGTCGCCTGGCAAACAGAGCTTCATGATGGAGGGATGATGGAGAAGAGAGGCATGGACAGATGGAGGCAGACAGGAGAAAGTAAAGATGGAGGGATACAGATGGAGGGATGAGGATGATGGAGGGACTGAAGGTTGCAGAAAATGACAGAAAAGAAGGAGTAGATAAGTGAAGGTAGAGCGACACTGACCCTGTGATCTCCTCATGACTCGTCAAAACAAAAGAAACACTCAGAGACGCTAAGGAGGCTTTTGGGTTAGAAAAGTGTGTGATTGAGGAAAGAGGCACGTGTGTGTGTGTGTGTGTGTGTGTGTGTGTGTGTGTGTATGTGTGTGTGTGTGTGTGTGTGTGTGTGTGTGTGTGTGTGTGTGTGTGTGTGTGTGTGTGTGAGTATGTGTGTGTGTGTATGGGGCTGGAATGTGGAGGCTCGTAAGTCACCTCTGATTTTCCACTCCCGCTGGGACACATCCCATTATCAGTTTTATATGAAACTAGAAAATTCCTCTGTGGTCTGTGTGTGTGTGTGTGTGTGTGTCTGTGTGTGTGTGTGTGTGTGTGTGTGTGTGTGTGTGTGTGTGGTGTCTGGCCCCATAATGAGCAGCTTAACAGTGGAATATAAACCGAGCATTTTCCTTCCTCTGTAGCTTACAGTACGACCGTAAAGATCCAGAAATCTGTGTCACGTTTTTCTCTGAGTGTGGCTCAGGAAGACGTCAGAGCTTCATAAACCTGTACACACACACATGCACACACACACACAAATATATGGTGTAAAGTTTCTCACCGTGTTTTCTTACCCTTCTGGAGGTTGTGGTTGCACTTTCACGATGAGTTGGTAACTACGTTGGAATATTTGAGGTTTTGAAGTGATGACAGAAAGTTTGAGTCTGATTTTATCACAGAAAGACGCGCTGGTTTAGTAGAGTCTTCCTGTTTACCTGTCCTTGATTTAGGTGATTTTTGTTTCACAAATTTGTGAAAAAACAATTCTTTTTTTCACGCCTGCACTGCAAACAGGTACAAAGCAGATGGGAGTGCTTGTAAACTGTCACAGTTTTACTGAATCATTACTGATGATTAAAAATGAAATAATAAACTGAACCGAATAGAATCAGACTGATGTCTTTAAGTTATAATAAAAGACTGGACAAATGTACCCACAGACAACATTTCAGTTGAGTCACCTGGTAAGTGATAACATCACAGTAACTATGGTTAAAAAATTCAGATTCCTTTGTTTGCTGTGGTGTTTTTTTAGATGCTGTTTGTATGTATTGTACATTATGTTTCAAAGATCAACTAGGATTCATTGAGGACAGGATGGTCGCTATAGGCAGCATTCTGGAATATGTCCCTTTTTCTTTAAAAACATCTATAAAACACTCAGTAATACTCTTTATCTGAAGAAACCTTTAACAACATTCCAGAATACTCTTTTTTGAAGACATCTTTAACAACATTCCAGAATTATTTTTTTTTAAGAAATCTCTAACAACATTCTGGATTATTTTTTCAAAATTTTTAAAGACAGTTCAGAATACTTTTTATTTATTTTTCTTTTTTTTGGAGAAATCTCTAACAACATTCCAGATTTTTTTTTTCTTTTTTGAAGGAATCTTTAACATTCCGGAATACTCTTTATGTTTGAAGACATCTTAAACAACATTCCGAAAAACTCTTTCTTTTTTTTTTTTTTTTTTTTTTTTTGGAGAAATCTCTAACAACATTCCAGATTTTTTATTTTATTTATATTTTTTAAGGAATTCTTTAACATTCCAGAATACTATTTATGTTTGAAGACATCTTAAACAATAGTACAGATTTTTTTTTTCTGAAGAAATCTCTAACAACATTTCAGATTTCTATTTGTTTTTATTTTTTGAAGACATCTTTAAAATCATTCCAGATATATTTTTTGAAGACATCTTTAACAATATTATATTATTTTTTTATTTTTTTATTTTTTTTTTTTGAAGAAGAAGAAATCTCTAACAACATTTACGTTTTTTATTTTTTGTTTTTTGAAGACATCTTTAACAACATTCTGGACCACTGTTTTCTTCAAGGTTGTTGTGGGGAACATTCGGTGACCTTTGTTCTCCTTAATTCTTTTCCTTTGTTGGTTAGACGTTTTGACATTTGTTGTTCCTAAAGCCTAAGCAGTTCATTAAGAAAGTCTGCAGGTGATCTGCTCCTTTAATCTGGAACAATCTACTGTCTGATTTTGAATAGTCAAACTTAGTCTGAATGCTTTTGAATCCAAAATGAAAAGTCTAAATCTAAATGTTAAAGTTGAAATGTTAAAGTCTTCATGAGTCTGGCTGATTTTTTTTGTTGAAACTTCAGGGTAAGGGTCACTCACTCCTTACAGTCTAAATGATGATCCACAAGAGCTCTTAGAGCTGTGGTCCTGAATCTGCAGCCCGTGGCTCTGTAGACACGGTCCTCTCTCCTGAAACTGTTTGTGTCAGTCTGAGAGTTGATTTATGATCTGGTCTGACTTTTTGAAAGCTGTTTCAAATTGCTTGTTATATTGTTTGCTGCTTGTTTGCTCGGTTGCCGGGTTAGTTGATTGTTTTAATGTTATAAAAACACAGCTGGAAAGAATAGGGACAAGGAGCAGGACAACCGCACAAACACAGATACAAATAGTGGACGTCTGTAAGAGTGGGGAGGGTTCACGGCAGGAGAGAAGAGGGAATGGGGAAGAGATGAGAATAGAATCCAAATCTGGATGTCACCCCGAGGCTTTTTACTTCCCAGTCTGCTCCGAGTGGAAAATCAAAGGATGAATTTTCCACCTCTCTTTGTCTGTCTCCTCCCCTCTTTCATCTCCTTTCTACCTTTAATCGTTCAGTGAGTTTGGAAAGACGGGAGGAAAGATCAGTGAAACTCTATCCTGCTCTTAGACAGGCTCACGTGGCCTCAGAGGCTGCTCTTTTTTTTTTTTTTTTTTTTACATCCTAACAGTTATTGGCTGACAGGAAGGAGACTGGAGCCCACGGTGGTCCAGGTTCACTTTCCTCATTTTGGCACCTGAGCCTCCTCCTTAGAGGAGCAGACTCAAAGTCCAGATCACGTCTGGTTTCCTGCCATACCTGGTCCAGGACTAGGCGCTCACACGATGCCAGAGTCTGTCCGGTGGCTTCTGGTAACTTCCCGGCCTGCAGCCATGTTTTCCAGATGTTATGGATTTAAATCCAACTTGTGACCTTGTTGCATGTTATCCCCTCTCTGCCGACTTTTTCCTCTCATCGGCGACTCCTCATTCTTTCCACACGCACCAAATGGGGCGATATTTGATATCTGAAGCCGTTCAGAGGTGATGGATGTGATGTAGAGCTCAGAGTGCTTCTGCTTGTGATGGCACATTTGGAAAAATCCTCTCAGGACGGCTGCTTTTGAGGAGCAGTTAAGCCGGAAACTTCACCTGAAACAGTCTCAGAACATCAGCTAAGTGGTCACAATACCACTCTGACAACTCCTCCGAGGTCAGTTTGAGGCTCTTTGTTAGACACTACTCATTAACCAAAGATTACAGTTGTAGTCCTGGCACCAAAGACCCAAACGTCTAAGACCAGGATTTAAAGTTCACATTAGCACGGGAATGTTTCGATGCTCTTTGAGAACTAAGGGTTCAAACTGTGCATAAATGTACCTTTTTCAGGTATTTATTGGGACATTGGCGCTCACATCAAGACCCCAGGGCTGTAATGGGGCAAGATCTTTGAATAATTTTCTAATAGTTGAGAGTGGATATCAGATTTCTCTTTTGCTTGAAATGGCCAACACTTGAAACCTGTAAGCTAACTATGGTTATACATCAGAGCTTATGATTCAAAGTTTTTTTGTTCATACCGTTAATAATCTGCAAGCAGCATCCTCTGGTTCAAATACCTTAAGTCTGTGCAGAAGTGTTGTGACATGCAGTTCCTGGAGTGTCCACTAAAGGTTGTCTGCAGATACACCAGATGTAGCTTCACAAACATGAACACATCGTCATGCAACTTGGTAAAACTAGTCAAAACCATAGACTGTATATAGAATGGACAGCGTGGCTCCATCATTATCCGTTGTACAGTTTTGAAGCCAAAATACCCCCATCACAGGCGAAGCCATTGGTACCTGTTGTGCAGCCAGAGTCTGCGCAGTAGAATCTGAGTGGAGCCGGGTGACAAAAATTATAATTATTTTTTCTTTCAAGAGTCTAATCACTTCTTGACTCTACCTCCTGACATATTTTACCACCCCTGAAAAAGATACACAAGAACAGCAGCTGTCAATTATCATTAAACGTGATGTAAAACCTTGTTTTTAACCTCTACTAACAATTGAAAAAACATTTCAGAAAAAAGAGGACTTAGATACAAGGCAGCCAAATGATATCTTCAAATCACCACATCAATCAGACGTGAGAAATGTTTTTATGAAGTGTATTAATTTTTTAAAGTTTGACCACAGCCCATCTGGAATGACTGGAGAGCTGGATTTTTTGACCCATACTGCAGCCAGCCTCCAGGGGGAGCAGTTTTTGTGGCGACCTAACTTTGAGCCGAGCAAGATGACGTCCATTTTTTTGACAGTCTATGGTCTGAACAAAGAACAGGATTTAAAACAACACAGAAGACATATCTTTACCACAGAGGGCGATGGTGCTCATAAAAAGTGCAGAAAAACACTACAAGGTTCATCCAGAGGGGGCGCCAGAATCAACACGACATGAAAACCCCTCTCTGTTATTTTAAACAGACTTCAGGAAAACACCAGAGCCCACAGCCCTTAATATAAACCCTCTAAACACGTATTATCCTGCCCCACAGCCTGATTTATTCCATTGTTTCTCCAAAAACCACAAACACATCAGAGAGACGCGCTGCTGCACCCAGCGACATGTTCCTCTGTTACCACAAACACAAACACGTCTTCATTTTGACTTAATACCACAAAAATCTGCAGCACCAAACCTGGAAGAATCCACGGATAAAAATAATCCTGATGTTTGCACACTTTCTGTAGCTTCAGACTGGGTCTGCAGCTGCTGCAGGACATTCCTGAGTCCTGATTTATGACAGTAGGAACCAATTGGACAAACCCACGACCCAAATGCCCGTGACAGTCCGGGAAAATATTCCAAAACAGGCCAATGGCGTGTTTGTTTTGGTGTTTCCATGGGAGTCATTGCCATGCAGCGGGAACAGCAGAGTTCTGGTAAAAGATGGAGGAGGATGCCTGAGCTTCAACACGCCTTTGATTTATAAAACCTCAAAAACTTCTGTTTCTGTCACAATCAGGGACCGTGAGGAGAAAGTTTCCCTCCTCCAAAGTGCCTGATCCAGATATTTCTTGCTGACTGAAACAAAGTCTCACGCATGCATGAAGCAAACATGTCTCCGTGGGGTGTTCCTTTTGAGAAAAACAGCCTCGAACATGTAAAATGCACACAGTTTGTATAGAGGAAATAATTCATGGACTTTCCCTTTAAGGCCTATGGTGTCACATGACTTACATCAGCTGTTTACCTTTACGCTAATGATCCTAACCTCATTCAGACGCCTGTGCGGGACACACCACTCAAGTTATAGTGTTTCAAATATATTATTTAAGCTGCTTCTTTTATTAGAATAATATTTCTGTGATAATCTGATGAGGAGGAGTCACTAAACCCGCACTTTGACTCGCTTTACATCGCTTTGATTTCATCCTTTGCTGGTTTTTGGGTCAAAGGTCAGCAGACAGGAAAGGAAACAGGTGACTCCCGTCGGTCTGCAAGAAGCTGAATTGAAGCTGTGATCGCAGAAACAGCAACAGCAGGTGTGTTTATATAGAAATACCAACACCTGATCGGTTTCACCTCACCTCCTCAGAGGCCTGAAGTACAGGGCAGCAAAGCATTCTGGGTAAAACATGAGGAAGAGCTGTGGAGTAGATTAACGTGATCGTGTTGTTCAATAAGGTCCAAAATTAAAAAAAGAGCAGATATCTCAATGTGTGTGTGTGTGTGTGTGTGTGTGTGTGTGTGTGTGTGTGTGTGTGTGTGTGTGTGTGGGATCTGTCAGACGTGAAACAGAAAAACAGTGTCATAGATTTTTCCCTGGCAGAGCCGGGGACAAATCGGAAAAATCTGATCCCAAAACAGCCATCCTAGTGTGTGTGTGTGTGTGTGTGTGTGTGTGTGTGTGTGTGTGTGTGTGTGTGTGTGTGTGTGTGTGTGTGTGTGTGTGTGTGTGTGTGTGTAAACCATGTGACTGCCCTCTTGTCTGTCACTGTGTTTTGATGTTTTCCATTCATAACATACTTGGTATGTGTGTGTTTTGTGATTTCTCTTTCCTCTCCTCATCCCTCCGGCTTCTTCATTCTTTTTTCTCTTGTTCTTGGTCCATCCCTCTCAAATGCCCCCCACTTTTCTTGCCTTTCTCTTTCAGTCTCCCTCCACTCACCACTGTTTCCCTCTCATCCCTCTCTTGTTAACTTTCACATGTATTTGTCTCTCCTCCCCATCCTTTTCCATCTCTTTTGTACCTCACAGTTCTTTTCTTCGCTTCTTTGTCTTCTTTCAGTCTTCCTTCTTCCTCAACCCTTATCTTTTATTTCTTCTTTACTTTCCCCCTACACTCAATTTTTTCCCTCCTTGTGTTTTTTGCTCTTACCTTTCCCCGCTTCCCTTTACTTTTCCAACTCTTTTTTCCCCTGCTTGTTTTTCTCTAACACCTTTTGTTCTTTTTTCATCTATTACTCCTTACGCTTGAGCTATTCATATCTCTTCATCGTATCCCATTCTCCGTTATCCCTCTCTTTTTGCATCCCTCTTGTTTCCTCTCACTATGATCCCTCTTTCATCCTCACCTGTTTCTCACGCTCTCCTGTTTTTACATATTTTTCAATTTTTGCTCCAGTCTTCTCTTCATTTTTCTTTCCTCCTTCTCTTCCCTTTTTATCTCCTCCTCCACCATATTTGTCTCTCTCCTCCTCCTCCTTCACCTCCCAAACCTTGTCTTTCTTTCCTCATCTTTACTCATCTCTCTTTTTCCGCTTTTAGCGCTTAAACCACCTCATCATATGTAAGTCAATGACAAGAAAAGCTTTCTATTCTATTCTATTCTATTCTATTCTATTCTATTCTATTCTCTCCCTCTCTTTCTATTCCTCCCTCTTCTGTCTCTCTCCATCCATCTTGCCTTTGTTCTCTTACCCCCTCCTTTCCTTTCCTCTCACTTCTATCTCATTTCCTCGTCTCTCCTGTCTTTGCTTTTCTTGTCTTTTGCTCTCTTCCCCTCTTTTTCTCTTTCTTCCTTTGTCCCTTTCTCTTTCTACCTCCTCCTCTCTCATTGTCATCTTCCTCCTCTCTTTTTCTCTTTTCTCTTTCTCTGAATCTTTGTCCTCGTCCCTTCTTTTCTTCTCTTTCTCTCACATCTCTCTTATTTCCCTCTTCTTTCTCCGTATCCCTCATCTCCTGCAAAAGAGAAGCCTATTGAGTGTGTTTTTTCTGAATGGGTGAGTGTGTATTTGTGTGTGTGTGTGTGTGTGTGTGTGTGTGTGTGTGTGTGTGTGTGTGTGTGTGTGTGTGTGTGTGTGTGTGTGTGTGTGTGTGTGTGTGTGTGTTTGTGTGTGTGTGTGTGTGTGTGTGTAGTAAACAGGATGGGGAGGGGTTTTTGCCTCACACCTCCGGTTACCACTTCCTCCGCTGCATCCTGTTTACATCATGTTGCCATGGTGACCGGAGTTCCTCGGACACACACACACACACACACACACACACACACGCACGCACACACACACACACACACACACACACACACACACACACACACACACACACACACACACACACACACACACACACACACACACACACTCAGAGGTCTAAAGATGTGTGTGTGTGTCCTCGAGGTTGTTGCTGTTTATGTGAATGAAGTAGCAGGGTCAGGGTCTCAGTGCCTCATAGAAATTTTTTTAATGTTGGCTTTTTATCAGTCAGCTTCCTCCTCCTCCTCCTCCTCCTCCTCCTCCAGTCACACCTCCTCTGTGGTCATACCTGTGTCCTTCTCTCATATGTCCTTCACTTATCAGTCTAATAATTATTCAGTCTTTATTTTCTGAAAACTCTTTGTTGGCTCTGACGTGTTTCACTGAAACCTTGATGATCAGCAAATCCTCTGTAGACAGTCACTGAGTTCAAAGAGTTAAATCCACTCACACTCATCATCGTCCTCCTGTTTGTTTTTCCACAGGATGTCCCCATGAGGAGGCGTCTCATCAGGACTTCAGCTGAGACCAAACTGAGCATGTGCAGACCGACAGGTAAGCCCCGACTCTTCACCTGATGGAGCTCACCTTGAGGGACGGAGCTGGCTCTGTGGGCAGTGAGATCTGGATTCATCCTCTCATCAGAGTTTGTTATTTATGAAAAACACCTGACAGGTGGTTTCAGGTGGTTTCTGTTGATGTTGTTGTCCAGTTTCAGATTATTTAAAGCGTTTTAAAGCAGGATGAATCCTCTGCAGAGGAAACACAGTTTGGTGAGGATGATCTGTGTGTATCCTGTAAGGTGTTTTTGTTGTGAGAGTTCACACAGATCTGGATGGATTAGCAGCAGATGATGAGCTCATCTCGTTTCTTGCATGTTTCACTTAGCCAAAGATTACCTGTTGAGGCTGGTGAACAGTTTCTAAGTAGACCTGGTTATTCTGGTTTCTGTGGTCTGGTATCTTTCCTCAGAGTTTACAGGTTGGATTATAGTCTCAGAGATTAATCAACAGCTTTCTTTGGTGTGATGTATACATTAATTTGGTAACTGTTCTGATGTATGAAGACTTTGTTTGCTGAAGCCATCTCATATCGTGTACTGTTTCTGTATTAATCTTTGTGTTTCACCTTTACCTGAAAATGCATCCTGCTGCTTTAACTCTGATGTTTTTGACTCTTTAGCTGCAGAAAAGGGTGATACATCCTCCTGAATGACTCTTCTCTGTGTTGAAGTAACGGATGTGCTCCCTCTCTGTCAGTGTCAGGATCAGAGTAGCTGTTTCTGTCATATTTTTACAATTTTGTTTACACACTGTGTCACGTGACACCGGAAAACTTAAAAAGCAGATTTCCCGTAAAGAGTATAATCCGAAGAAATGATGATGAAGATAGAAAACAGTAAGAGGGACAGGAATGCATTTAAAGAATTCATGAACCTTGGAAGTTTTGAACAGGCACAAGCAATACCAACTCTGACCACAGGTGTCGCTGTAATCAACACCAAACAGATTGTCCTCACAGAGACTTTAAAAGGAGCTGTGAGGAGTTTGAAAGTGATCTTGAAAAAGTCTCCCTTCTAGATATAAGCCTGATCATAATCCACTCTTTAAAAATGAGATTATCAGCACCAATATTGCTGGTTATAGGTTATTTTAAATTACTACTTCTTAGCTTCCAGGTCCGGTCGTCCAGAACCCGATTGATTTACGGCACATCTAGGTCTCTATGACAACATCACGCCGGCTGACAAAGTTTAGTAGTGAGGAGAGATAAAACCCAGAGATCTGTGTTTTTCTCTGCTGAAAATTTCTGTGATTAATTTTGTAGTGATTGTAGACACTGGAGACAAACTGTCAAACAGAAAAAGGACAGAGGAGCAAAGGCAGGTAAACAGGAGATTGATACAGCCCAAGCTAAAGACTAACACAGGGGCTAAATTGTTTTTGGTAATGTCCATTCCAACCCACAGTCAGCAGTTATTCTGCAGTGGTCTGTTCAAACTTGAGAGTCTATCAATAAAATGAAGCGTGAGGTTACGTTAGCTCTGCTATGTAGCTTACCAGGATTTAACCAGGATTTACTAACATTACACATTACGGACATGTAATAGAGCATCGGGCTACCAGCTGTACTAAATATAAAAGACTACTAAACTCCTCACAAACTGACAGTGTTACTTGTTGTCACATTAGCCTATAGATACATCGGAGCACTGGGCTGCCGATAGCACTACATATAGCCAGCTTCATGTCACTTGTCAAACCATAGCGCTACGTAACTGTACGGATAAATACCTTACCTCAGCGCATTGTATCCAGTAAAAAGTCTTGAACGAAGAAAATTTGTTTCGAGCCGATCTCCATTTATTTCCAAAACAAACACATGCCTTTACGACAGTGTGCGGAGACTCCAGGCCACAAGGTGGCAAAGGAGTGCTGTCAAAACAGATCCTCTTCATAGCATCTTTAAATCGGAGCAACACTAAGATGAGTCGATACGCTCAGAGGGAGTCAGATGGAGGCTGAGATGACGGCCTTGTGCTTTTTACACTTCACACACACAGACACACACGGACACACACACACACACACACACACACACACACACACACAGATAACAGTGTCTTTCAGCAGCCTGCTGTGTGACGAGGTTATGAAATAATTTGTGTGCACGAGTCTTTCGACACAATTAATCTGTTTCTCTGCCTCCATTCAAGCCGGGACATGACGAAGTAAAAATAGACCCTCACTGACCCCTGCCTCCCTCTCTCTTTCTTTTTCTGTTTCTCTTTCTCTCTTGTTGGGTAATGCTCTCTGGCTCTAACTCAGGCAGAGTCTGGAGGTTTCGAAGGATCTGACTCTGGGGCAAACATGGCTTTGATTGAACACAATCTGAGCTGGGGATCAAATAAATACTCCAAGGAGCAAATCAAATAATGCACGCGTAGTTTGATGAATAGAAGATGGGGGTCAGAGTTTGTTTGGTGCAGATTTGCAGTCCATGTCAAACAGTTTTTTCGTTTTCTTCTGTGTTTGGATACAGAATAATTCAGGGTAAATTCTCTGCATCAATCCAGCTTGTTTCTGCAGGGCGCTGAATGGAAATAGATGTTTGGGAGGAGGAAGCGCACACGGAGCTAACAGGTGGCTGACAGCTGGGAGAGGAACTCTGAGTGTTTGGAATATTAAGTCATGAAAAACAGCTGATTGTTATGGACGGAGAGCACGAGAGAGCGGATGAGGGGCGGGGTTGTAACGTGTTAAAGTCTGACGTCACAGAAAAACAACACGTGACCGCTGTGCTCGAGCAGGCGGAGGAAAACATCACAGGAGTCAGCAGACTGATCTTAAACAGCTCATTGTCTTTAGCAACCGCCTGAGAATTAAGATATTTGTGGCTCATTACTCTGGAATGAGTCTGCAGTGTTTCTACAGATGCCCTGAAGGGACAAACCAACCTTATTCATGGTTGGCATGATTCAGTCAGTTTCCTTGTGACAGAAATGTGACGTTAAGCTGGTTGAACTGGTTTCCTGTGAGTTGTGCTTTCACTGACCCTTCCTCAGATTTATTTTTAGGCTGAGTGATAAAATGACGCTCGCATTCACAGGTAAAGGTTGTGTAATAGACTAGAGTATATCCAGTAACTCATCCTTCCTCATAGTTTGTGTGTTTTTTTAAGAGAAATAGATGTCTGTAGACAGGCAAAGCTCAGGTAACTCTTTTTTTTACTGTTCAACCAAAAAAGTCTGAAAAACTGAAACTTTTGTAAAACGCTACTGCAGGAAGAGTTTGAGCCAAGTTCTTCAAACTCCGCTCCGGTTCCTTACGTCTTCAGAATTAAAGCTCTTTTACTTGTCTTGCTCTCCAGCTCCATCTCTTAGGTCCTTCAATGCTTCCCTTTCAAACATTCTTTTTGTTCCCCTCATGAGCGCCGGCCAGAAAGCGTTTATGCCCCAAACTCTGAAACCTCGCCGCATCTGGACATCAGACCCGCTCAGAGCTCTCTGAGTGTTTCTAAGAGCAAACTAAAGACTGAATCTGGCTTTTTTTTAATACAGCTTTTCATTTGAGATCATTCATTTTCAGCCCATGGCGGCATTATTACTACTTCTTTCACTCTAACCACACACCTTTTTAATTATCAGTTCAATTTTATTATCATTTTAAGTCATTTAATTTTTACGTTATTTTAGTACATTTTAAAAATAGAGGTGAATCAATAGGGAGAGTTTCTAAAGTTGGAAACTTTCCATCCAAGTTTTGGACATTCGAAAATTAACAGGAATTAATGGGAATTTTCGGGACCTTGTGGCTAAAATGCGTCTGCAGTGCATCTCTGTTCCGTCACAGCGCATGGATCAAATAGGCTTCCATTTCAAGTCAATAGATCAATTTTCTCTGGATCTGCTCTGTTGCAGTGCTTTTGTCGTCATGTTACAGGTAATATGCAGCCATCCCATTTTTTGATGGACGTGGAACTGTGATGCATAAATTCAGCGTAAGGAAGATCAAGTAGGACAGGAAATCGTAACTTGGAACTACCTAAAAACACCCAGTGACTTTCAAAGTAAAACAGACTGTGTCAAAATCAGATCATATTGACTATGATGATAAACGGACATAATGAGGCCAGACCAGGAGTCAACAGGTTTGAGGTTTTACAGCACAACATGTATGAAGAGAGACTTATCAATAGAGAGGGAAGCATGGGAACAGGAACTCCTCAGTCTTATGATTGTAAATTGACAAATGAAGTCAAGAGTCAAGACGCAGCACAACAGAGTCACACTGCAGATGCATCTGGTGTATTTCAGGCGTTATATGAATAGCTTTTGGGACAGTGACAAATAAGGGTTGGTAGCAAAAATTTCAGTCTCAGTTTGACTTGAAACACTTCTCTTGCGCATGCAGACTTTTTGAAACAGTAGAAACATTTAACATACAGTAAAGTTACCGCTGGTTTCAGACCTTTGCTGCTCTCTGAAATCAGGCTCCAGGTTTCTCTATATCAGACAGTCTTTGTGTGCTATCAACATACAGCTGTGAGGGCCAGAGATGATTCTGCAGAATCAGAGTGAGCAGCCGGCCCTGGCGATGACGAATCCTGGAGGTCTGCATGGTTTCTGCATTAAGTCGGAGTAATAATCATTTTATACCACTAATATCAGCCCTGCTTGGTTTACACAACAGCAAAAATTAACTTATTTAGAGACCGTTCACTTTTTCCATGAGCTCATGGACAAGTCTGTGTGTGTGGGAGGGTTTTATTATCGTAAATATGAGCCAGAGCTCGGTCCAAAATTTGGACGCAAAGAGAGGGAAAGAGAGGGGATCTGTTGGAAGGTTGAAACTCTGGTTTCTGAGTTTGAACTCAGGTTAAGGTTGGAGTGGAGGTCAAAGGTCAGGTATACAGGCATGAGGGTAAAGGTTCAGAGGGTCAAGGAGGGTCCTCACAAATATAGAAGAGACAGCAGCTGCTGGAGACCACGCCTCCTCAGCGTGTGTTTTATTAAGAGGACAGAGATTCTTTGAAAGTAGAAGACACACACATACACACACACACACACACACACACACAAACACACAGAGACACACACACAGACACACTCAAACACACACTCCCTCTTTCTCTCTCCTAGACCTTCAGCATCGTTGGCACGACTGTCACTAGCATGTTGCCAAAGCAATAAAACGCAAAACAATCTGGATCCAGTGTGTGTGTGTGTGTGTGTGTGTGTGCGTGTGTGTGTGTGTGTGTGTGTGTGTGTGTGTGTGTGTGTGTGTGTGTGTGTGTGTGTGTGTGTGTGTTGATGTATTTCCCATCAGCCCCGGTCATCCTCACACAGCCCTTTCCCAGAATCCTCTGCTGACTCACATGGAGTCGACTCAGCTCTTTGTAACTTCTTCATTAAACTGTTTTTAATCTGCAGCGTGGCGTTGGTGGCACTCGTAGTATGACTGGTGTTGAGCCGTTCACACCTGTGCAGAAATCTGTTACCTGCTGAACAGGAAACAGTGGTTGCGTAACCTGGTGTTCCTGCTCCTGTGTTTGTCTGTGATTAGAGAAAGGAGCACGCTGCGGGCGAGCCTCATGTGAGGTCTGGAAGGAGCCTCTTTGGGGTTAGAGTCGGATAAAACGGACCTGATGACGTCCAAACGGTCTTGATGACACCTGTCACAGGAAGCAGCTGCTCTGTAATGATCGGCGGTTTGTGTTCCCTGTGTTCGCAGAGGAACCACATCAGTCACACGTGTGGAAAATCCCACACGGGTCCCTGCAGTTAGCATGTGGGCGCTGCACACAGAGTGGGTCATATGGTTCTGGTTGGTTTTCAGGGAGAGATGGCGACTATGATGAAACGATGATAACCACCAAACATGTGAGTCAGGGGCACATGGGACGCGTTTCTCTGTGTTCGTGGTTATTCCTCTACAGTTCAGTGAAGCTTTGTCTTCCTGTTTTTATCGGAAGTACATCATTTCTTTTTTCCATTATTACAACAGAATCAGAGATAACGCCGACGTTCACTTCATGCTAGTTGGGTTTGGTTAAGGTTGTCTTAAAGTCGTCGGCGCCTCTGAATCTGTCCGTTCTGTGAAGGAACGATGTCTGAATCAGTCAGTACCGACAGTAGGATCATAAACTCAGAGAAGGAAGTCAGATAACATTTGTTTGCTGGAGTATCTCTGTTGTAACGATGCTTCTTAGTTTACTTACATTTTTAAAGGAACATGCATAACGTGATGAGCAGCTGAGGTGATTCTGCTGAATCTTCTCTGCCAATGCCAAAGTCTGCATCCTCAGAGACTTTGTGCTTAGTTTGTCTATTTGATCTTTGAAAGGTGTAATCAGAGATCAATCCGTTTTTGAAATCATATGTTGGATCTTTGGTCTGTCTGACTTGCATGCTGTTTTTTGTCTTTTTTTGAAGACAAACTGGATTTGATCAGTCTGATCCAGATGCTAACTATCAGGGATTACAAAATTTAGGTTATCAGACCTCTAAAAGAGACTTTTGCACTTAAATATTTGCTCACTGGTGGAAATATTACATATTCTTATAGATTCCCTTTCCCAGCAGATGTAGACGTCAGATGAGATCGTCTTCCTTCGAGTTTCTTCTTCAACTTTTTCTTCACAGATCCCTAAAAATAAAATAAGGCATCAGAAGAGAGCATCTCAGTGTTTTTGTTTTAGTGTCAGCTACAGTGAGAGAGACCACAGACTGTATAATTAATGGACGCAGTTTCCCTGACGTAACCTGTCTGTTTCTGAAACAGAATTTTGAAGCAGATCGGCCATCACGGCCATATTGGGAGTGACAAGTTGCGTACAGCTACAGGGCGCCCGTCAGTCACGTTAGCTGAGCTGTGCCTCTGATTGATCAAGCTCGTGATTTTAATATCCTCTAAACTGCCGAGTTAGAAAATAACTCACCCTGTACAGTGTGTGTTATTAGTGAAATAAGCGATTCAGACAGACGATTCTGAACCAGGCTGGAAATATGTTCATTTCTGCTGTGAAAATGGCTTTGTTTTGGCTTGGTGTGTATGTGACTTCAGATACTTCCAGAGCCAGCCTCAAGCAGACACTCGAGAAACAGCAGATTTTAGCACTCCTGCATTACTTCATATTTCTACACCGGAGGTTGCAACTTGAGAGAGACTGAAGTGATTCTTAAGTGTGTAAATGAGAAGTACTCATTCTGGCATTATCGGTAGGATGCAACAAGGGCAGTTATGATGAAGACTCAACTGTTCAGGCTTCATCCTCCCTGAGTCAGAGTGTAAGGGAGTTCAGGCATCACTGTGTCATCTTAGCCTCCATACACACACTCACACACACAGACACACACACACACACATCTGAATTATGCAAGCTGTTATTGTAGCTGCACCTTAAAGTTTAATCCCTGCATGAATGAAAGGTGTTGTATAATATGAATGTAGTCTTTGACTGTCTCACACAGGTGTGATTACAGAGCCTACCTGGTGAGGCCAATCTACAGGAGAGTGTGTTATATAACACATACTCTGACGCAGCGTCTTTGTGTTGTTTGGTTCGATTGATTGTAGCTCTTTACGTCGGCTTATTTCGGTGAAATGGATCTAGTTTGCTTTAAGAAACCTTTGAGACGAGTAAATGACAACGAGGTACTGCTTTAAGGGTCAAACTTAAAAGTCAGCCATTAAAAGTCTCAATAAATAAGTAATAGGGAGTTTTGTAGATCTTTGTTCAGATTTGGTCCAGTAAACATGTTTACATGTTTGAAGAGTCGGGAAAACTTCCTGTTAAAACTAGACGCACTTGTGTTTTTCTTTTTGTTTAGTCCAAATAAGTGTTAAATCACAGCCTGGAAGTGTCTCTGTACTTTCCCGGGTGACTGAGCGCAGCATTCCTCAAGAGTTACAGCACGGGCTAAGAGCTTAATACAAACTCTGCTGGGACTCAAATACCCAGAATGCCTTGCACATGACGGTGACACAGAGAGGAGTGAGAGATGACATCAGAAGGATCAGAACGAAGGAGGACGAAGGAGGAAAGTCATCCTCCACCTGGTGTCAACAGGTCATTGTGGGTCCACCCGTGAAACGTGTGTGTGTGTGTGTGTGTGTGTGTGTGTGTGTGTGTGTGTGTGTGTGTGTGTGTGTGTGTGTGTGTGTGTGTGTGTGTGTGTGTGTGTGTGTGTGTGTGTGTGTGTGTGTGAGTGAGTGTGTGTGTGTTTGACAGCATATGTTTCCCATCTGGTTCCACCCAGTCCCTCAACACTGACTTCATCCTGACCTCTTTCTCTTCCTTTCTCTTCTCCGGTACCTTCCTCAAAGTAACTCTACACCTCCCTCCCTCTTTCTTCTTTCCTTCTTTCTTTCCCTCCCTGGCTCGTCTCACTCTGTTTGTGTGAAGTCATCACACTATAACGTCCCCGTCCAGATGCCACAAACATGTTGTCATCCTGGGTTGTGTCCCTGGCTGGTTCTTGCTGTCGCTGTGCGTCCTGTGCCTCCAGAGATCCCCATCAGGCTCTGAATGATCTAATAATCAGGGATACGATACCTCGCTCTGAATCCGCGATGAAGGATGAATCCATGAATGGAGGATGAGCTCACATGCTCGTGTTTCGGTTTCTTGAGCAACAAGCTGCATGTCTCTTCCTGCGTGTCACACAAACATCCTCACACTTGTTGCCAGACAACTCTTCAAACCAGTGAGGAGAAAACAACACGATTTAGCTTGCTGTGTTGGCAGACACTGAACTGAAGGGGGGCGACTCATTGTGGATAAATGTGAAGATGACAGCAGGACACACTCACTCTGTGTTACTAATGCGCAGTTCTTTTTAAAGCATGCACTTCACCTTTCCCTGCAAATATCTAACCTTATAAATATGAAATGTTGTGATTTCTTCAAAAGATGATGTGGGCAGTGTCCCTTAATGTGGCTAATTGGTCAAATTAAGTATCATGGGTCTGAGAGGCAGAAGTGTCATGTCCACATATGTGGATGCTGGGTCTTAATCCTCATGGGTTGCTTCAATTTACTTCCCTTTGAGGTTGTCAGAAGCTCCTATAAAAACACAACATCTAAATTTCTTCCTAGTTTTTTTTTTTTTTGGCTTAAATCAAACTATCAGCTCAAGACTGAAGCGCATAAAGTATTTTATTGTTTTTATTTTTAACTCTTTAAATGCCCTCCTGACTCCATGATGTCTCTGTTTTTTTTCTTTCTTTTTTTCTCTTGAAAAATACATTTTAAATAAGTTATTTTCCATACAGTTGATTTTGGAATAAAGATAACTCATTTTAAGTGTATTTTTAAAAAAAAAAAAATTGTAAAAAAAAATTAAAAAAAAAAAAATTAAAAAAACAGTGACATTATGGATTCACAAGGGCATTTAAAGGGTTAAAATAAAAAAAATATATAATTAAATGTTTGGTATATGTGACTTGACTGAAAAATTACAGGGAAAAAAATGCTGAAAAAAACATACATCTGTTATGTTTTCATAGGAGTTTTTGGTCGAGGACATTTATGTCCTCTGACAACCTCTAAGGGTAGTAAACTTGTCCCCATTGTATCTTTGACCCATGGGAAATTTTGAAATTTAAATTTTAAAGTTTTTGTTGACTAGAGCCTCCTCCTTACAAAAAGTCATTCCAGTTGGAGTAACACACCAAAAGTTATGGCCAAAAACAAAGCAAAAAAATTACCCGACAGGACAAAAATGTGCCTAATTACCCTGGCGTTATTCTAGTTTCAAGCAAATTTTTTCGAAATTTTTTCCGTTTTCCATTGGCAGATGTTTTTTTCAATTGTTACAAGCAATTCAGACCTCATTTTTGTCTTGAAACAACTTGAAACTGGATATTTAACTGATAAGTTAAATTTGGCTCATATCAAGTGTAATTAGACACATTTTACTTAGAGTAAGACATAAACACTTGATAAGATTTCAGTTTTTTTGCAGTGTAGGGCTCTCTACTATGAAGTCACCCTTCCAACCTTGACATCAGACACCTGTCTTTGCACTTGGACCTGAAAAACAGAGAGAAAAAACAAAAAAACACCAGATCTCCCATGGTGTGTTAACACATTAACAGATACTAAGAATAAAGAAATACCATCCATGTGACCACCAAGAGGAGTTTTTTGTGAACTCTTGAGGAGGAAACAGTTTCAGACCTCAGTGATATTTATTAAGCACACAGTGTTCCTGATGCAAAGCTTTATGCTAGTGGCCTAATAAGGTACGCATTTCACCTGTTTCTGCAAAATCTGCACATGCAACTTTAAAATTACATCATGATACCTTGGTGTTAGATACTTTTCAGCGTGTTTGTGCTTGAACTGTGGAAAGAAAGAGCTGTGAGGACAGACAGCAGCATCTCTTTTCACTCATCAGCTGATCAGGTTAAATTTGCAGTTGCAGGTAAACATTAGACGAGATTAACTCACCTGAACAGAAACCTTCAGTCAGAGTTGGGACAGGTCCTCAATGTGACAACAGAGAGGTGTTTTTTGACCCTTTAGGCTTCCTTATCTTTCTAACTTCCTGTGTCGGAAGCTGAGGTGTACGAAGAGCACTTGAAGGCAGCATCAGTCTTCTCATGTGCTCCCTCAGTGTCCGCTGTCTCCCTGAGCGCTATCATTCCTCCCATTCAGCTTCCTGCCCTATAAATATTTGAGCAGCTCCATTAGGGAGTGAGGTAATCTTCACACACTCACACACACACAAATGTACACACACACGCTCACATTAAGGAGCGTAGTAAGGCCTAATAGTCCTGTCGAAGCGCTAGGCCCCCGAGCTAACGGGCTAATTAAGAGCGAAACAGGTTTAACGAGTTTAGACTGTTCATTAAGGCAGAAAGCTGATTAATTAAGAGACGATGGGAGAGTTCGTTAACCAGAGCGGTGATTAATTCAACACACAGACGACAGAAAGTGAAACTTTAAATGGAGAAAAAGGTGAGAAATGAGTACTACCAACGAGAAGGAGGAGGAGG
Organism: Halichoeres trimaculatus; assembly: GCF_033239565.1. NCBI lineage: Eukaryota > Metazoa > Chordata > Actinopteri > Labriformes > Labridae > Halichoeres > Halichoeres trimaculatus. Next base: position 26,410,071 of record NW_027437191.1, on the reverse strand, counting down.
GGGAGGAGGAATGATGGAGGAGGAGAAAACCAGAGAGGGTGAGGTCAGAAAAAAAGAGGAAAAGGAAAGAAAGAGTAAAGGTTGATGTTTGTAGATTGAAGAAATAATACGAGAGAACGGCAGAAAGAGGAAGAGAGGGGGAAAGGTGGAGGCCAGAAGGAGACAAAGAGAGATTGTGGAGAGAAAAACAAAAGCTTGTTACACCAGCCTCTCTTTCTCTTACACACACACTCCCTCAGAAACACGTACACACACACACACACAGTTTGTTGAATGTGGTCTCTTTGTGTTGTGCGGTGCAGAGGCCGAGTCGTGTGATTGTTGGTCTCTGTGGACGGCTGAGGTCAGGAGGAATTCGTCCTGGAGGAGCAGCAGAAAGAAACCGTTAACCTCTGAGAAGCTCCGGCTCTCTGAGCTTTATTATTTCACTCCAGACTAACTTATTCAAACTCTGAAAGTTCAATCTAAATTAATTCTTATTTCCTCCCAGAAACCCACCTGTTCCCCTTCAAGAGCTGAACTTTAATTTTTATTTTTTTACAATGCATTTAATGAAGAGGATAACAGCATGTTTAAATAGCAAATATGTGGGATTCACTGTTGTTTTGTTTCTTCTGACATTTCATGAAGCTGCAGGTGAACAAATCAAACACACCTTTCCTGTAAAGAGTAAAATACTCCACTTCTAATGTTAAGGAGGAGAAGAGAATTTGAAGAAAAGGAGACAGAGAAGGATGAAGGAAAGGAGACAAAAAGGATGAGAGGAACAGAAAAAGGTAGGAGAGGAAGGGTATCCAAGAATGCAAAACAAAAGAAAAGAATGAAGAGAGGAAGAGAATGTGGAAGAGGGAGGAAATAGTTAAGGAAGGAAGGTAGGAAGATGAAAAAGAAGAGAAAAAAGTCAGGAAAGAGAATGGGAGTGGATGGAAAGAAGGTTTGGGTGGAGGAGAGAAAAGGGGAAGAGGAAAAATAGAGGAGTGGGTAAGATAAGAGCAGAAAGGAAAAGGAGCAAAAAAGAAGGCAGGAGAAAACTTGAGAGAAGATGAGAGAAGGAAGGAAGGAAGGAATGAGAAATTTGAAAAGGGAGGAAAGGATGGAAGAACAGAAGATGAGAAAAGGAAAAAAGGATACAAGGAGAGGGAGAAATGATTGATCAAGATTAGTTTAGGATAAAATGTGGTAGAAAGGAAATAGGAGAGGTTGAGAGGAGAGGAGAGGATGAACAAAGGCAGAGAGGATGAAGGGAGGAGTTGAGGTTGTGCAGGAGGAGCAGGTGCTGCTGACAGAGACTTCATCTGTTCCTATGGTTTCAGTGTGTGTGTGTGTGTGTGTATGAACCTGTGAGCTGACATCTGTTTGCCCTTCTTTCCCTTTGTTGCACTCATAGTGACTGTTTCTGCATTAGCTTTACCCCAATCAGCTGTTTCCTGTTTGATGACATCATCACTCAGGTGTAACTCTGAACTAATTAAAGTATAAACGCTGTCTGAGGGTACTCTATCAGGCGTTATGTCGAGTTTTATCCAGTCGGTGTGGTGCTCCCCTGAAGCCCCCATCAGACGTGTGTTTCAGAGGATTCAGTCTGAGCCTGTTTCTATCTTAAGGACGATAAAACAGGTTTGAGTAGGGACTGAAGGGACTGAGAGGTGGTCATAATAAAGACGCTACCTTGATTTCTTTTGGAGATCAACCAGAGTTCAGAGTCTTCGAACAATCAGAGTGCAGGAGTTAATGGAGCTGAGCGTGTGCAGACTGGAGCAGGAAGAAGGATGAATCTTTAATCAGCTCTGATGAACCAAACACAGCTCCAACCAAACGCATTGTTTTCTGATTCCTGGAAGAGGAAACATCTCTGACCTCTGTCTGTCTGTCTGTCTGTCTTTATCTGTTAGCCTCTCTGTCTGCCTGCATGTAAACTTGAGCCTATCTGTGTTGTTGTAATGCTAACCTGCGGTCAGGGAGACTTCTCAGAGACGTGTCAGTCTTCACATCTCCAGATGATGAGTCCAGTGTTCTCGTCAGGATCAGAGTTTGGATGCACAAAGACTTTAGGACCAGATTTCTGACTTTCTGACTCTCTGTTGCCTCTCTATCAGGTCTCAGCCCGGCATGGCACTCACACATCACATGTTGTGTGTTCAATGCAAATAGAGTCTAAAAACAGGAGAGAGGAAGCACGATGCAAATCAGAAGCAAAAACTGCAGCAGGAAGTGGAACAGGAACATGGCTCATATGCAGGTGTGCAGTAACAAGTAACAGTCTCACACACACTCAAACGCACACACACACACAGAGTCTCACGGCTTGTGTGTTTTTGGGATCAGGCTGCGAATTTTTCAGGAGAATTTGAGGAAATTAGAGATTTTTATTCGTCTAGTTCGCTAAGGGAGCCATCTGTGCTTCAGAGAGTTTTTAATTCTGTGTTAGTCATCCTGCACACACACACATACACACACATATACACACACTAACCAACACACACACTCAGACCACACACCTCCTACCTACCTGCTGCTCTGCGGATGTGAGGGGACAGAGATTAGCTAAGTGCGTGGGTGGACAGTCAGCACTGCTGTGTGTGTGTGTGTGTGTGTGTGTGTGTGTGTGTGTGTGTGTGTGTGTGTGTGTGTGTGTGTGTGCGTGTGCGTGTGTGTGTGTGTGCGTGTGTGTGTATGAGTAACGGGTGTTGGGGACAGTAGTCATTCAACCACCCGCCCCCATTGTGTCAAGAATAAACTACAACACACACACACACACACACACACACACACACACACACACACAGATCTATTCAGTGGATTGTGGATGCTCACCTAGCCATGGATTTTAAAGCTTCTTCAGTTTTCCCATCAGTGGTCTGGTTGGTCAATGGTTAGCCAATCATTGGTCATTGGTTGGTGGATGGTTGGTTGATGGTTGACCTATGATCAGATGAGGGTCAGTGGGTTGTTAGTGGATGTTTGGTGACTGGTTGGTTGATCAATAGTGTGTGGATGGTGGTTTGAGCTCAACCTCTCCTTCAAATGTGGAGTTTTCTTGTGCAGCGAGGATCTTCCTGCAGCTTCCTGAGCTTTAAGTGTGACTGCTGCTAACTTCACTCCTGAAACCTAGCAAACCTCTTAGAAATCATCTCTGTCTCTCCGCTTTATCTATCTGCACCATATTACACATTTACACCCTTAAGTTTCTGCGATCCAAATTCACTCTTTTATTTCTTTCATCCCTGACATGTCAGCTGATCCGCTTTGAGATTACAACCGCTGCAAACACAGAGGAGATCCCAAGGCGTTTTATTTTGTGTTTAAAGTCTTGAGAAGATTAGACGTTTCAGTTCTTCCTTTTTTAACTCTTGTTCTTTAGTTTTGAGGCGGAACTGCTTCAGGCTTTATGAGCCTCCATAATGCCAGCTTCCAGTGCCCAGCAGCCAGCTTATACTGGTTATACTGGGCTCCTCTCCTCCATAAACACAGCCGACAGAAGCTCTAATTGTCTCCTGCTCTGTGTAAAAGAGAAAGTTTTAATTATACGCCCGCAAAACCAAGACTTCTGCTGTTTGGAGTCCTGACGCAACGCCGTGAAAAAGAGCCGCAGGACGACTAACTCAGCAATGAGGTGGAGAAGTCGGAGGAGGAGGAGAAAAGAGCCTGAAGGGTTCAGATCAGAGGAGAGAAGGAAGGAAGGAAGGAAGGAAGGAAGGAAGGAAGGAAGGGACAAAGGAAGGATCGAACGAATGAAGGAGACAGCTACAGTAGGGCAAGGACACAAGGATGGTAGGGAGGATCCTGAGAAAAAAAGGAAGAGAGTAAACACATACACGAAGGAGAGGAAACAAGAACCTGGATAAAAAAAAAGTTAGACGGGAGAATAGGAGAGGAAACAAGGAGGGAAGTAACAGGATTGGAAGAAAAGGAGGAGAGGACAGGGAGAAAGGATGGAAGGATACAAGAAAGGGTAGTAGAGGAACTAAGGACAAGGGGCAGAAGGACATTACTAAAGGAAACAAGGAAATTGGAGGATACTAAGGACAGAAGTGAGGGTGGAGAAAACAAAAGGAAAGGAAACAAAAATGTGAGTAAAGAGGAGACTACAGGAGGAGTTTGAGGGGAAGTCAGAAAGGAATCGAGTAAAAAAGAAAGGAAAAGAGGACATGAAGGGAAAGAGATGAGGACAAGGGGGGGAAAGGGAACAAGCAAAGTAGGAAAAATCTCAAGTAAAGGAGCAAAGAGAAAGCTAGAAAGTGAGCAAAAAAGAAAAAAAACACAGGAGACAAGGAGAGGAATTGGAAAGGAAACAAGGAGAGGAGCAAAGAGGAGACTTCTTCTAGAGGGAGGAAAAGTATTAAGTGAAGAAACAAGGATAGAAGGAATACAAGGGGGTAGGAAAGGAAGCAAGAGGTGGAGAGAGAGGAGGTGACTGAAACAGAACGAGGAAGGAAGAGAAGAAGGAAGGAAAGGACAGAAGGTGAGAAACAGCTTATATAAGCACACACACACACACACACACACACACACACACACACACACACACACACACACACACACACACACACACACACACACACACACACTGTGTTGTGAACAGGAATAGTCCTGGTCCTGAATTTGACTCAGAGTTTTTACGGAGCTGCTGAAGCTCGATGCATCATTCATTCACAGACTCCTGATCTCTGCAGGCCGGTTACATAAACGCCAATGTCTGCACAGAGACAGAAAACACGAGGAAGAGGAGCTCTGCAGCATCCTGCTGAAACAGAAACCAGTCAGTCTGAGCTCACTCTGCAGGGTCGGACTACAGGGTCAGCCCAGGTATACGTGGATGAAGTGTGTCCATGTTCCTCAGACTGACACACTGACCCAGACTCTCTGAGAGGTCAGCTCAGGGATCCTTAAAGACCACAGAGAGGAAGCTCTGACTTCCTGGAAACAGCTGCTTCCTCTTTCTAAGACGGTCCCAGAGGTGTACAGAGAGACAGACTCAGAGAGGCTCTGTGCATAAAGCTGAACCACTTTAAGAGCACTCCAAAACACTCAAGTCCCCATCATGCAGAAGAGAAAAAAAACACCTGTTTCCCATGATGCATCTGTCTTTCAAATATCTTATCTTTCTTTGGGTGTCAAAGATCTTGGACGTTGCGTGGCCCGTACTCTGTGCAGATTTCTGAAAATGTCTAACTTTCATAGATCTGCTGTGGTGGAGAGGTTTGAGTGTTTGTCTGGAGTGTGTGTTCATATATCTCATGTTTGGAGCTTGACTGACGATGTTTCAAAGCTCCAATAAGGACCCGTGGGATTTAAAGCCTCAGACAGCTCCGTAAAGAAGACTGATAACCATGATTTTCAAGTTTGCTCTCTTTACACTAATTTGAGCCGCATGCTGCAGTAAAGGACCCAGATTTGACTGAATCGCATGTTGGGAGCCCGTCGTTTGTCATCAGGATCCCTCTTAGCTTTACTCACAGAGAGGACAGAGAGGAGTCTGCTGCAGGTTACAGAGAGAATCACAGCAGTAAAGACGCTGTGTTGTGAAGTTATATAACGTTTATAAAGTTCCTGGAGGATCTTAAAGGTTCTTTCTTCAGAGGAACTTTTAACGAACTATAAAAGCTCACAGTAAACCTCCAGCAACATTGAGCTCTCCTCCTTCCTCTGTCCATCTCGCTTCCTGCTGGATTTCTGCAAACTGTTGTGGAAAATGTAATGAAGCCACACGTGCACACACACACACACACACACACATACACACACACACACACACACATGCACACACACGGGGTTAACTCAGTAATAGTTTCAAGGCTGGCCCAGCAGCTCCATGGAAAATATGACTGCTGCCTTCTCTTTTCCACTCGCAATTTACACCAACAGGACGCCTGTTTCCCTCCCCCCTCCTCCTTCACCTCCTCCTCCTCCTCTCTGCCTCCCTCCATCACTCCCCCCTCTTTCACCCTCTCTCTCTCCATCTTCTCCTCTGTCTCTTTCTGCTTTCTCTGCTAAATGGAAACATGTTGGTCAAACAGCCACAGCTGTGGAAGAACCGCTGAGAGAAAACCCTGTAGGTACAGTGTTTATGCGTGTGTATATGTGTTTATGTGTGTGTTTGAAAGAGAAAGAGGGAGTTTTTGTGTGACATGTTGGGGTGGAATAAAGAAGATGAACTGAAGAGTAACTGAATAAAATCACAGAGTGGTGCTTTAGTGAGGCTCTCCGCTGATTTTCTACATCCAGTGTTTTGGTTTTTGAGTCTAGGACCTGGTCCTGAATGTGTTACAAGTCCTGATTTAAGGTTTGTAACTGAACCTGGACTTAGACTGACACCTGGTTCATACTTCAGCCCTGAATCCACGTTGAAGGTTTTCAGATATCAGCCGTGGGGATGTCCTTGTAAGATCTGCTTTTTAGGATTTAATATGGACTAGAATAGATTAGAATTAGGGATCAATATCAGTATCGGCCGATGTTGGTCATTTTTTTATCATTTGGACATCGACGGATGTGTGAAAGTGGCCAGATATTTACTCATTAGCTTCCGGACGTTCTCAGAGTATCTTGAACGATCTTTTAAGACCCAAATGATATTGTTTTCTATGACTATGTAAACACCAAAATTACCTAAGAAGAGTGGACAAGGAAAACAAGTTTGAAAATAAAGGGAGGTTCTGAAAAATTCAGTTTGCATGATTTTAGTATGTTCCCAATTTGATAATCTCAGATTGTTATTTTTTTCTTTTTAAAATAGAATAGAATAGAGTTTAATAAAATAGAATAGAATAGAATGGAAAAGAATTACTAAATTGATCCCAAATTTGGAAATTGTTGTGTTACAGCAGCAGTTGTCAGAGCCAGTAGAAAAATAAAATATATACATAAGCACTTTAAATATAACAAGAAAGATTGAAGGGGGAAAAATACACCAGATTAAAATTAAAATCCCTACAATTTTTACAATGACGAATTAAATACAACTTTAATTTAACTTAGACACGTTAGGTTATATCTATTTAGGTATCTGCGGAATAACGAGTCCTGATTGGATACTTGAGATCAGGATTTGGATGTCCTTAATTACGGAGAATTAACACACTGAGACACAGCTTTCTGACTAAGCTGGAGGTGTTTTTTGTCTCTTAATTGCTGTGTTGATCATGTGATGTTAGTTGTGCCAGCTGCATCCCCATTGCTAGGGGCGATGCAATGTGACACTAGTGTTGGTAAACAAAAGGATGGTGATGTAAACAGAGAATGTATCGCTCCATCCTCGTCTATTTACACTGGAGAGACCAGTGGAGTCGCCCCCTGCTGGCCTTTAGGGATTACACAGCTTTAATTCACCTCTGCTGAAAGGAGTTCTGTTAAACACACACACACACACACACACACACACACACACACACACACACACACACACACACACACACACACACACACACACACACAAACACACACACACACTCATTGGTTGCTTACATTGGGCAGTGGTGAAACAGAACAGAGAGTGACCTCACCTCTGAAAACTGTATGACTGGACACACACACTCACACACACACATAATTACATACGTACACACACAGATTCTGCAGTCATCACTGACCCACATTCAGTCTGAATGGACTCGTTGTTTGCTGGTTTTCTGTGTGGTGTATGTTTCTTTACAAACTGAGTTTACTCCAAACTAAAAACTCTGAATGAAGTGAAGGACTCAGAGTCTCATCCTGTGTTTATACTCTATCCTCAGACCCTGCAGATGCCTCTCTCTAAGTTCATGAGCAGCTTGTATCCTCATCTCTGCTCCTCTGTCCTATCTTCTGCAGAGATCAGATGTTTGCAGAGCTCTGGATGGCTCTCAGTCTGCAGTTTTAAACAAAATGCTGAAATCTAATCAAGTGATTTTGTCTTATTTTCATTAAAAAATGTCTTTTTAGCCTTAATATGAGCCACATTTACTTGACTAGTGCAGAAAAATGTCTGAATTGCTTGTAACAAGTAAAAAACATCTGCCATAACTAGAGAAAAGTTACTTGTATCAAGAAATTATCCTAGTTCCAAGCAAATTTTCTCACAATTTTTTTTTGTTCCATTGGCAGTTTTTTTTTTTACTAGTTACAAGCAATTCAGACCTCATTTTTGTCTTTCAATAACTTGAACTAAGACATTTTTCTGGACTGATAAGTTGAATGCAGCTCACATCAACCGTGATAAGACCATTTTAACTTAAAATAAGACAAAAACACTTGATAAGATTTTAGTTTTTTGCAGTGACTGACTGTATTCTTATCGGTCTGTACCACCGTCCCTCAAGCAGGAGCATTGGGATCAATTCATTTTAACCTCAGATCAGAGAGGGGTGACGCAGTTGGTCTGACTTTTTCAGTCACAGACATAGACCAGAAAAAAAATGGACTCCATCTCGCTTGGCTCGAAAGGAGGTCACCAGAAACTGCTCCTCCTAGTGGCTGGCTACAGCATAGGTAAAAAAATCCGGCTTTCCAGTCAATCCAGATAGGCTGTGGTCAAACTTTAAAATATTAATACAACTAGTTGAAATGTTTCTCACGTCTGGTTGTTGTGGTGATTTGAAGATATTATTCGACTGCTGTTTAGTCAAGTCCTCTTTTTCTGAAAAGTTTCGTTTTTATTAGTTATAAGAAGTTAAAAACGAGGTTTTACTTCACGTTTAGCTATGATTAACATTAACATTATTGTGTATTTTTTTGGGGAGATTGTAAAATATGTCGGGAGGGAGAGTCAAAAAGGTGAGAAAAATAACATTATTTTTGTCGCCCGGCTCCACTCGGATTCTCCCAGAATCCCTCACAGTCTCTACTGTGCAGACTCTGGCTGCATAACTGCTACTAATGGCTGCACCTGTGACGGGGAAATTTTGGCTTCAAAAGCGTACAATGGTAAATGGCAGAGCCACACTGTCCACTCTATATACAGTATCTAGTCACAAATCTCAGGCTCTTCTTTCATTTGCCTTCTCTTGTCATTTGAGTTAAATCCTGAAAATAAAAGAACACCAACTGTTTCACTCCATCCTCACTCCTCTCCTCTTCTCTTTTCTCCTCTCTGCAATAACTCACACAGACGTTATCTTTATGTCTCTTCTAAGCTCCAGTTTAGTTTTGTTGGAGCAAATCAGGATGAAGAGTCTGTACAGAGTTCAGTGTGAGTGAGGGGTTGAGGTGATGAAGTTAGATCTCCTCCCTCACAGAGCAGCAGTGAGTTTGGAGTGTTTCCGTTGTGTAACTGAGGCTTTTATAACAGCAATTCAGCAGCAGAAGCACTGTAACCCTGGCACACCGAGAACTTCCTCCTCCCACACACACACACACACACACACACACACGCACACACACTCATCCTGTCTCAGCAAAGCTGCCTGTGCTGCCACCTCCCACACACATACTCTATTCAGGGCACACACACTCTCAAAGAAACACACACACACAGATTCTTTCTGACAGAAATATAGAAGCATAATTGACTTCCTACCTGCTGCAAATCACTGTCTACGAGCCGTCTGGGTGTGTGTTTAAGTGTGTGTTTACATGTGTGTTTAAGTGTGTGTGTGTGACAGTTTAGATGCAGTTCATTGATTTATCTCTGAACTCTTTGTCGTCGTGGTTTGCGGACGGCCTCTTGCTTCTGTCACTCTCCGTCTCGTCCTCAGATGAAGATCTGCGGCGGCAGCAGTGGCGATGTTATGATGATTGACAGCTCTAAATTAAAACCAAACACGCTTTCTGAAACAGTCGCCATCGAATCCTTGAGTTTACAGAGCGGAGCTGCTGTTACACACCAAACACACTCCACAGAAACGAAGGAACAAGTATTGAAGGAGATGCTGAAACTGAAGCTCAGATGATAAACGAGAAGAATTGGTTTACAGCGTGTCTTATGGGCAGATTTATCTCATTTTCTTATCGATGCATGATCAAACCTAACCGGGCTGCGGTGCATCAGAGTCAATTTGTGTTGAATGCAGGGCTTGAAGACCTCCGGCATAGTGCCGGAAATCCGGCGTAGACAAACCTGCCAGATTGTGAAATCCTGCAGGTCGGTCTGGCTGCCCTCCGTTGATTTCACTCGATCGAGTTCCGACTGAACCAGTCAGGAAAGAGAGGCGGGAGCTGCAGAGAGCAGCTCCCGCCTCTCTTTCACAAACAAGCAGCAGCGGCCCAAATCCGCTACGTCATACCGTGGCTTGATGCGTATTGGTCTATGATGAGTGTGACTGGCAGAACGATCGTCCAATATGGCACTGTCCGTCTAAGTTGTCAGATAAATGTGCTTCGTGAAGAGAGTAATTAATGACGGAGGCGGAGAGCAGAAGCAGCGTAGCAACCCCTTATAATGAAGCAGTGATATTGAGAGATGTTTTTGGACAACAAAGAAGCTTGGCTTCAGAGAGCAAGTTTACCACGTAATCGGGATACCCGCTCGAAAACTGCGCCGCCAGCGAGTCTGTAATCACGCAATCGGGCGCGCATGGATGTATTTTTCATCCATGCGAATTTCAGTAAAACCGTCACTCCTACTAGCGACTTCGGCGGGTTGAATTATTTAATTGTAGTTTTCTGAAACGGCATCTGAAATACTAAACCCATTGCAGTATGAGACTACGACACCACAACTCCCACGAGCACTGCCTGCACACAGTGTTTGCTCATTGGTCCCTTCGCAAAGTCTTCTATTGAGAGGCGCCCCAGACGCGCTGGTCTCCAGCCTTCGTCTCGGACACTGTTACAGCTCCCGGTGTTTAGCGCCTGATAACGTGTTTTAAAACTTCCTCGCGTCTTATTTGCTCTCTATGGTAAACGGATTCCGGGATTTAAGTCACAATCTAGCGCCAAATATTCCGTAACTTGTTAAAAGTGAGGACATTTATCAGATGGAGCTCATTTAAGCTCACAGTGCACCGTTCTCACCAGTAACACTCACCTAGAGCAGGGGAGGAGAAGACAGGAGGACACGTAGAGAAGTGAAACTGATCATAGATATGAGAAGCCGTAGAAACAGTATTTAAACCTCCTAATAAACAAACATTTTAAAAGTTATATGTAAAAAGTTCACTCTGGAAATAGTGTAAACAAACCAAATCATTCTAAATAAATGAAACTTATGGTCCAGTGTGACTTATGTAGGCCTACGTTATTTTCGTCTTCATGGCGCATTTTTTTGACTGATACGACCTCAAAAAATGTATGATAGTACTACGAAGTGACTTGTAGTCCAGAAAGTATGGTACTAGTTTATTAGTGAAAAATTGCTGTTGTAAATAAATATTAAAGTAGACAGTGTTTCTAGAAAGCTTTTTCAGTTTAGTTTTTATTTTTTCAATTAATCTTCAACCTTCACAACTTTCATTGAATGCAATATTATGCTCCTCCTTTAATTACTTTGTTTCAATAGTCTGCATATTTTCATATTTAAGGAGCACAACCATTTCAGAGCTGAATACCTGATTTAGGTAGTCTTTATTTGAGTGTGCACAGGGGTCATTTATATTTAAAAAGGTTTTAAATCTATTTCAGGTAAACTTTAGCATTTCATCATCCGCCTTGATCATATCAAACATAATTATCCAACATCAAAATTGTGGACCCTACCAGAAGCGATGGCCACAGGTACTTATGCTGTATCGCTGACTGACCGTTTGTGTGAACAAAAAAATTAGTGTTACTGTGTTAAATGTTGTTTTTATTATTATTATTATTATTATTATTATTATTATTATTATTATTATTATTATTAATAATAATAATAAAAACAATATTAAACGCAGTAAACCCCCCCCCCCCTGCTTTCAGGCACAGGATTTTTTCCTGCTTCAAGCCCTGTGAATGTGGTGCAGGAAGTGCGGTGGTATTGGTAGAAACCGTTCGATGAGCATAAGGTAACCTTGAGGATTAGCGCTGTCTCAAATGGTCTAATCTTTGCGTCCATGTCACCAAAACTAGGTTGAATCCTCTCTGAGTTTTGTATCAGAATGGGTGCTCATCACTGTGTTCTAAAATGAAATACGGTGTCCCTCAGGGCTCAGTTGTAGGCCCCTTTTTAACTTGTTACCTCTTGGAAATGTCATCAGGAGCCACCGTATCAACTCACAACTTCGATTCACAGCATGATTTGGTGCATTTCACTCCCCGTTCACTCTTCCTTAAGATTTCCTGTCTATTGCAGGCTGTCCTATCAAAATAAAAGCCTAAACAGTTCAGTCATGTTAATGCTAAAAACACAACTTTGTATGTAAAACGGAGGAGTGAGGAGGAGTTTCTTTTCCTTGAAAGAATAAACCCACCATGACTTCTTCTCTTCTCTATGTGCATTTATTTTCTACAAATCAGCAGGATTTAGGTTTCAGAATAAAGCTTATTTGAGTCACATTTTGTGTTTGCATCAGCAGCAAATGCAGAAAAAGGCACAGCGTCGTGTTTCTTTGAGAGCAGCCTGCAGAGGATGAACTGTCGGTAAAAGACGGAGCAGGAAAATGAGGTTTTCATGCCAAGTTGAGCTCAGTAAGAAGTTTTAAGTGTTTGACATCATGAACACATGATGTATTTTGTAGAAACTCATGCTTTAGATGTGCAGCAATGAAAACTTTCTTCTCTGTTGATGCCATCCTGCTTTGTTTTAAAGTGAAAGTTTGGCTCCTTTTCTGACTCTCACCCCTTAGAAGAGTTTGGTTTCACACTAACACAGAATCAATCTCTCCTCTCTGTGATGCTCTTGTTTGTTTTTTGTTGGTCAGAAGAAACATCAGACTGTTTCTCTCTGTCTCCACGCTATCAGAACATCGTTGCTTCCCTCTCTCTGCGGTTTGACTCTCACACGGGGAAAAAATCCATGGTACAGCGGGCAGAGAAGCAGGTTTCTGCACCCACAGGAGCAGAAAATAGAGCCGAATCCGAAGCTCCAGTAAAAGAGAGGCCAGGTTATGAGCAAGCTTCACTCTGTTCTCAGTGAAAAACGCTCTGTCCACCCACGCACTTCACCCCGGGGTGACAGCAGCAACTCAGGAGCCGTCTTTATAGGATGTCAGAAAGCTCTCTGGGAAATGTAGGAAGCTGCAGGAGCAGAAATAGAGTCGGAGCAGACGCGGCTTCCTCTGATTGGCTCCAGGTGGACACCTGAAAGGTAAACTCTGACTCCTGAGCGTCAGTGAGCCGTGAGTCACTCCGAGCTCCTGAATCAGGGGGTGAATCCACATGTGCACCTCTTATGTAAAGCTGTCTTTGGGCCTGCAGAGCTGCACACATGCCGGCTGACCACAAGCTTCCGTTTGAGCTGAACTGCCTTGCTCAAGGGTAGAGAAGGTGTTGTTTCTGCATCCTTCACATGACTTTTTAATTACTGACACAAAGAGGCGTACACCTCCTACCTGGCCTGATGTAAGAAAGCAAGTATTGTAGTCTTACTGCTGAGCAAGTGTATTTTATTTATAAGGCTCTCAGCGGGGGGTGGAACTGGCTCCGGGTTTTATTTGGACTGGCACCGAGGAGGTCTTTAAATGCTTTAAATTTAACTCTGCGGCGGCTCGCTCGCAGTTCACACGCACTCACCCAGAATCTGTCCGAAATCATGGCCTCGGATTGTAAAAGCCGCCAAAGCGCAGAAATGTTCCCGACAGCAGAGAGTCAGAGTCCAACCAGCTGACGGCGCCCAGACAAACCTCATGTGAGCTGTTTGTTACGTAACCTGCAGCCTCTCAGTTTATTTACGAGGATGTCCCCAGGGAGTGAAACTTGTTTTTAGATAAACATGACCCAGACACCTTCATCAAGTCATAAACAATCATAAAACAGAGGAGCACATGGACTCTGACGCTCTGTTAGTCCAACTCCTGGAAATATAAACTTGGAAGCGTCTAAATCACCTTAATGTGAGGACAACCTGCTGACCTGGATCTTTCAAACACTTAAATCTTTCCTGTGGTCAAATTTGAAACTCAGAGGGGTCAGAGCATGAGAAACATGCTCTAAACTTATGTCCATAACTTCATTTACCTGATTCTGAAAGTCCCTGCAAAATATTTCTCCATCAGCTCATGAAGACGATGCTCCTAACAGGCTGCAGCAGGGTCAGGTTTGAGCCAGGACTACATTTAATCCTTAACAGATTTCAGGGATGATATGATTTTTTTTAACAGCTCTTCTGCAAGAAGATCAAATAAATGACTCACAAATCCTTGAACATCACATCACTTTCATGCACAAATGTGTCTGAGGGGAGAAAATCTCATCCTCTGCAAGATTAACTGACACTCGCTTGCATGAGTTTGAGATAAAATCAGGCGCTCCTCTTGCACTTCAGCCAAGTCTCGTTTTATGACTGATATCTCAGCCTCTATGAGTGGATAAAAAGCTGCAGGGCAGTTTGTGAAGCATTTAACCCTTTGGATATGCTTTGTGAGGTGGCTTTGTGCACGTTTAGCAGGCATAAAAAAGTCGCCACCAAAAGAAAAAGGTCATACGCTCTAATATTTCGTTGGACCACCTTTAGCTTTGATTTTCTGTGGCATCGTTTTGATAATCTTCTGCAATGTCCCAAGATTTTTTTCTATCCAGTGTTGCATTGATTTTACACCAAGATCTTTCATTGATAATGGTAGAGTCTAAATGCTGCTCAAAGCCTTCTCCAGCATATCCCAAAGATTCTCAATGGGGTAAAGGTCTGGACTGTGGGGGCCAATCCATGTGTGAAAATGATGTCTCATGCTCCCTGAACCACTCTTTCACAATTTCAGCCCGTTGGATCCCGACATTGTCATCTTGGAATATGGATGGAATAACCTCCCTTATGAAAGAAAAATATATGTACCAATATATTTTTTGAAATGTATTGTAATATATTATTGATATGTTATGATATACATGGAATAATATATTGAGGGCACATATACAATATATTATATATACATGAAATATATTGCAATATATTGCAAAATATACAAATGATTGCCGCTTTCCATATATTGCAATATATTGGAAAAAATAAATACTAAATCTCATATATGGGAATATATTACCTAATATATGACATGATATTTTCCAATATGCTGCAATATATTTTTCTTTCGTAAGGGCTAACCTGACACGCCAGACAAACAGTTTCATATATCTGCCATGGATATATTTCACAAGTCCATCTGGGTAGCAGCTCTTCCAATTTGTCTTCAGAGGCGAGACTTTAAAAAAAATCTGCAGCTGGTGATTGGACGACCGTTCTGATTAACATACTCACCACGGACCAATCAACATCAAGCTACGGTATGACGTAGCTTATGTGAGCCGATGCTTCTAAGAAACAATAGATGAACAACTACTGAATCACGAGAAACAGCTGTGATAATGGCGTAAGAAGACAGCTTCCGTTTTTAGAAATTTAACTTAAGAATCAAAGGATTGCTGACAAGTACAAAACTCTGCTCCCCACCTCTCTTCCCTGATTGGGCCGGTTAGAATTTAGCCGAGTGAATTCATTGGTCATTGGAGCCTGGCAAGATGGACCTGCAGGAGTTCAGAAACTGAATCAGGCAGGTCCGCCTGCTCTGCAAGGTTATGAATAACCTGGTCATTCAGTATCTTCAGGTAGTCAGCTGACCTCAGTCTTTGAGCACAGACTGTTGCGGAACCTAGACCTGCCCAACTGCAGCAACCCCAGATCATAGCACTGCCCCCACAGGCTTGGACAGTAGACACTAGGCATGATGGGTGATCACTTCATCTGCCTCTCTTCTTACCCTGATGGACCATCACTCTGCAACAGGGCCAATCTGGACTCATCAGACATCATGACCTTCTTCCATTGCTCCAGAGTCCAATCTTTATGCTACCTAGCAAAAAGCCTTTTTTACCAGTTAGGCTTAGTTAGATCTTGGTGAAAAGTTGATAAGTAATTCATAGAGTTAATCAGTAATCAAATCAATCAAAGCTAAAGGTGGTCCAACAAAATATTATAGTGTGTGACCTTTTTTTTTGGTGGCAACTTTCTTTTTGGCCCGACAGTGAATATCCAGTGCAAAATCTCTCAGACTGAGAGTGTTTATTGTTGAATGGAATAAAGCCTACCTCAGTTTACTCCTTTAATAAAGAGCTCTGAAGGTCTGTCAGATACTTTAGATTTTAGTTTGAGGGATTTTAATGAATTTTTTTTTGCTGATGAAAAAAATGAAAAAATTCACAGGTGTAAAAAATGAGGATTACTCTTAGAGCTAACAGCACCGAGGAGCTTCAGCCAAACTCACATCTACAGACACAAGAGGACGAGAAAGAGCTGCTTATTATGCCATTAGATGGACCAATTCCCAGTGTACACACACACACACACACACACACACACACACACGCACACACACACACACACACACACACACACACACACGCACATACACACACACTTCAATCCATGTTATTGTTCCAGTAACTTCTGTCTCCCTCCAGGTAAAACAAAGGGAGTGTTTTAATGGGTGTGTGTGTGTGTGTGTGTGAGTGTGTGTGTGTGTGTGTGTGTGTGTGTGTGTGTGTGTGTGTGGTTTTGGTCCAGTTGGGGCCAAACAGAGCGGAGCCAAAATACAAACACAGTGCCAGCTGCCCTCGATAGCCCACATCTCTCCCTCTCTCTGGCTGTACAAAGTGGTTAATCACTGGATGGAAACCATTAGTAACATGTTTGAATAATTTACACACTGTCTGACCACCAGAGCACACAGAAACATGAGCTGTGTGTGTGCGTGTGTGTTGTGTGTGTGTGTCTGATACATGCATTCATGTATATCTTCTACCTATGTCTGGGTGTGTGTTTGAGTGGTACAGTAACCAGATACCAGCTGTTATAACTCTCTCATCCCTCACATGTCTCCTATCCTCATCCTCAGTGTGAATGGAAGGTGTCTCCTCTTGCCTTGCTGCCTTTTTTGTCTCCTAGCTCACTTCCGTTTCTGCGTTTTTGCACAGTTAAACTTTCCTTTCATGTGTCTTTGTTTATTTCATCCTTGCCTCCTCGTCTCTTTGACCTTGTTTGCACACCATCAGCTGTTTGGACGATGTCTGGTCCACACAACACTGCAGGAGCCTCATTGGCTGACCCAGCTGTCAATCATGATGCCACATATATCCTGTGTGTGTTCAGTAGGGATGGGTGAAAAAAGCGAAAATGCATTTATTGGGATTCTTGTCAAAAATCATTCTTTTTCATATTAAAATTCTTAAAGGGCAACTCCGTTTTTTTGACACCTGGACCTTATTTATAGGTGTGTGCATGCTCATATACTCACTCAGACAAACACCGTGCAGCTCGGAGTCCTTCAGAAGTTATTTAGATCCAACCGATTTTAGCCGCACTTAGTGGGGGCCACGGCAAGGGAGCTTCAGCGCAGGACATAATCTCTGCAAAATCGCTCATTTCGGCTATATTTTTTCATCCATTGCCAGTGTTATCACAAACACACTCCTCTTCTGTTGCCATAGGCGAACACTGTCAACAAGCGCACCACCAGTTCGCATTGAGTCGTGGACGTGCTCCTGTTTGTTGTTCTTGGGCCAGCTCTACGTCTGTCTCCCTCTGCATCCTTCTTTCATGGAGCTCCTCGTCCGTGTACTCAGCCTCAAACCGGTAAGGACAACCGTCAGACTTGAAGCCATGGACTGACTCTTCGACATCAGAAAAATATTCTGCCATGTTGCTCAGCAATGTCGGCAAAAAGTCAATCAGCTGTACCTTTGTGTTGCGCAGCTATGATGTCATCTAAAGTTTGTTTACCTCCGAGCTGCACGATGTTTGTCTGAGTGAGTATATGAGCCTGCACACACCTATAAATAAGGTCCAGGTGTCAAAAAAATGGAGTTGCCCTTTAATTTCAGTCTTTGTTTATAAACTGGATTGGAAAAAAGTTACCACTTTTCTCCAGCAGAGGGTGAAATGTTTTTCTCTGTCTCACGTGATGTGCATTTTATGAGAAAATATGGCTCCTGATATAGTCTGTAGACCTTATCATCACCATTTAAATTTTCACATGGTCTGGTGTTGAAGAGCAAACTAAAAATCACAAAAATTGTAAATATCAAAGAATCACAATCTCAATCGAATCGGCATCCCCTAAAATCGTATTAGAATCAGATGGTGAGAATAGCATATCGTCCCAGCACTAATGTGAACGTGGTCTGGATCTGGATTTCACAGTTTGACCCATGTCTCTTGTTTGAACCTCCGTCCCAGTTCTCGTCTCCTAGTTTGCCTTAAAATGTGTTTCCTCTTATTTGACCTTGTAACCTACTTTGGATCCTTGTGTCCTTTCTTCAGAGTCTTTCTTTGAACTCTTCCACCTTCTTTCTCCCTTTTAACTTGTTTTAGTGTCCTCGGCTCCATTCTGCCTTCTCTCTCCACTGCGCCATTGTCTCCTTGTTTACATCCTAGTGCCCTTCATCTAGTGCATCCTCTTTCCTGCACTCATTCCACACTTTTTATTTCAGATGTCCTGCTCTCTTTTTTAGTCATTGTCTCACGTCTACTCCATTGCTTCTCTTTTCTCTTTACGTTTTGTTTCGTTGTTCCTTTGTTTGCATCTTTGAGTCCTTGTAGCCAGTCTTTGTTTCCTCATCTCTTTCTGCCATCTGATGCAACCTTGTGTCCTTGTTGGTATTATTATGTTTCCTTAATTTGGTCTTTTGTTTCCTCATCTCTTTTCTGAATTTTCTCATTGTTGTGGCATTGTGTCCTTGTTTATATACTTGTTTCCTTTCCTTTGCTTAGTTTCTTCCAGCACCCTTTCTTCAGCCTCTTTGTTCTGTCTCTTCCAACTTCTTTTTGTCTCATCCTTGGTATCTTACTTTTGCTGTGGCCTTGTCTCCGTGCTTACATCCTTGTATACTTTTTTTGTTGCCTTGTTTCCTTATTTTGGATCCTTAAGTTTGGTTACTGCATCCTAAACTCTATCATCAACATTACCATCATGTTTAAGCCTTGTTGTTCTCTTTATTATTCCTCTTTTGTATTGTTGTGTTCTCATCTCTTCATCTATATCCTTGACACCTTTCCTCACTCCGTTCCCTTTCCCTCATTTCTCTTGTTTCTTTGCCAGTGCATCCAACATTTTCCCATCTTTTTCTCTCCTAATCATTGTCCAGTGCAAACTTTTGTGTACATCATGTTTCCTTTGTTTCCTCTTCTGTTTCCTTTCTCCTTCTTGAACCCAAACCTCCTTTTACCTCCTGCTGCCTCTCTGCACACCTCCTCTTTACCCCATCCATAGCCTCCTCATCTGTTACCTCATGCCATGCAGGCTTGTCTCCTGATGCCTCCTCCTCTCAGCTCCTGAACCCTTCTTTCCTTTCCTTGTCTACTTTTTATCTTTGTGTTATGCCCCCTCTCTCTGCAGTAGTATGTAAGGTGTTAATCTCAGAAGGTGAATCTATTGTTTATTTGTTTCCCGCTGGTGTTTTTGTGTTTCTGTGTTTTGAGACGCTTGGTTCTGCGTCTGCAGTGAGGTGACAGACAGACCAGCTCCAACACCCAGACCAACTCTCTCTGTTTTTCTGTCCCAGGAATTCAAACCATTCCAGTTGGTATGTGGCTCCCCGACGGGCCCGTTTAAGAATAACTAGCCACTGCACACACACACACACACACACACACACACAGAAAGAGAGACAGAGAGAGGAGAAGCTCTGCCCTCGTCTGGGTCCGCCACTGAAAGTAAATGAGAGGCTTATCTACCGCACATCTGAACAAGACACTGTAGGAGAGGGATTACTGGTGTGTGTGTGTGTGTGTGTGTGTGTGTGTGTGTGTGTTTGTGTGTGTGTGTGTGACAGAGTGAGTATGCATTTCAAGCCTGATCTGATCCACCCCACACACACATACACACACACACACGCTGATAAGGATACAGTACAGAAGGGGATTTGCAGGAACGTTGATCCATCATCTCGTCATTTTGGACGCGATCTTCTCGCCTCTCTTTCCAACGGAGCTGAAATACAGAGAGAGGAAGTGTGTGTGTGTTTTTGTGTGTGTGTGTGTGTGTGTGTGTGTGTGTGTGTGCCTTCAGCCCTCATATTGAACAGCCTCCCACACACTCCTTCACACACACACACGGTGTTCTTCCTGCATGGTTAAAGCCCACACAGAGCCCGTACCTGCAGGGTTTGGGGTTATTTCTGCTCCTGTTGCAGTGAGTATGTACGTGCCCATGGTCACCTCAGCTCTACTGAACCTCTCACAGATTATCGAGCATCCTGAAAACGTTCAGAGCAGCTCTTGTCCAGATGACGATCTGCACGCTGAGGCGGGGTGGATTTATTCTGCGCTGTAGTTTGAGCATCTTGAGGAGCAGGTGTTTCGGAGAAGCCTCCTCACACACAAACTCACCCCAACATGTTCAGTCTGCAAACATCTGAAGGCTTTCTGTTTGATTATTTCTCTCCAGGATCTTTACTGTAGATCTGGATTTAGCTGCAAATGTAGCACTTGATGATGGCGGTCCATCTGCAGACACGATCAGAGGTTTCGTCAAGTAGTTTGATATTTGATGAGACAACTTCAGAGCAACATGTTGCTCAGGATTAAAGTCAAAAAGTAACAGTCTGATTTTTTTTCTGCATGCTATTTTGTCTCTATCAGCCAAGCTACAATCTCCAGTGTGCTTAACTGCAGTTCCTGGAGTGTCCACTAGAGGTTGTCTGCAGAAACAGCAGAAACCACGTACACACCCATTCAAAAACTGATCTTGTTTCATGGTTTTACATCACATTTAACCCTACTTGGTTCAAGTTTGTATAATGAATGAAATAGGATGAAGTTCAGGTTGCACCAACAAAAAACCTTTCACAGTCAGCTGACAGGCAAGTCACAATAAGTGCGTCTCAAAGCTTCAAAGTTCCCGTCTTCCGTCCTCCATTTGTGTCTTAGTCCCTCCCACCAGAGATGCATGGGAGAGGTGCGAGGTAATGAAAAGAGGAGAGAGGATGGAGGAGATTCGTTTTTAGAGCAATGGGACATCCTCTCATTGGGAGCGTCACAAAAAGGCATCAGCTGATCACCTCCTGAATCATCTGTCAGTCAGCTTGAACAGCTGTTTGTGTGTCTGCACATGTGCCTGTAATAACTCTGATCAAACAGAAACAATAACAGAGATTGTCTGTTCCTTTAACCAGTTTAACAAACATGTTCACATGAAGAAAACCTGCTCTCTGTTTATTTTGTGTGCCGTTTAGAAGCACACAGATCACTTTACCGGTAAAATGTGTCTTTTTTAGATTGTTTATGAATTATTTAGCCTTTATCTAGAGTGCCTCTGATCATGAACTATGAAACGTATTAATATAACCTAGTCTATTGTGTCTCAGGAAAATAATATTTGTTAGATTTCAGTTTTCAGTATTGATCCTCTGTTATATTGATTTGATGATGGTTGTGTTCAGTATGTTTATTACTAGATTTATGATCAGTTTCTAAATGATCGTCAGTGCCTGTTTCTAGCTTGTCTTTTCTCTCTGATTAAACTCTGTTGTGTTTGTGAAGTTTCATGAAGAGAAGTCTAAGTCACTGCAGTGTCCAATCAGAGAGTGATATTCCATATGAGGGCGTGTCTGTCAGTGAAAAGACTTCCGCAAAGCCAGCTCTCATGTTTCCTCGATCATAGCTCCTTCAATCAGTCTCCTCCCTCCTCTCTCCTCTCTCCTCAGAAAGTACTTATGGTGAGAGGAGAGAGGAGGCTTGAAATTATCGCTTTGAGTCGCACCCAATAATGCTACATGACTCTTTGAGGACAACTCCTGAAAGTATGTCCTCCAAACATGTCACCTTGAAAACGTTTACCTTAAACATGAGGATGCCTGGAGCAGAGAGCGTTTTCCCTTCATGCTAAACCTCCCAAAGAGATGCAGGAATCCAGACGACACCTAAAACGCTTCAGACTTTTTGCATCATTGATTGATGCTGGGAGGAAATGATGACGAGGCTTGGGTTGCAGCTGCAAGTTGCACCAAAACAGAGACCTTAGAGAAGCAAGGTGATGTCTGGTATTAGAGATGTTTGCATTGACCTGCTCTGCGTGTTGTATAAGCAGCCGTCTTTCTCTTAGTGTTTTTATGTAACCTCATCGACGTTAACATCTCTCTGTGTGCAGCTGGAGATCTCTTCACTCTGTCAGTGCTGGTAGATTCAGTCTGAGCACAAAGACTCAGATCAGAAGCTCGCAGAGGGTGTGAAGCCTTATTTATCTGTGTGTGTGTGTGCATGTGTGTGTGAGCTGAGATGATCTCTGCTCCTGTCTCTTAAGTAACTCTCCTTACTTAAAGCTTTTCTGACAAATCACTCTGACTGTGTGCATCGTTCTATTTTTACCTTTTCAATGAGCCTCGCTCTGACCGACCTACAACTTCAGAGTCTCTTCATGATCCCTGCTAACTTGCACACACACTCACACACATCTGCACACACGCAGCCCACGCTCTTGCATATAAACACACATATCCGTGTCTCTCCTACGCACAGGAACTGGAGCAGGTTGTGTCGGTGCACGTATGAATAAATCTTTATGTAAGCCATTCACTTCATGCTCCCACTCAGCTGCAGACAGAGACCGTTAAGTTACCAAACTAGCCTTCTTACATAATGAGGAGTTTAACCCCGTATTATCTGCACGCTGGAGGTCAAACTCAGGGCTGGGTTAGGAAGGGTGTGTGTGTGTGTCAGGAGGTCAGATATCTGCTGCTGTAAGTGTGTAATGGCACATGATGACACAGAGATAGGAAAGTTCATCCTGTGGTGACTCCAGACGGTAGAAAGAGTAAAGACTGAGAGAAAGAGAACGTGTAGGGATCAGAGACGTATAGGTGTGAATTTGGCTTGAGATTACAGGTGAAAGAACTCTCCCAGATGGCGACAGTAACAGATTCAGTTGTGCTTGTAAGAAAAAAAGAGGTCAGGATGTTTCCTGATGGAGAAGCTGAGCTGTAAGGGAAGGAAAACAAACAGAACACCAGGTTTTCTCTGAATGCTCAGAGAACTGCAATGCTTAGGTTACCCGAAACTCTCAAAACTCCTCAAAAACCGCTCCTCATGTAATAGCATTGTGTCTTCCTGTTTGTATTCATGCTTCAACAAACTTATTGATAGCAAAAAAACATGAAGTTTGCAAAAGGCAAACTGCAGACCCAGAATCAATCAGCTGATGTCCTACAACCTTCCAGATCCACGATGATATCTGTCTTAGAAATTTGCACGAGATTAGAAACTTAAAGTGATACTCCGGGATGGAACAAGTTGGGTCCTATCACAAGGTTTAGGGCAGAAATTACCCCTACAGCAGTGTTTTTGTGCAGCAGAAGCCCAGGGCGCACGCACCAAACACCCCCTCCCTGCTCATCTGCTGGTTTCCTCTGCACTCAGACGGGGTCACATTTTACTTGACCAAAAACACAAATAAACGGACTCCCACTGAAAAAATCTGATATCGGTCTGCATTCACACTTTATTTAGAGAATTTTCTCATCACATCGTGTCTCTTAATCCTGGCAGACCACCTGCGTTTGTTTATATCTGGCTCGCTGATACACTAAGTGGCGAGCGCCTCGTAGCCAGCTGTGGCTCTGCAGCGGAGGTAGCGCCATTTTACGACACGATGAGAACTAGAGCCTTATTTATCGGTGTTTTTGTGTGAAAGTAACGCGCTGAAAATTCTCTAAATAAAGCGTGAATGCAGACCGATATCAGATGTTTTCGGTGGGAGTCCATTCATTTGTGTTTTTGGTCAAGTAAAAATTGGCCCCATCTGAGTGCAGAGGAAACCGGCTGACAAGCAGAGAAGGGGTGTTTGATGCGAGCGCTTTGGGCTTCTGCTGCACAAAAACACTGCTGTAGGGGCAATTTCTGCCCTAAACCTTGTGATAGGACCCAACTTGTTCCATCCCGGAGTATCACTTTAAAGAATCAACAGTATGGCCAAAATAACAGAAAATATATTGTTGTGTCATCAGATTGAAAACTTAGTGGGCCAAAAAGGCAAATAAATAAAAATGTGTCCTCAACTTACCACCTGCAGGTCAAACAGTACACCCCATCTGCCTTGCCACTATCTGTAGCAGCTAATGCTGATGCTAACGTTAGTTTAATCAAATCCTTGTGGTTTTCAAACAGGGTGACAATTTAATAAAAAGACTAAATGTGTCCTAAAAGATATGCCATGCATTTCACAACATACAAAAGGAGTGTGTGTGGGATGTTGTTGCTCCTCACTTCACTGTTGAGCTCCCCGGCTTGTCATCGATGAGCCTAACATGTTTGCGTTTTAAGTGCTGGATCATTGCAGTCTTACTGTTGTGCCATGCAAGGTCATTTTTGCAAATGTTGCCATTAACACGGCAGCATGAAATACCCCCAAACTCTGGAATTTTTGGACAAACATCTTCTCCAGTTCTCCCATTAATCGCATGTTTACTTATTTCCCTTACCTGTTGGTTCGGCTTCTCCTCCGCCACACTGATCTGTTTACATGTGATGCATACAGCCCTGCAGCCCAGGTAATCTACACTCCAGTAATGCATCTTCAGCTAGTTGCTAACCGCTAAATAATCTGATAAAAAGGAAGAAAACAAAAAAACTGAAGGCAAACTTATATGGTAATGGTGCAGCACAGTGGATTGGTTACAGGAAAATGTTGTTGACACTTATACTGATCGATTTTATCAATTCATTGTTGCAGCCCTAGTTTTATTTACATATAGAATTGCGCAAAACCTAAATATTGCAATAAGAAGATGGCTATGGAAACACCAACATTTTGGAAAAAAAAAACTGCCAATTATTAATAAAAAGTTTTTAGGCTCTAAGAGATGGTTTTTCAGAAGATTATTGCAAAAACATGTCATCAGAGGTGAGGGGTGGAGCAATGGTTGGACCTTGGTGTTTGAGGCCTGTCTGAGATCATTATATGACTATTTCAGCCAGTCTGGTGAAGATCTGTTGAAGAAATGAAGGAAAATGGATGTTGTGTATTATCCGTGTGTGTGACACCGCTGACCCACAGGAACACAGCAGTTTTCAGTTTCAACATTTAAGTTACTTGTTCTCATCTTCACATCCCTGATGGGCCTGATCGCAGCATCAGAGAGACTTACAGTGTGGATGCACACGTAACAGATGAATCAGAGTTATTTCAAGGGATAAGTGTTTTCAAACTTTTGTTTTTACTTTACTTCCTTCTTCATCCAAACCAAACCTTAATCCATCCTGTGACCACTGCAGCCTAAACACTGACAACAACCTGCTCTGTACTTTGGCACATCCAGGCCACCGTACCTTGACTTCTTTAGCCTGTAAGGGCTGATAGATGCATGCTGTGACTCTGAGAGAATCGTATGTTTAACACCTGACTCAACTTTTGTTTTCAGGACACATTCCTGAACTCTTAACACCAAGAAAATATAAAAAGTATGACCCAGGTCTGAGCTCATGTTTGTGTGTGGTGTGTGTGTGTATCCGTGTGTGTGCGTGTGTGTGAAGGGGCACATATGAAAAGTCAGAGTTAACCCAAAGTTAACATTCCTGCTGCTAAGAATACAGCATGTTTTCCTCTCAGAGCTATTTATAGATCTCACGTTGGGCCCCCAGACACACACGTCATCGAGGCCTGTGCACCAGCTCTGAGGCTGCTCTGTGTGTGTGTGTTTGTGTGTGTGTGTGTACTTTTGTGTCGCAATTGGAGTGTAAGGGAGGTTTGTTTAAACCCTGATATGAGGAAATACAGAGTCAGAATGCTTTTTCAACAGGCATGTGTGTGTGTTTCAGTGTGTGTGTGTGTGCTGTCAGGTGTTGGTGTGGTTAAGAAACGTTAATCAACGGAAACACACTCCGTCTCCTGCAGTGTTTGCAGTTGCAGCGCTTGCAAGTACTTCACCGATGTTAGAGTTGCTTTCTGCTGCTGAGTGTGAGAGTGTGTGTGAAAGTGTGTGTTTGTGTTCAGTAGGAGCACATACCATTCAGATCAAACTCTGACGGGCAGAGAGGAAGGAAAGGTGCGAGCGAGCGTGCGGGGCGCTGATGGCTGCTCTTCTACTCGGTCTTTTTGGACGCCTACACACATTATGACACGCCGACGTCACTTCCACACGGCTATTTATAAGCCTTTGTGTCTTTTTAGGAACAGCGTGGGTTTGCTTTGCAACAGTGACTCACTGAGATGAAGGGGGAAGGAGGAGGAGGGAGGGAGGGAAAGGCAAAAAGCGCAGATGGATTCCAGTGTGAAGAAACTAACTGAGCAAACAATGAGAGTTACCTCGGCACATCAGGCGTGTTCCTGACAGCTCAGTGCGTCCAACAGAGAGAGTGACTGTTGGCAGATAACGTACGTCTGAACGTGAATCACTGCCAGGTTCAAACTCAGAAACACAGGAGTGGGAGGAGTCAGGTGATCCAACGCACAGCGGGTTAATTCGCTCTGTGTTTTGTTGTGTTTCAGGTCTTTGGGGTGAAACTGGAGATTTCTGAAGAAGAAGACAACGAAAGATCTTCACTCACTTTTTACAGACATGTCAGTATCTCCTCTGCGATAACATTTAGCTTGTTTCTGTCTCTGGTTCATATTTAATCCCCAGCTAACTCCTCACCTCTGTTTGTGTGTCCTCAGTCTCTCAAGGACTCCTCTGCTTCATACAAACTGGACAGAAACACAGCGCTCTCAGACGTTCGTGTGTTTACATCGAGGCGAAGCAGGAGAAGGATTTCTGATGTCATCCACCAAGGCTCCTCTCTTCTTTCCACTTCCCTGGTTCCTGTTTCCCGTGCAGCTTCATGATGACTCTGCTCCTGTGGATGGGCTCTTCCAGTTCATGTGAGATAGTCTGCAGCTGTCAGAGCTTCAGCGATCATGCCTGGTAGATTTGGGACCTTGTAACCCTCCAGAACCTACCCTCCCACTCCCCCACCATCCCCTCCATCCTTCCTCTCCTCACCCACGGAAATGGAAGCTCGTGAATCAGCCGGCGCCGGGCATAAATGCTCCAATAAGGAGGCAGTGAAGGAGAAGACGCCTCTGCAGAGAAGGTGGGCATCCGAGCCCTCAGCAACCACCAAACAAAGCACTTTTGACCCCGAGGCCAAGCACCGTGAGAGTTTACCATGCGGCGCCACCGGGGGGTCAGTACCTCAGCAGAAGTACGGATTCACAGGGAGCTCTGGGAAGCTGCTATCTGGACCCTCTGCAGTCGGGGCCATGGGAGGCCCTCCATCTCAAGACCCCAAAGGGACATTCGCTCAGGGGTTCCCCAGAGGATACCCCTACCAGCTGGGTCAACCGTACCCTCAGCACCCCCAGACTGAGCGCTTTCTATCAGGAGCCAAACCTCAGCCAGGCCTTGAGCCTCACGCCTGGCCTTTTGCCGGCCAGCTGCCATCAGATGACTTGTATCCCGTAGGACACCCAGGACACACTCACCCACATGGGGCGGGAGCAGGGAGGTTTCCCCGGCAGAAATCCCCCAGCTTACCCAGCTCCTTTGGACAGTATTCCCAGTCCAGCTCTGAGCCTGGAGAGGAGAGCTACAGCAAAAAGGAGCAAAAGCCAAAAAAGCCTGGTAAGTATATCTGTCACTACTGTGGCCGAGCGTGCGCCAAGCCCAGCGTCCTGAAGAAGCACATCCGCTCGCACACCGGGGAGAGGCCGTATCCCTGCGTACCCTGCGGCTTCTCCTTCAAAACCAAGAGCAACCTGTACAAGCACCGCAAGTCCCACGCTCATGCCATCAAGGCTGGACTCGTACCCTTCTCAGAGCTGGCTGTGGCACGCAGTGGGGATGCGGACCAGGCGTCTCCAGTGGGCGAGGCCGAGGTCCACTCAGATGGAGAGCAGAGCACGGACACGGACGAGGAAGGCGTGGAGGGGTCTACCATGCTGATGGACAAGGATAGCCCCATCCCGCAGATCTCCTTCGAATCCGACAAGAGTTCAGGTCATTCATTTCTCACAGCTTATCATCCAAATGTTCAGACAGGAAGAAGAGTTTGACTGTCTCTGCTAAGATTCACAAACACTCTCAGTGAAAGTTTAAAGTTTTATGAACTTAGAAAATTTATAATGTCTGTTCTGCTGGTTTGCGCATGAATCCCTGACGCCCTTCTCGCTCTGTCTCCTTCCACAGGTGGTGCCGAACCAGCATATGCAGACTCGGCTGAGGAGCTGCCTGTGGGGTCCATGAAAGTGCCTATCCTCATTGTCCCCAAAACCGGAGGAGTCCCCTCCACGGGAATGGAGTGCCCCCCTTTTCAGGACATTAAGGGGTCTCACCACATGTTGGCATCACAAGTAGGAGGCAGAGCACACTCCCTGGACGACTCGCCCTCCATCAAACAGCGCCTGGCTCTGAAGTTGAATGATAAAAAAGGTTTGGACTCGGACCCAGCCATGTCTCAGTCCCTTAACCTCCTCAGTCCAAACAGCAAAGGGAGCACAGACTCTGGATACTTCTCCCGCTCTGAGAGCGCCGAACAGCAGATCAGTCCTCCAAATACAAACGTCAAGACGTACGAAGAGATCATGTTTGGTCGGAATTGGTACTACCGTCCAAACACCAGACCTAGGCAGTCCATCACAGTCGCAATGGCCAACCCTGGCAGCCTGGCAAGCATCAAGCAGGCGGGAGCAAATGTGGACATGGGAAAGAGGGCGGAGGATCAGGTCTGTTTCAGAGGGGATGTGGGCATCTCTGGAGATCCAAAGCAGTACCCAACAGGGCCATGCCAGAGCAGCACAGGGCTCCTGGAGCCTCCGTCGGACTCTGGACATCTCATCAGGAGCAACTCCATGCCAACATCCTCCCCGACCAATCTCAGCGTCCCTCCGGGAATCCGTGGCAGCCACTCCTTTGATGAGATGATGTCATCAGATGATGTCTTCTACCCTCAACGCAGACTCAGGAGGCAGGGGGCTTTCGAACATCACACAGGAGAAGCTGAGGGTTATGGACACATGTCTAAAAACTTGGCCTCATCTCTGGGGATGAAGATCACAGAGCGCGGGGTGGGAGTCCCAGACCACGTAGGCTATGGCCCGTACGGTACGAAAGTTTGCATGTCAGAGAACGCTACGAGAAAAAGGAGGAAAGAGAAGAGTGTCGGAGACGAGGAGGACAGTCCTGGGCACTGTGACAGCAGCTGCAGTGGGTCTGTGGAGATGATCGGGGATTATGACTACAGACAGGGTAGCCTGGATGGGTCCAGAGCCAACTCCACAGGAAAAGGATCGCTTCACAGCGCCCACAGTCAGTCAGACAGCTTTGATACCTGCGCCAGCATGTGCTCTGAGGACATTGCACTTTTCACCGACTCTGAGGGCAGGAAGGCAGCTGGCAACGTCATATCAGTCATACAGCACACCAACTCTCTGAGCCGCCCCAACTCCTTCGAGAAGTCCGAGTCCTTCGAGCAGCCGGGTTATCAACCATCAGACAAAGCTCTATCCAGCCAGCACTCCGAGCAGTCTGACACAGACATCTATGAGGACGCTCTGAGCCCTGAGTCTGCCCTCCTGAGGACAGAGAGCATGGACCAGCAGGTCCACAGCGACAGTGACCTGGCCTCCCTTTCATCCTCCTCAGCAGCAGCCTCACCGGGCCAACCCTACCACATCCCACATAAACTCGTCCGACAGCCCAACATCCAAGTCCCTGAAATCAGAGTGACAGAGGAGCCAGACAAACCTGAGAGAGATACCGAGGTTTCCATGTCGAAGGAGCCTGAGAAGCAGCAGCAGCATGTGGAGGAGTTCCAGCTGCCGCAGAGGAGCGACACACTCTCTCAGATGCCGTCAGAGAAGCTGCCACCCAAGAAGAAGAGGCTGCGGCTGGCAGATATGGAGCACTCTTCCGGGGAGTCGAGCTTCGAGTCGACCTGTACCAGCCTGTCCCGCAGCCCAAGTCAGGAGAGCAACCTGTCCCACTCCTCGTCCTTCTCTATGTCCTTCGACAGAGAGGAGGGACTAAAGTCGGCCTCACCCACCAAACAGGTACCTTTTAGATCACTTTCTGTTATCCTCACAGATTACCTTATATTTAATGAAAAGATAACCAACACTTCTCATTTGACTTCTGATCCAGGATGACCCCTCGGCTCCCGGTGGTGGACCCAGGCAGTCCGAGTTCCTGACCGTGCCTGGAAGTGGTCATTCCAGCCACCATCAGCAGAGGGAGATGAGAAGGTCTTCGTCAGAGCAGGCACCGTGCACGCTGCCCACAGAGCTGCCTGAGATGAGGAGCAAATCTTTTGACTATGGGAGCCTGTCGCCATCTCGACAGGGAGAGATTTATTCCAGCGCTAGCGCCATGAAGGAACGCCGGCGTGGATACCTCGTCCGACAGGTAGACAGAATTTTTCCAACTTAAATAAAATAGATCATAAGTCTGTTTTTCTCTACCCGATGGAAGTTTGGGTTGGGATTTGGTTGGGATCCAAGAACAAAAATGAACAATGGGTTAAGATGTTAGACTGACCTGAACTGCACATGCACGTTGCAGGCATCACTGAGTGTATATCCCGAGGCGGTCACCCAGGAACCATCTGAGATGTCAATCAAGCAGGAGAGTTTAGAGCACGTGGCGTGGCCTGGATCCCCCCATGGCAGCGGTGACGCAGCCGGCAGATCCAAGAGAGTTGGTGGTAGGACTCTGTCGTACTTTCCACAAATGTGAACTCAAGGATCTGATCTGTGAAATGATTGGTTAATGGCACTTTTTGTTTTTTTTTGGTGTTTGTAGGATCTTACCAACACCACCAGCATATCCTCCAGCAGAGCATCAGTGAGGACAGCCTGCAGGACGAGCCTCTCTACAACAGGTCTGGTTCAGACCAGAAACTCTCTTTGGTTGTGTGTTAACTTGACATGAAATGTTAAATGTTTTTGTTCTCCTTCTCTAAAGGTCCCAACTCCATCGCCTCCACACTCAGGGCTCCTCATCAGACGGAGAGCATCCAGGTCAGGAGCTCCTGCACAAAGAAGTGATCCATCAGTACCAGAGCACGCCTCCTTTCCTCTCCTTCCAGCAGCCCGGTCTCTTCTGGAATCAGGATGCCAGACAGCAGCTGACCCTCCAGGCCCAGCAGCAGCTCCAGAAGCTCCACATCAGATCCCCCATCAACCTGCCGGGTCACCCGCTCCACAAACCACACCACGCGCTGCAGTCGGATCCTCAAACACACGACAGGAAACCAGACAGCTCTCAGATGTACCCGTCCTCCTTCTCATCTCGCTCCTCATCTCAGCAGAGCTTCATCTCTCTCGCCTCCAAACACTCGCTGCCCACTTCAACCACAGCTGCCATGCTCCTGCAGCAGGTCCAGCCCGTCTTTGCCACCCAGAACCTCGGCCCTCAGGCCTCCCTGCCCGGGATGATGGTCCCAGTGCGGATCCAAACCCACGTGCCATCGTTTGGGAGTGTTATGTATACAAGTGTTAGCCAGCTGGTGGCGTCTCATGGCAGTGGGCCACAGGGGGTCGGTTCATCTGCTGAGAGCAGCGTGACCCCCCAGAGTGTAAATAAACCTCCAGGAGGGATATTAGGAGGCATCAGTGGGTCCGGTTTCAACCTGTCACACTTCCTGGGACAGACAGATGGCTCAGGGTCACGTTACCCGCTCTGGAAGGCTCCGGATTCAGAGCAGCGCTTGAACACGGGGATCCCTCTGTCTCTGACCTCAGGAACCATCTCCACCACGGACGCCTCAGGGTCCAGCATCGGAGGAAGCAAGCGCATGCTGTCCCCTGCCAGCTCTCTGGAGCTCTTCATCGAGACCAAGCAGCAGAAGAGGGTGAAGGAGGAGAGGATGTTCGGACAGATTGTAAAGGAGATGGGAGCAGTCGAGCTGAGTGGGACCGAGAGCAGCAGGAAGTCTGAGGTCAGAGATCAGAGAGCCCGTCTGAAGAGTGAGGACTCCATCGATGAGTCTGAAAGGATGGCATCTTCTCCTCCGCTCTCTGACTTCCCCATCGCCACAAAGATCGCCATCCCTGTCCGCTCTGCTGCTCCTCACCCTCCTGACGTCCCCCGTGCTGAGAGCTTCACCCCTCCTCTCCAGATCGTCACAGACCGATCCCCGGGGCCCAGCGGCCAGGACTCTCCAGAGGAACTGGATGTGGACGATCAGACCCCAGAGCCCAGCTCCAGCCCTCAGTCCATGGCCTCCAACGATGACGCAGAGGATACAGACGGCACAAAGCCACCTACTCCCAGTAAAGGTCCAGTCAGCATGCTGGTTCAGCTGCCTTCCAATCAGAGCGCAGCGGCTCAGACGTTGCTGCTCACGGATGTGTCTGACGTCCAGCAGCTCTTCCAGTTCCCTAGCCTGCGCACTATGAGTCGGGTCAGCTGGTGTTTCCTGAACTACACCAAACCCAACAGCTCCCAGACAGCCCAGAGGAGCTCCGTGTACGGATCCTGGAGCGTCAGCTCCTACAACCCAAATCCTCTGAACCTCAGCACTAAGGCGGCGCTGGCTCTGCTGAGGTCCAAACAGAAGAGAAACACCGACCTGATGTTCACAACTGCAGCAATGTCCCCGCCCAGCTCTGGGAAACTGGTGTCCTCTGTGGCCTGGAAGCTCAGGTTTGATCAGGTACGAGTCTGGTTCTTTGAGGAGATGGTTTTCGTGAGCTGGTGCTCTGAGATGTAAACACTCTGTCCTCTTCTTCTTTAGCTGAAGCCGGAGCTGATGCCAGTGGACGCCGCTCACTTTGGGAGAAAGATGAAGGGGGTGGTATCATGGGACCGCTCGAAGGAGGAGCAGGTGGAGAAGGAGGTTTCAGTCAAACAGCCTAGCAACGAACCCACACGCATCAAGATCTTTGAGGGCGGGTAAGTCCAGGAAAACATGGATCAGTTTTGAGTTTTCAGCATCCTCATCTGCAGAGGATGCTGCAGACTCCCTGGAGTCCCATCACCTTTGTGACCTTTGACCTCTTTCATTCTAAGAGGTCTATTTCATGCCAGCAAGAGTCATTGACTACAGGAGCATTAAATTTGCACACACTGAAAATCCCTCACAGGAGCTTTAATTAGGATGTAAAATAAGACTTTTAAGAATAATATCAGACAGACTGAGGCTGTCAGCTGGATCTTTATCTTTTATTTTATCACAGTAGATATGGAGGGATCTAGGTTACTGACTTGGAGACACTGTACACACACACACACACACACACACACACACACACACACACACACACACACACATAGATTCATTAGATGCAGCAGACAGTGGAGTTATTCTCAGGGGTACCTGAAGGACAGTTTAGGAGCAATCAGAGGATAACAGCGCACAAACAGGGTGACGGAGCAGAGACACACACTTTACACACTCACATCAACAATTTGCACGAGTAATTAGCACACACACTCAAACACACACATAACTTAGAGTTAAAGTCAGGAGTGAACTACAGGTTACAGTCTCTCCTCCAGCCGCTGCAGACTGAACAGGAAACTCCAGCAGCCGTTCGCGTGTTCGCTCAGCTGCACAGCAGAGAGAATAAGTGAATGTGAAGCTTCTGTGTTGGAGCAAAGACAGAGAGAAAGAGAAAGAGAGGGAAAGTTGTTGGTAAACTCCATCCTGCTGCCAAGTGTCCGCCGGTTCACTCGAAAGCCTAGCTGGGTTCGAACAATCCGGTCTGACAGAGAGGAGCTTTTTTAAGGTCCTGAGGAGGAATCAGAGGGACTGGAAGGAGGACTGTGGTTTCTGTTCACTCTCTTTAGATTCAAAGAGCTGCTGGAGGACAATGGACAGAAAACCTCAGAGAGGACGCTGCATTGTTCCTCTTTCAGCTCGTCATCCCGCCAAACAAAGAAATCTGTGTTTTTAAACGCAGTCGAACTCCTCTCAGGGTGACGACCCGGTCAGTCTGAGAGACGCTTTATTTATGGAGGAGTTAGTTTAGTAGAAGATGAGGAGAGGAGGAGAGGGATCAGGAGTTTCAGAGGCTTTTCTGCTCAGGGCTGGATACTGAGCTCCGGTTCATTCATGGCACCAACAGATAGGGATGGGTACCTTTCACATTTAAAGTGATACGGTACCTGGCAATGAGTACTGGTACTCAACAGTACCAATTTTTGGTACTTTTTTTTGTTCATGTGGTAAAAAATATCAAGTTGCTTAATAAAAAGTTTTTTTTTCATTTAATATATTTATTACTCAATATATAACCTTGCGATGCTGTGTTTATGTTTGGCATGGAAAATTGCCTACTCTTCCACTCCCTTACAGTCTGAAGGATGCATTTGGTACCTAAACATGGTACCTTTTGATTTTATGTGAATGGGTACCCAGATTCGGTCGGTACCTATAAAACTACCTAATTCGGTATCCATCCCTACCGCCCGAAATGCTTTGCTGGATTCGAGTATCAAAATATGCCTCGTCTTTTGGTGCCAAGTTTTGGTACCTTAATAGCCAATCACGTGATCAAGATCTGACAATGCCACCACTGATTGGCTGTAACTTTACACACTGTTATAGCATGCAGGTGTTGCCAACTTAGCAGCTCCGTTTCTAAACTGAGCGACTTTTCAGACCCCTCCTGTGTCTGTTTAGTCAAAAAAGGGACGACTAAGAAATCTAGCGATTTTTCTGGAGTTTGGAGACCGGCGTGAAAGCATGTATTGATCTTCAGCTCACGCTACTTCTTAAGCAGCAGCAGCTGCTGAGCCCCTTCCATATCCAAAACACTTGGACAGACAAGTCCTCCTTACTCACGCAGAAGTTACTCACAGAGGGCAGTCACACTGGCCATAGAAGTGTGCTGCAACCCGAAAGTGCAGTCTGTTTGGCCAGCGTGACCCCAAGTGAGCTGTGCGCAGGCACATTTCGCTTCTCTGCTTTGACACACTTCAGGGAGATGAGCTTTTGTGTGGTGCAATTTGTGCACAATCACAAACATGTAGCCAACCCCGGTCCCAACCCTAGATAAAGGAGGAGGATGGTTATTTTGACATTGAACAAAAGAAAAAGCAGCAGAAGAAAGTTTATTTATTGTTATAAATGATGGTGTCCTTAGTATTTACCGACTTTTCACTTCTTCGCAACTGTTCTGTTATTATTTGCAACTGTTATTTTTTTATTTTCTATTTTTAAACTGCTCAAAGTGGAATATCACTGCTGAAAAATAAGACCCAAGGTTTGCACCGTGGGGCGTCCCATGAGGTTCACCCTCAAGCGAGTGGCCTGGGTCCGAGTCCGGCCTAAAGTCTGCTTCCCGCATGTCATTCCCCACTCTCACCCTGTTTCTTTCTCTATTCACTGTCCTATCCTCTACGGTTAAAGGCATGAAAAGCCCCAAAAAATAACTTTAAAAAATGTACCATAATGTTTCATGCAATTTTTTTGTGGTTGTTAAAATAGACATTATAAAATTTGTATAGAAAAAAGTATCGTTATCCTATCAGTATTGGTACAGGTATTGAAAATTTCTAATTGATACTCAGCTCTAGTCTTGATGGAGTTCTGGATGTTGTGAATTCATCTGAAAAATGTCTGGATTTACACGTGACAGACTGATACCATGGGGTGTGAGCCTTGCTGGGTTTTCTGGAGTGCAGAATCCCTGATTTCAGCTGTTTCCTGCAGAACTTCTGTGTCAGCGCAGTCCTCGAGCATGGTGGGGAATATCTGCTGACCATGACCTCTGACCTCTGACCTCTGAGAAAGAGGGCGTCATTGAAGAGGAAAAGAGAGTGCAACAAAAAGATGAATACATTTTCCATACAGAGACAAACTTTCTTTGTGTTTTAGTCACAGAATGTTCCATTTCTGCCTTGGCTGCTCTGATCGACTTTCAGAGATTTTAAAATCTGAATTATTCCACCTTTGATCACCAGAAGAACACCAGTTTATGAGTTCACCTTAAAGAATGAGTTTAATGGTGAGGTTTCTGCTCTTTTCTTTCAGCTATAAATCTAACGAGGACTATGTTTACGTCCGTGGACGAGGTCGAGGGAAATATATCTGCGAGGAGTGTGGCATCCGCTGTAAGAAACCCAGCATGCTGAAGAAACACATCCGAACACACACTGACGTCAGGCCATACGTCTGCAAGTTCTGCAACTTCGCCTTCAAGACCAAAGGTAGGGATAAGTTTACACTCCCCCTATCTGAGGTATAAGAGAAACTAACAGTGTCTTCTAAAAACTCAAAGCATATTTTTAGTTTAAGAAATCTCTGAGTTCATGATGAACCTTGGAATGTGCAACGGAGCGGTTAATTGGCTAAACGAAACCTGGAGAGCGTGTGTTTTCTGAGCGTGTGGTCGTACAGAAACAGACGCTGACTCGCTGACTCACTGATACCTGATCTTAAATGAGGAGCCATTATCTGCCTGATAGGTTTTCAAACCTCTCATCATCTCCTTGCAGAGTCCGATTCCACGTTAGACCGACTGAAGCTGCACAGAGCGGGACGATCATTTTCTCATTACGTTACATAACATGCAAATTATGGAGGATTTATCACCGTTGGTCATTTAGCGGTCTGAGATCTGCGCCAGTTCTTACATTTCCAGTGCACACCATGTTTCTTTGTAGCTCTCAGAGCAATGTACAGAAGCCCAGAGGGGAAAATCAGGCAGAAACAAATCTGCTGACCTTTTTGTTTTTTTGCTGTTTGAAAACAAGTAGAAAAAGTTTACTCCCCTAAATATCAAATGCTTATAAACATTTTGAGGGGAGAGGAAATATAACGAGTTACATTTTTTGCATCAATGAGCCGGTGACGTCGTGCAGTAAAGGTTTAAAGTTAACAGTCGAACCAGAAAGACCATCATGATGAGGATTACAGCCTCCGTACATGGGATGCATACTTCAAGAGCAAAACCAAACCACCGCCTACACAACCACCACCAGCTGTTTTTTAGTACATATTTAACCCACATTCCCTCTTCATTTCTCTACTGATGAAAACATGAAAACATGAATAAATAGTCAAGAAAATATTTTCCTGAAGAAAGGAAAACGAGCAGATTCAGGTCACAAACATCGGGGAGAAAATCACTGACTGCCTTTCTGGGCCTCAACACAAACAACCTCCAGTTTCCAGTAATGTTGAAGTTGTTAAATGGTGTGTGTGTGTGTGTGTGTGTGTGTATGTGTGTGTGTGTGTGTGTGTGTGTGTGTGTGTGTGTGTGTGTGTGTGTGTGTGTGTGTGTGTGTGTGTGTGTGTGTGTGTGTGTGTGTGTTTTGCAGGAAACCTGACGAAGCACATGAAGTCCAAGGCTCATATGAAAAAGTGTCTGGAGTTAGGAGTTTCCATGTCGTCTGTGGAGGACAATGAGGCGGACGAAGGAGGTAGGAGGCTCACACACACACACACACACACACACATACACATGCATATACACACACACACACACACACACACACACACACACACACACACACTGCGACATCCTGCTGTCCCGTTGAGAGCTGCCTGCAGTGTTTTTGGCTCCACAGTGACAATTACAGTAATGGAAAGCAGAAGTCATCCTGACGGCCAGGGCTCGTGTCGGACCGCGGCACGCTGCTGAAAACACACAAACATCCTCCACCATCTTTTTTTCTCTGTTAGGAAGTGAGGATGGGTCTCTGCGAAGACGCTGTTTTATTATTTCATTAGTGTTTTAATGTGAGGATCGTGTTTGTGTGACTGCAGACTCAGCAGCTTGTCTATGAACCGGCTGAGTTCAGCTCTGACTGATCCATACATGATGGATATGTGTGAGCGTGTGTGTGTGTGTGTGTGTGTGTGTGTGTGTGTGTGTGTGTGTGTGTGTGTGTGTGTGTGTGTGTGTGTGTGTGTGTGTGTGTGTGTGTGTGTGTGTGTGTGTGTGTAGCTAGCAGCAGCCTCTCTGTGTTTCCTGGTAAGCAGGTGTCTCAGAGTAAATAAAAACTTGGGCTGGTCTGAGAAACATCAGCTGATTGGTCTTAAAACAGTTACCGATGAGCGATGAGCTGACGTCAGATTCCTGGTAACTTTCCATCACGTTTACCAAATTCAGTTTTTCTCTAGCCGCCCTGTGTGTGTGTGTTACTGTGTGTGTGTGTTTAGTTGCCGCACACACACACTGTGAGGGTTGTTTTGGCGCAGGTTGAGCAGCAGAGAGTCAGCCGGTGAGACGTGGAGACATAAACATCTGTGGTCTGTGAAAAACGGTTGTATATAAGAGACTAACTGGAAAAGTAGCTGAGTGTTAGTGGATCTGGTTTCCGCTCACTAAATACGATTTATTAACTCAAACACACTCCGCTCCTCTGGACGGAAGAACAGGAGTCACATAAAACCTGGAAAATAAATATCACAGGGGTGTTTTTAGACTCTGACATCAGGCCAGGTGAAAACATCTGAAAAAACTGACACCAGATCAGGACGAGCGTTTGTCTCTCCAGTTTTTGATAAATTTAAGACTCAAAACACCTTTCCTGTGTTTCAGCCCCAGTTTCACACTTAGCTGTGGAAGCCTGGTTTTAGCAGAGGAGAAAAAACTGGATGAAGAAAATCATAAAACCCAGAGTCTGTCAGTGTTAAAGGAAACTGAGTCATGATTAAGAGATAAAAATCTACATTTTTAAAAAATGAGACTGAGAGAAATGACAAACACAAGGTACCATGTCACATAATAACGACTTTTTAGCAAATAAGTCTGAATGGTTTTCTTATAGTTTCATATTTCCATTTTGTAGAGACTTTTTTAAAAATATTATTTTAATCCTTATCCATAGAATAATGGCTTTTTGTACAATAAGTTTACAATTTCATCAAAAAAGAATAATTTAAACACATCTTAAGTTTTCAGCATCTATCTGGATTCATTTGTTTTTTTTTTCCTCAAAATATTACTTTTTTTTCTCCCCTCATCATAGACCAAAAACTTGACTTTTTATTTTTTATATTTATACCATATTAAACCTAATTATTCTGACTTTTTTTATTCTAAAAGCTGACCGTTTGTCATAACCACTGCTTAAGCTCACAGAAATATTAACGTATTACAGTAAGATCATAATTCCAATTTGTTTTCTTGTGAATTCACATTTTTATCTTGGAGTAGACCTTTATATCATATTTGCATACTTTTTTATATAGTAATGGATTTTTTAACTTCATTATTTTAACATCTACCTCATATTTTTTAGCCTTTATTGTATTAGGATGACTTTTCATGGTAAAAATCTTTTACTGTCTCAAAATTTATATTTTTTTATTAGAGTCTGACTCCGTTTCTCCAAATCATAATTTTTTTTTTTTCACTCAGGTGTAAAAAAATCACAAAAATGTACAGACTTAAGTTCAATTTTAATTTTATATTTATACCTGAAACTCTCATAAGGCTGACTTTTTCATATCTCAGAGTTTGACTTTGTTTTGTATAATCGCTACTTTAGCCTCCAAAGTAGGATCTTGTTGTGAAAATGTAAAGTAAGATTTTTTTTTTAACTTTTAATCCAATAGTTTAACGGCTAAGCAAAAGTTCTGACATCTTTTCTCACAAGGTTTTTTATCAAAAAAATACTTTTTATTTTATTTTATTTTTTTTACTTAATTTAATTTAATTTTATAATACTTTTTTTAACAATTCTTTATTTTATTTCTTTAATTTCTCATAATTATGAGTGAAGTCTTAGAATTATGAGTTTTTATCTCATGGTTTGACTTTATGTCTAATAATAAAGAATCACTTTATAATGAGAGTGTCTTTTAACTTAAATGATAATAATAAAGTTGAATTTTCATTTCTAAACTTTTTAAATCAGTCAATCAATAAATCCTTGTGGCACATTTTCGTTGATTTTTTTTTCTCATAGCTGACCTTATGTAATTTGTTTTCTCTTAGATTTTATTGGTAGGACCTAAGTTCTTATGATTTTGTTCTCTTGTAATTTCATCATCTTAGTTCACTCAAAGGCTTTGTGCCATTTATCTCATTACAACACTTTTTTGTTTGTTTTCCTCATAGAGTAATTAAGTTTTATGACACAAAATGAAAAATCAACAATAAAAATGACTTTTTAAGTCATAATTATGACTTCAGGTTCAGGGTTTTGCTTAATGTTGACTCTAAGTCTTGGTGATAGGTTTTATTTTTTATCTGGCTTACAGTGAGAAGTGTCTGACACTGGGCTGGAGGCAGAGACCAGAGAGTCTGAAACAATCTGAAATAACCTGAAATAAACTCTGTTCTACTGTGTTGTATGTTTTATTGCTGTGAGCCTGAGGGAGCAGGTTTGAGTTTTCTTTGAGTCATTCTGATCCTTCTTCAGCCCACGGATCGACACAAACACAGAATCTCTCTCCACTCTCAGCTCATCCACAGCATTCCTTCCTCCTTTCCCTCCTTTCCTCATTGAACCCTATTAACCTCTTCTTTCCCCTGTCTCAGATGTTGCAGATGAAGGTCAAAGGTCGTCCGATAAGCTGGCAAGAGCAGCCATGGCAGATCATCAATTCTCAGACGCTGATGACTCTGAAGGCGGCGAAGAAGATGGCGATGAGGTGGACGATGACGATGACGATGAAGACGACTATGACGGTGACTCCACCCCTAAGACTCGCTCCCGCTCCACCAGCCCGCAGCCTTACCCTCTCCCTGCCTTGTCCATCACAGCCGTGGCGTCCTCACACTCCTCTTCTAACCCCTCCCATCAGTCAGCCGCTGACCTCCTGGGTCACAGCAACAAGCCGCCGCTGTTCGGATACTTCACTACGGTGCCAAGCATCCAGATCACGCCACAGGCTCCGCCCACTGACCTCGCGGGACAGGAGTACCAGCGGGGCGCCCAGAGGGCTGGAGGTGGCCGCCTCCTGGTCCCTCCCTCCTCCTCCTCCATGGATGAAGACTTCCCCGTCCCCTCCCCTGACTTCTCTTCACCCTCCTCCCGCCTCTCCTCACCCAGTCTCGACCTCTCTGGCTGCCCGTCACCCATCTCCCCCTCATCCTCCCCCTCACCTCACAGATACCTCTCCCCACGCCGCGACCTCTCACCCCGGTCTGGACACCTCTCCCCCCGACGGGACATCTCCCCTCTGCGCCACATCTCCCCCAAAAGGGACCTGGGGGTGTCAGGGGGATACAGACGTGATCTCTCCCCCAGGAGGGGACACCTGTCGCTCCTCTCCCCCCTCTCTCGACCTACGTCCCCCGCAGGAAGAGACTTCAAGCGTGACCTTTCGCCTCGAGGACGCCACAAGGGGATGATCCGTCCGGTTTCTCCTCGCCG
Organism: Halichoeres trimaculatus; assembly: GCF_033239565.1. Classification (NCBI taxonomy): domain Eukaryota; kingdom Metazoa; phylum Chordata; class Actinopteri; order Labriformes; family Labridae; genus Halichoeres; species Halichoeres trimaculatus. The sequence goes on along the minus strand of NW_027437191.1, from coordinate 26,368,845 downwards.
GGGGCTCCACCAACACCTCCATCACCAGGGGTGAGTCCAGGGGTGAAGACAGGAGGAGAGAGAAGCTCTGTACATGTTCAGTGGTTGTTTATTAACTCAGATAAACAGTTTCAGGATCTAATGTCGTGCTTCTCTGTGCTTGTGTCAGTCCACAGACCGGATCTCGGAGCCTGAGGCCGGCTCACCAAGTGGGGGTTCTGGGTCAGACGGAGCTGGACCCTATGGGGCGCCGTAGAGGCAGCACAGAGATGGAGACGGTAAGAGACTGAAGTCAGGTCAGATGTTTAGGGCTGAATTAACCTCTGTGTGTTTTAAAGTTTCACGTAAACTTTGCATCGCAGATTTGATCCTTCCTGAGTGAAGTGGAGCGGCTCCTGGCAGCTTTAATCCAGTCTACCCTCCACTCAGCCCTCACACAGCATTTAACTTTTATTTTTGTTCCATAAATCCAAATTCAGCCCCTTTTTTATTTCATTAATCCTGCAGAGATGATATGATCACTCAGTTTGTATCCTGCTCTGTTGATCTGATTTAACCTGTTGCATCTTAAGTTTCAGATGTTTTATTCCTTTTTTCTGACTGGATCCTTGAACCAGCGGAAGATTTTTTTTTTCTTTTGGCTTTCCAGTTTTTAAGTTATCTCAAAAAAAGCTGGGATAAAAGTGATGAGCTTGCACCACAACGAGATTTAAAGATTTAAATAAACCCAACATTTGGTATGGACTGTTTTTTAAAGACTGAGGAACAAAAGAGAGGTAATAAAGAAATGGACAGAGATGAAGGAAAGAGAAAGAAACTGAGATATCTAAACACATGAAGCTGAAGCTGTCTTTGTTTTAAACACTGAACACGTGTGTGTAACAGGGTCAGGGTTATAGAAAGTTGAAGAGAAGTTTATTTTACTCAGAGCTGCAGACGGGCACAGACTGGTTCTTCAATCAGTTTATCTTACATAACATCAGGATCTTTCTCTACGTCACCGATGAGTGTTTAAGGTGACTAATGCTGTAATATGAGTGTGTGTGTGTGTGTGTGTGTTTTCTCTGACTAATCCTTTAAACCTCAGATTATAAAAACAGGTTTCTTCAGTTTCTTTGTTAAAGGAATAACCGCTGAGCTCAGACTGACGTCTCTCCTCCTCTGCCTTGTTTTTAGGAACACCATCCCGGCTCACCTTCCTCAGGTGAACGGGACCGGGCAGGTAGCCGTGGCAACCAGTCCAGCCCGCCTCACCAAGTCCTGTTCAGTCACCTTCCTCTCCATTCTCAGCTCCAGGTAAAGTTCATTGTAAAGACTGGATTTTGGGTTCAGCAATGTGCAGATCCTGTGAAGATGTGTGGCTCTCGGTAGACCTAATGAGGAAGGAAAACTTAAGACAGTAATTACTTTTTCCACCGCCATCTTCTGGGTAAAACACAGGCGCACAATGAAACCTGCCGTCAGAATCAGTTCATAAGTTAACCCAGTTTAGAGAAGTCAGCTAAATTTCAGATAGCTGAAAGGTTTGAAGACCATCTTACAGTCTGAATCTGAGGCCCATTTACATGACAACGTTTCATCCAAAAATGCTATAACGCAGTAAAAAATATCTGCATTTAAACGGAAATGCTGAGGGACTAAAAGCATGGCTGTGTCCGAAATGGCATACTAACGTACTACACATACTAAGTGTACTGCTTATGAAAGTAGTATGTAGTAGGCACTGCCTACTACATACTACTTTCATAAGCAGTATGTAGTATGACTGTTCAGTTGGGTTCATTTTTGTAGTATGCTACGCTGGTCTTCAGTTTGAAGAAAACGGAAGTTGGCTACGGCTGATTTTTTTTCCCAAAAAAACTTTATTGAAAATGTACAAAGTAAACAAACCACGAGTAACTTATCTGCAAATATATTGCCAGAGAGAGCATTTTATGTTGACTTTCAGTGGTGGAGATGATGAGGATTTAATAAAGATAAAAAAGAAATGGCTCTTACATTTATATTCCTCTGCTACTCCGGTTGTTGTTGCTCTGCTCTCTGCCATTTTAACTTCTGATATGGGACCAGGCGCATTGCATTGTGGGCAACAGTAGGCAAAGCAGACTGGTCCGATGCATACTGTGGATTTTTTTACCGATTCAGTTCGTCATCCGGGTGTTTTTCTCATACTACAACTCTGACATTTGTTCGCATACTGCATACTGCATACTGCATACTGCATACTGCATACTACATTTTGGTCGAATCAGTAGGCACTGCTAGTAAAGTCTGCGAATTCGAAAACGGCCCTTAATAGTGAATGAGATGACAAGATGAGAAGCAACTTAAATGGACTTACCTCTACAGGGAAACCTAAACGTAGAAATAAAGTGCCTGAGGCGACAGACGGAGCATCTGCGGTGTCTGCGAGCAGTAAACATTTTTTTATTTTTTGAAGAGTGATGAATTCGTCTTGAGACCGGTGTTAACTAAAAATCATCCAAATTAAAAGCATATTTTATTATCTCCTTTAAGTTCTTTAACGCTTTGTAAATTGGGCTCTTGTTTTGGAGCCGACCGGAAGTTTCTTCGATAGCATATTGGCGTTCTTAACAGAATGTCCGAAATGTCGCAATTAAATTTGTATCCGTGCGTTTTATGGTCCAAATGACCACATTTTGGTATTCTATGTGATGACTTTCTCTCCTAAAACGTTCTTAAAACTTTCAAATGTGGAGAATCAACAGAGATATTGGATAGCCTGGTGTGCTTCCATAGACTTATGTGTGCTTCCAATTTTTGTCGTCGGAGGTTTTGAAATGCATCATGGGAAACTGAGTAGTAAACTACAGTGTAAACGGTTGGCACTCTAATCATACTTATAGTATGTAGTATACAGTATATACACAATGACCATGTAGTATGTAGTACGTTAGTATGCCATTTCGGACACAGCCCATATCTGTGTTACCTGATGTCAAAGCCCTGTAGTAAGCATGCTAGGCCTGTAGTGGGCGCTATAACTGTCTTGTCCAGAAGCCCCAAAGAAGAGTTGAGCCGATCATCTGGTGTATTGGTGAATACTAAGTGCAGAAGTGGAGAAACAGATGCACATTTTGTTGAAAAAAGTTAGAAGATTGAGCAGCACAAGCACAATACTTTGGTCCACGACGATTGTAACAACGGTATTGTTGTACTGTTGTAAGCACTTGTGCGAAGCAGAGCATGACATCAGCGTTTCCACAGAAAATGCTGGCTTTCTGTTAACATAGCAATGGTGTCGACAGCGTTCAGAAAAATTCCTCTCTGGAGGCCATGGTCAAAAGTTTGCGTTTTAGGTCAGCTAAAACACTATTTTTGTGTAAACCCGAGGCTGAAACCCAGCAAAACTTTTACCTTTCAGCCTAAATACGTTGTATTAACTGTCATGTTAACAGCTCCTGAGTGACCACAGAGTCTTTAGGATAAGGGAGGAAGTATAAATGCTGCCGATCTCGTCCCTCACTGACTCAAACCTGATCTGTTTCAGGTGCGCTCTCCATTCCCCATGATCCCCATTGGAGGAATCCAGATGGTACACTCCGTCCCCACAGCCGTCACCACACCTCTGGGCCAGCAGGGGGCGCAGCAGAGCACGTCCCGCCTGGTGCTGCAGAAGAGCACGTCAGAGGACTCCTCCAGCGAGGCTCACTTCACATCCTTCACCGAGAGAGGAGCTCAAGGAGGAGGAGGAGGAGGAGGTGAGAGGCCAAGGGAGGCCCCGTCGCCTCACCCCTCACCTCAGGAGAGGGAGGGGAGGCAGGAGCAGGAAGAGAGCATCAGCACCTGCACCAAGGCCATCGCCTCGCTCTGCATTGATACCGAGGAGCTCGCAGAGAGAGGTGGAGGAGTAGGAGGAGTGGGAGAGAAGGCGTCCTCCTCTTCCACTCCTGCTCTGTCCCCCGACTCCCAACTCCATCAGAACTCCCCGTCTCCTCACCCCTCACCATCACCGGGGATTCAGCACTTTAGCAGCCTGGAGCTGAGGCCTCCTCTCCACCCGTCAATCCCAGCCTCCTCTCCTTCCTCCTCCTCCTCCTCTTCCTCTCCTCGCCCGCTGAGCCCAGGATCTGAAACCCTTCAGCCTCCAGCGTCGTCCAAAAGTCTGAAGCTGGAGAGAGAGCGGGAGGCCGAAAGCACAAAGAGGAGCAGAGACGTGTCGTAGGAGGAGACGAGGAGGAGCACGACAGAGGACTTTATTTCTTTAGGGATGAAAGGAAGGGATGAAGAGCGACTCAGAGAGGAAAAAGGACTTTTGCACACTTTACACACACACACACTTCAATTTCTACAAAGACGACCTTCATCACACGATGCATCACAGAGACACAGACTGAACCTGCATGTGTGACGCTGCAGTCTGAGACTTTTTATTTAAGACTTTCAGAGAGGACGTGTGAACACCTTTACCTGTACGAGAACTAAACACCAACACATGAGCCCGACCAAATCTGAGCGACGACATGGAATGGACTCAATGGTACGTCAGCAAACACAGCCACTCAGACAGCGATGTGTGTGCCTTTTCTTTACTCTTACGTTTGTTTGCTGCTTATTTTCTGGTAAGCAGACAAAGCAGGAAGGTAAATGTAAATAAATACTATCACGTATCAGCTTTGTAATAATGCAACTTTCTCCCCCTCCTCCCCTTTTCTCCCTCACCCTCCCCCTGTGTTTCTGTTTTTTTGTTATGGACACCTTAAAGTCTCAACAAGCGATGTGAAGTTATGGATATTGCTATTATTACGTACGGTTGCACTAAAACATATTTTTATATGAGTGAAATTTTAAAAAATGGCTTTTTTTGTGTACAGCAGCGATTCTATAATACTATTTATTATTGTTACCATGTTTCATAAAATTGTACATTTTTTCTTAAATGTCGTGGATGCCTTTTTCTATGTATGTAAAGCATGGGGGTTTTTGCTATTGCTAACATTAGGGTGAGGATATGTACACTGTAATATGGCTTTATATATGTTAGACCTCTTTATATACGTCTGAGGGTTTACTCTGGCGTATAAACACACATAGACGTAAGATTTACCATGATATTTACCCAGCATATGAAAACATACGTTATAAAGAGTCTATCAACCTGTCTATCTATCTATCTATCTATCTATCTATCTATCTATCTATCTATCTATCTATCTATCTATCTATCTATCTATCTATCTGCACTTAACACATAGAAATCATCACATTTAGGCTTGTACATTTTCTCACTGCTCGTGGTTTCTCTCTTTTCTACTTTCTTTCTTTCTTTCTCTCTCTCGTGGTGACCTTTTCTTTACACTCTCAGCATTAACTGAATGAACGCGCCTTTTATTGCACCGTGGCATTACGCTCAGCTGTTGGTTTTGAACCCCCCTCCTCCTCCTCCTCCTCCTCCTTCACCTCGATTCTCGCTGGTATCACTCTCTACGCTGATGACAAACTCCTCTTCAGATTTCTGCATACGGGGGAAACATTCCAGTCCATGTAAATAATCATTCAACTCCCCCAAACTCCAACCTTTACGTACATTTTCTCGGCATTGATGCACATTTGGGCCATGGCAATCAACACATCAAACTCTTTATTTAACGGCTTTATTTCCGGAAGACACTTTTAGAAACAACAAAACACCAAACTCTGATGAATGCACCTTATGTTTTAATGGATCTCTGCTTTGAAGAGCCAGCTCTCTGATCATTTTTTTTTTTTTTGGCAAACTTTATTTTTGATTGAATTGATCCGGAGGAGAACTGCTCTGCACTCTGAACCCTAAATTGTAAAACCACATTTATCAGTTGTGACATTGATGCTTTCTGCACTGCTTTCTTTAACCCTGCCGTGATCCCTCTTCCTCCTTCTCCTCTTCTTCTTCTTCTTCTTGATATCTTTTGTGTAGCTAAGCAATATTTAGCCAAAACTCTGCTCACCAGCAGGGAATGTATTTGTTGCAAGGCAACAACAATCGTACTTTAAATCCTCGAATCAGGAGCTGAAGGGAGCGGTTTGGGGTTGTGGTGTTTCAGTGACACAGCTCTTTTCTTTGACAGTTCTGGGTGGAGTCGGGCAGGCTGCAATGTGAGTGTGTACAGTATCTAATTGTATCAGTGTGTATTTGACCAGTATATCCTCTTCTTACGACTTTTTTCTATTTGGATCCTCCCTCTGTTATGTACACTTATCATGACGACAATGATGTCTTTAAAAAAATCTCTTTCTCTCTTTCGAAGATATCAAAGCACAAAGTCATTCTTTACAGATGACGACAACACAAAAAAAGGACAAAAAAAGTAAACGTGCATATAAAAAGGGTAACGTTTGTGACGGTGTTCTGTGGAATTAATACAAATATCATGTATGAACCCAGCTGCAACAAGGAAGCGCAGTAGACGTGGAAAAAAGGATTGTTGTTTTCAAATAAATATGAATAGAATCACTGGTTTGACTCAGCTCCTTATTTTGATGCCATGTTCTCATGTCTGTACTGACTGAGTTTTAATGTTTGTGCTTTTACTGCTTGTGAAGCTAACTTAAATGGCTTTTATGTCAAGGGGCAACATACTGCAAGGAGTTATGATGACACAGAAGCAGCTGTCAGTATCTTAGAGTATCCCAAAGACACACTGAACACATGCTTCAGCTCATTCTGTCTGCTTCACATGAAATCCACAACAACAGAGGCCAACAGAAGGCCCTATACCCATTAGTAATAGAAATAGAAGACCCATTAGTCAGAAAATTCAGAAGACCCAATTGTCAGAAAGCTCATCAGTCATAAATTTCAAAAGGCTTGTAAGTCAGCAGGCTTGTAAGTTAGAGGATCCGCATATCAGAAGACCTGTTGGGTGTAAAACTCAGAAAGCCCATTAGTCATAAGGCCTGCTAGTCAAAACTCAGAAGGCCCATTAGTCTGAGGGCCATTTTTCATAAAATTCAGAAGACCCATAGTTAGAAAAAAGCTGGTTATGAAACTCAGAAGGCCCTTTGGTCAGGAAGCTTGTTAGTCATAAAACTCAGAAGATCCTTCGGTTGGAAGAAAGTTGGTTATAAAACTCAGAATGCCCTTTGGTTGATAGAGCTGTTAGAAAGATAGAAAACCCCACTGTCAGCGAATTCAGAAGACCCATTAGTCAAAAATTCAGAAGGTCCATTAGTCAGAAGCCCCATTAGTCATAAAATTCAGAAAGCCTGTTAGTCAGAAGGTCCTTTATCCCATTAGTCATAAAATTCAGAAGACCCCATATTCAGAAGGCCCTTTAGTCAGACAATTCAGAAACCCCATCAGTCAGAAAGTCAGAGGGCATTTTATTCAAAAGCCCATTTGTTCAAAAACCAAAAGGCTGTTAATCAGAAAACAAGTTCAGATGTAAGAATATTAACAAAATTTCCTTATCTGTTTTTATCGTTTTAATTTAAGCTACATGTACAGCACTTTGTTTACAGCTGTGGTTGTTTTTAAAAGTGCTTTATAAATAAAGTTGGTATGGTAAAATCCAAATTAATATATCACCAACAGGCCTTCTGAGAATAGGGCAGATGCCCGTTAGGATCATATGAGGGTTGAAGGACTTTTTTCAGAACCAGGTAATGAGACAAAATCTACTATTTAGTCATGTTTGTTGCCTGGGTTAACATCTTTGGTTTGACTGTTGTGTCCTAAATTTGCCTGCATTAGCCTGTCTTGAAATGTAAAACCAACCTGAAAAGTAAAAGCTTCAGTTCCTGATATATCTTCAAGAGGCTGTCTACAGATACGGCAAAAACCATATATAAACATACTACCTGTTTCAAAACATGATGACAGGTGATTCTTTTTTGTAACTTAGGTAATAGATCAACATTAATTTCATGGTGAATCACCCAATTTTCGGGGCTCTCCATGGCCAAGCCTTCAGATTTTTGTGGGGATACTTAAATTTTTCCCAGTTACATGTTACTCCTCGTGCTTCCTCCAGCAAACTGAGATAAAATACACAGCATTATCACAAGCTTTTATGGAAAGAAAGAAGCCCTGAAATAATTGATTGGATGATATTTAACTGTAAAGCTGTCAAAATACATTTAAAAAAATAAGGCTGACTTTGGATCTGTAGATTTAGTCTGTGTGCTCAAAGGAAAAGTTTGTTAATTGAAACGAGTAATTCAAATCTCACCAGAACCCAACCAAACAAGATGTAGCTCACACAGGTGACTAAGGTGAAGCCTTCACCCTCACCTAAGCTCTGTAGATCCAAACAGCCAGGGTAGGATCTTAATGAAGGTGAGTTGTGTTTTTATCAAACTGCTTTGAGTAAATATCTGATTATCTGCAGAGATATTACCGTCAGATGAAGAAACTGACTGCTCTGTTGGAAACATCCTCTGTGAGAAAGGTCAGCTGATGAGCCCTCACACAGCTGACTCTGAGTGTGTCTAAGTCTTTCTTCTGTCTTCACCTCCTCCCTCTTTCTCTCCATTTCTCTCATTTCTAATTTTAAAGCAGCTCCTGTCATTAGCCATGTCCCACATATGTCTACCTGTCTGCTTTTCTGCTCTTTCTTCCCTTCCTGCTGACACATCTGGGTTGGTGTCAACTTACATTCATCCCGTCAGTCTGTCCATGTGTCGCAGCGTCCCGTGGCCTTTGATTGGAGATGATCAAGCGAGTTATTTTGGTCCTGATTAGCGTTTGGAGGGATCACTTTCATCACTAGTTTGTGAGCTGAGAAACAGAGGGGGGGAGGGAGGGAGACGAGTTTTCACAGTTCAGCTCAGTGAGCATATGGAAGAGTCCCCTGAGACACTTAGTGTGTGTGTGTGTGTGTGTGTGTGTGTGTGTGTGTCAGTGCCTTTGTGTCTGTATTTGGAGGTGTGTAAGTATGTTACCAGCATGCATGTGTTATAGGAGATTGTAACTAAATGAGTGAACAAATAAAATCCTTTGTTAAACAGCAATTAGTCATCTGTACCTTGAGCCCCGTGGATTTAAAGGGGCTGTGAGGAGTTTAAAAGTGATCTTAAAAAGTCTCCCTTCTAGATATATGCCAGATCGTAATCCAGACTTTAAAATGATACTATCAGCACCAATGTAGGTTACTTTGAAATGCTACTTTGTAGCGACTTGTATTAGTTTTCTACTAGGGTCAAGCAGGACCAAATGGCATGCCCAAGTCACTATGACAACACCACGCCGGCTAATTTAAAAATGAGAAATCTACTTTTTCCCTGCTTGAAAACAATTACTTTGATTAATTCTGTAGTATTGGTGGAAACAGGAGCCTAACTGCCAGACAGAAAAAGTACAGAAGAGCAGAAGAAAGCTAAACAGGAGAGTGATAGAGCACAAGCTAATGGCTAAAACATGAGCTAAGCTGTTTGTGCTAATGTTCATTCCAACCCACTGTCAGCAGTTATTCTGCAGTGGTCTGTTCAAACTTGAGAGTCTATTAATAAAATGAAGAGGGAGGTTATGTCAGCTCTGCTTGGTTACATATTACAGACATGTCTCACAGCACTGGGCTGTCTCTGCTACCTATGGGCCACTATTAAACTACTGTACAAACTGACAGTTTGCTTGTTGTCACATTAGCCTACAGATATGTCATGGCACCAGGCTGCTAGTAGCGCTTCTTACGGTACAAATTTACATTTGCTTGTTGCTTTAAAAGTCACATTGTTACGACAGTGTGCATGAGACTCCTGGCCAAAAGGTGGTGAGCCAGCCACATTAAAACAGATCCTACTCATAGCATCTTCAAAAAAAATTAATATCTATATGTGTCTAAAGTCTGTGTCCAACAATCTGTCCCCATTGCATAGAGCCTACTGACAGAAAAAGAAGACCAACAGCGTTAGGGCCATGCATGGACACAGTAAATGAGGTGGACTGGCTCATTAAGACAGAAGTTTTTCCAGCTCAGTAAGACATCCAGGAATTTTCAGCACACTGCAGGTTTGACTCTTTTTCACAAACTAAATTTTCACCAAATTGGTGGTCACTGCTGGGATACAAGGCGGTTTGGAAAACAGCATCTCACACATGATTTCGTAGCTGCCTTTTGGACATTATTTTGGTTTCTCTGCTTCCTTGGAGCCTTAAATGCAGGATTATTCATGAAGATGTTTCCTGTGCTGGTTCTGAGCTTTCCTTTGTAGCTTGGTTAGCTTTACCTGAACATGAGCCATCTCTTTACCTTCGGTGGTTTTTCTCTCAAGTTATTCTTTTTGTTTTATATTGACAGAGTATGTTTGAGATAAACAGACACTGCAGTCTGGATGGTGTGGATTTTGTCCGATCAGGTTGGTAAAAAGGTGAAAGATTTCTGAATCCAGATGATTTTAGATGAAATAAAACATTTTAAAGACAATTCCCCTGTGTGCATTAATAACACAGAGTGTCTGATCTCTCTGTTCTTTCCTCCACAGATCCTTTAACCACATGTCAAACAGGACTCCGTGAGGCTAAACAGATCTATGAGTGGATTAAAGCAGCAGGTGTCTTAGTGGAAACAGACTGTGACAGGTTTTTATTTGTCTTCTTTAACTACGGTAACCAGGGAGGAAAAAATTCGACTTGAGGCTCAATTTGGACCAAAATTGGTCTCCGCTTGAGCTCCAGCGTCTCCACCAACGCTTCACAAATCTGTACAGATCTGCTTCCTCCCACACAGGAGAGAGTCTGAGAATGTTTTTATTCATTTTGAGATTTCATTGCTGCCTGAAGGAATCAGAAACATCCCAGAGACAGCCGCCTGTCGCTGACAGAGGAAACACCTAGGAGACAGAATGAACCAGGGTGAAGAGCTGCAGTTCCTTGAGTGTCCTCTTGAGGCTGTGTGTCTGTCAGTGGTCTAAAAAGGTTAATTTTTTCTGACACCATAAAGTAAAGCTCCATTTCCACCCAGTGGTCTGGTATGGATCAGAACAGTTTGGTATGGGTTGGACCAGTAAGTCTGATCCTGTTTGGGTTTCCACTGTCAACCGTGCCCTTCTTGGTTGGCGGTGTGCAAAGGCTGTGTTTTGCTTTCCGCACAAACGCGATGTCTGGTAATCAGACGCATGAGATCTGTGTGAGAGATCCATCTGAGAGAACGCATGAGGTGCGGCATCCGTTGGTGTCCATTCCCAAACTGCAGGGGACGATGTATCACAAACATACATCTACCAAATTACTAAACGAGAGTCAAAGAAGTTTGGCTTTGTTTATAACTTGACATTTCCCGGTAATTTTGACCGATTTCTCTTTTCTGCCGAGAGTGACCGCAATTTCACGACATTAATTATTTACTACTTATCACAGTAATTTCTGTGTGAAGAGTCATAGAGATGCCTGTATTTCTGCTCTTCAACCACTAGGAGATCCCGTTCTTCCTCCATCTTGTCTGTCATCCGGCAGGTTAGAAATTTTCGAGTGCACGCGAGGAAATATTCATTGTGAAAGGGACCACTCCAAGGCGCGTAGGTTCATGAATGACAGCATTTGTCCACAGGAAGCCGCGTCAAGCATAAATCAGCCTTATGCTGGATGTGGATATTATTACATAGCTATTGTGTAGCATCAGCTACGTTATAGCGTGATGCCATAGCAGCACAATACAGTGTACCCCACTAATAAATCTACTGAAGAAGAAAAACACAATGGCTTTGTGATGCTATTTTCCAAACAATAAGAAAGTTTCCTTCACAAAGTCAACTGGAGATGTAATTATGACAGGGTTCTGTGTTGTTCTTTTTTACTGCTGTTGCACAGGAAGTGATGATTCTTTTAACCAAAGGACTGCAGTGTTTCTAGCTCCACCTTCTGGGTCAGATCAGTATGTCTCGTACTCAAACAGAAGGGTACCAAAAAAGTGGCAGTATGCGTCAGTAATTTGGGGACCTGCCCTGGTTTTAGTCAAAGGACATGCCACAAAATGTGTGCCATACCAAAACGAACTAAACTAAACCGCTTAGTGGAAACAGGGCTGAACACTATTCTTGTGACTTGTCCCGCTTCAGGTAGGACAATCAAACCTCTATAAATCAGCTGACAGACAACAAAATCACATGACCTCTGAGGAAGACTGCAGGAAGTTTGTAGTTAAAACATTTAAGGAGAAAAAAACTCCCACCGTAGTTTTGCTTTATCGAGGTGACAAGGGAGAAGAAGACAAACTCAGACAAGCGGAGCTCATTAAATTACCATAACTCTTCAACTTTTTGGGCAAAATCAAAAAATCAAGCAGTCCCTTAAAGAAGAGAGGATGAGCTTTCAGGGCATGATCTTTGACTCTTTTAAGGACAAAACAACAACAAAAATTCAACATAGCTCGAATGAGACTTGGGCGATACTTGGGCTGAAATGACCATAGGGCTGAGTATCAGAGTGTTAACAGCTAAACTGAGACTCATCTGCTGCAGAAAAACAGGAGATCTTTGAGGGGATGTCAAGAAACAAAAGTTTATTTTGCAGAAAAATCTACAGGAGGGAACTCAAGGTCAACATCAGAAATACAAAAAAAAAATAGATATTGTCCCCCGAGGCGTACGTCATTCTCAGAGAAATATCAATGTGCTGGAACTGATTAAAAAAAAGGATGAGAGAAGATGAGACTCTGCAGTTTACAAAAATGAACCTGAAAGAAACAAATGATAGAGTTAAAGGGATGAAATGATAGAAAAAGAGATACAATTTTAAAAAAGAAAGAGGTAAACAGTAAGATGTACAGGAGGTGATAAGAAGAGGAAAGGTTGAATTGAAGTTTAAAGACTCAGAAGTAGAAAGGATGAAAACAGGAGCCACAGAGGTGAGCTAGAAGATGCAAAAAGATGAGTAAAAAAAAAGAGAGAAATCTTCCTCCTCTTGAGTCACCAAGAGAATAAATCCAGAGAAGAGGAGGAGGTGAATCCAAATTCGTCATGTTTAAAGATCGATGACAAATAAAGACATGGAGACGAGGCAACACATTCCAACAAAACAAAGAGAAACACAAAGACACAAAGTGAAACAAAGAGTGGAGAGAGGATGAAAAACGAGGATGGAAATTTAATTATTGGGAAAGATTTATGGAAACCAGGAGAAAGAGAAGGTAAGAGAGGAAAAACAAAGAGGTGTTCCTGCTGTTGCATCAAAAATTAGACAAGAAGAAAGATGGGCTGATATGGCTGAAGCTCCACGCTGACCCCTTTGGGAAGACTGTGGTACTGCAGTACAGGAGACAAGAAAATTGTTGTTTTTCTACAGTTTCCTGGAAGCAGGTCAGAAAGAAGGCCATAAAACGCCCTGAGTCATGAGGACAGCGGGGTTTAAAATAAGACAAACATTATTTCATCAAGAGGACAGGAACCACACCTCAAACATGAAAGAGTCACAAAGGAAAAACAGGCGGACTGCTCCTTTAGAGAGCAGCCAGAGACTTCCAGGTAGCAGCTGGCACCAGAGCCAGAGAGAAAAGAGCTGACTCTCACTTCTCTGAGCTGAATTACTCCAAGAGCAGGTGTATCTGTGATTCACACTGTTACTGTAACCAGCTCTGAGTGTGTGTGTGTGTGCGTGTGCGTGTATGTGTGTGTGTGTGTGAGCTCCATGCCTAAACAAAACCAGATGCCGACAGAGAACACGAGTGGTTTGTTTACGGCCGTTTGTTTGCTGGTTGTTTACCAGGACGCTCTGAATTGTTTGTGGTTGGTTGAAGCTCGATGTGTCTCCGCCTGCAGAGACTAAAGAAAGGATATTTATTCAAACTCTGAGCTCTGAATTGATCCCATTAAAGTGACAGACCTAAATCATCACTTCATGAGAAGAAAAGAAAAGTTATAACTGGTTTAATGTGGAGAGCAGATGGGAAGACAACGCTTAGCGGTTATGTAACGCCTGATGCTCTCAGAGACATCGCCTTTTGAGTACGCCGTTCCCTGACCACCATCTTGTTTTATAGTGAAATAAAGTTTGACAGAGGGTGGAGATGTTCAACTTAAAGGGACTGTGGGGAGTTTGAAAGTGATCTTGAAAAAGTCTCCCTTCTAGATATATGTCTGACCATAATCCACACTTTAGATGACTGGCAGGACATAGCTATCCAGGATTTACTAACGTTACACATTATGAACATGTCTTAGAGCACCAGGCTGCCAGCAACGCTAAATATAGATGGTTGCTAAACTAAATATAAACTGACTGTGTGCTTTTTTCGGTGTTAGCCTACAGATAGGGTTGGAGCACCGGGCTGCCGATAGCACTACATATAGCCGGTGTTCTGCCGAGTTGTCCTACCTCCGCGAATCGTCCTACCCGTAGGATGAAATGACAGACTTATCTGCCGAGCTGTCCTACCTCGTCAGAAAATGCAACCGTGCGATTCACGTTTCTTTTGTCTTGGTTTCTGTTCTTTTCAAAGGCCTTTTCATGTAAATAGACCACTTAATAGCAGGAAGTCAGAATGTGCTTCCACATAGATCTATGTGTACGACGCTTTGGCGGAAGAAAAATCCCCGTCAAATCACACTTCTACATAGATATTAGCAGGTAGGATCATTTAACAGTTAAAAATACCCTGTCAAATCACGCTTCCACATAGATATAAGCAGGTAGGATGATTTGACAGTGAAAAAATGCCCTGTCAATTAATGCTTCCACATAGATAAATGCAGTTAGGATGATTTGACAGTTAAAAATTCCCTGTCAAATCATGCTTCCACGTAGACGCATGCGGGTAGAACTGCCTGTATCTCACCTTGTTGTGTTTCAATAAATTTTCATACTACATTGATCTATTTTTAATCATTAATTTATTCTTTCTTTTGTTCTTTTGAAAAGAAGTAAAATGCTCATTCCCAGGAAGTATTAAAAAGAAAACTGTTTTCACCGTTTTCCTGAATAAACAGCCGATTGGTAGGACGATTCTGTGCTGTTGTCGTTCAGGCGATGCTGTTGACTCGTGCGCATGCGCAGTGATGCAAAGTAGGACGTCTCGATGGGTAGGACAACTCGACAGAACACCGGCTCGATGTCACGTTTCAAACCGTAGCGCTATGTAACTGTACTGACAAATACCTTACCTCAGTGTGTTGTAGCTGGTAAAAAGTTGTCTTGACCAAAGGGAGGTTTGTGTCGATCCGATCTCCATTTAATTCCAAAACAAACTCACACTTCACTGAAAGTAATTTACAACAGTGTGCGTGAGACTCCAGGCCAGAAGGTGGTGAGGGAGTGCAACCAAAACAGATCCTCCTCATTGTATCTTTAAGAAAATAAAGAGTAAATGCCAGCTTTAAAAGAAAAGATGAATATTCATGTCACATCATTTACATCAAATCACAAAATGATTAAAAGTAAGAAATCCAATAAAATTAAGTTTTAAGGCAATATCAAACCACACGAAGAGAAATCTGGAAGTCAGCTGACAGTAAACAATCATTAACACGCAAAGAGACCTGAAGAACTGCAAAACTTATCCAGTTCAAAAGATACTAAGTAAGAGTACAACTAAGGATGAGGAGCATCGCAACAAACATGTCAAATCAGAAGTCATCGTATTGTAAAAGAAAAAACTGCATTGTTACCAGATTAATGATGTAACTTTATGCGTTGTTATGATTCCAGATAAATTGCATACTGTTACAAGGAGTAGGCCATAATGTGACAAGATCAAGTTTCTCCAAGAAATTTTGTAACCAGGTAAAATTCATAATGTAACAGGATTAAAGTGGTGATGTTCGAAAATTAGGTGTGAACAAACACAGAAACAAGATTGAATTTCTAATAATTTAATCTAACTTTTTAAGGTAACAACTAAAGAAACAAGATTCAGACACAGAGAGGACAGGTTAATATTGAAATACTACAAGATCAAAGTTATAAAGTGACAGGATTTAAGTCACAACATGACAGGATTAAAGTTGTTTTGTGACAGGATTGAAGTTGTAGGTTGTAACGTGAAAAGTTGAAAGTCATAAAGATACTAGATTTAAGTAACATGACAAGATTCAATTAGTAGAAAATTGACATCATATATTATGTGATAGGACTGAAGTTGTAAATCTGCCAAGACTGAAATCATAACGTGACAAGATAAATGTCGTACTTTGTCAAGTTGTTATGATCAAAGTTATTAATTGTAATGTGCTAGGATTTTGATTGTTAATTGAATCGTAACAGGATTTAAGTCAATAATGTAATGTCGGATTAAACTCCTTAAGTAAAAAGTCAACATGTGACAGGATAAAAGTGGAAATATTACAAGATTTGAGTTGAAAGTTGTAACTTTTTGACAAGATATAAATTGCAAGGTTAGAGTCAAATTATATTATGACAAAAATGAATTTATAAATTGTAACATAAAGATATTAAAGTCAAAAGTTACAGGATTAAAGCTGTGATATTACAAGGTTAAAGTTGTTTAAAATTATGTTATTAAGTTATGAGAAAAAATTCATGATGCTGCAGGAAAGATCAAAGTTACTTTTGTTACAGAATTTAGTCGTAATGTTACTAAATTAAGTTCAATGTCACAAGAAATAAAGTGGGAATAGCAGATTTTTGGATTATGTTGGTGATTAAGGATCTTAGGTGAAGTGTTTGCAATCTTTCAGGACTCCAACAACAAACTGGGAAGGAAAAACAAAGAGGTTTGACAAGGCTCATCTACAAGGACCCAGGCGCACGACTTGTATGAGCTTTAAAGGGTTTTATTACCAAAAAGATGTATAGAACAAAAAAATGAACAAAAACCTCAGCAGGTGCTGGAAAACCACAAAACTGAAAATCACAGGAGAGCCTGGCCTAAACACACTTGGAAACAAAATTCTCTACTTGATACATCAGCAAAAATTATCTGGCATGACGAGACAAACAGACACAGGACAAAGGGAGACGCAGACTATATATACAAGAGGTAATGAGCCACAGGTGGAGACAATGAGGGCGGGGTCAACAATCACAAGAGCGGGAAACACACCAGGACAGGAAGTGAAGTAATCTGAAACAAGAGGAGAGCCATTACTACAACATAAAAACCAGACAGGACAACAAAATATCACACTGAACTAAGGATGTGAGTTAACATATGAGACGAGACATAACAGTACCCCCCCTTTTATGGACGACTCCAGGCGTCCCAAGACTCCTGGATTGCCGTGAGAAGAAGTCCTTGATGAGGTCTTTATCAATGATAAAACTTGCTGGGATCCAGGACCTTTCCTCTGGACCATACCCCTTCCAGTCTGCCAAAAACTGCTTTCCCCGCCCTCGCCTCCTGACAGCCAGGAGGCGTTTAACCGTGTACGCTGGTCCTCCATCTATCATGCGGGGAGGGGGAGGAGGTTTACCCACAGGAACCAGAGCACTCTCTTTGACCGGCTTGATCTTTGAAACATGAAAGGTGGGGTGCACTCGTAGAGACCTGGGGAGGCGAAGGCGGACAGACACAGGGTTAACAATTTTTGAGATGGGATAAGGACCCACAAACCTGGGAGCCAGCTTCCTGGATGCCACATTGAGGGGTAAGTCCTTGGTGGAAAGCCACACACTCTGCCCTGGTTTATAAACAGGAGCCCGACCTCGATGTTGATCAGCAGCTTTCTTCATGCGGGCAGAGCTGCGCATAAGAGCACGGCGTGCTGCTGCCCAAACCTTGTGACAGCGGCGAATCAGAACATGGGCTGAAGGAACTGTCACTTCTTCCCCACTTTCAGGAAACATGGGAGGTTGGTATCCATAGCAACACTGGAATGGGGTCAAGCCGGTAGCTGAGGTAGGAAGCGAGTTGTGGGCAAACTCAACCCACATAAGGTGTTTGCTCCAGGAAGACGGGTTCTGTGAGACCAGGCAACGAAGACAGGTCTCGAGCTCCTGATTCAGCCTCTCTGTTTGCCCATTGGACTGTGGATGATAGCCCGATGAGAGACTCACAGTAGCTCCAATCAATGAGCAGAATTCCTTCCAGAACTGAGACACGAACTGTGGACCCCGGTCAGACACAATATCCCTGGGAAATCCATGAACCTTGAAAACATGATTCAACATAGTTTCTGCCGTCTCTTTGGCAGACGGTAATTTTGGCAAAGGGATGAAATGAGCCATTTTGGAGAATCTGTCCACCACCGTCAAGACAGTGGTGTTACCTTGAGACACTGGGAGTCCTGTGACAAAAACCAGGGATATGTCTGACCAGGGTCGGCTGGGTATGGGCAGCGGCTGCAGTAATCCACTCGGAGCTGTAGAGGGCGTCTTGTTGCGGGCACAAACGGGACAGGCCGCCACATAATCCCTCACCGCCTTCTCCATAGCTGGCCACCAGAACCTTTGCCTCATGACAAACAGAGTACGCTTCACCCCAGGATGACAGGTAAGCAAGGAGGTGTGTGCCCAGTGGATGACCTGTGACCTTACCACCTCAGGCACAAACAACCTCTTAGGAGGGCAACCACGAGGCGCTGGGTTATCACCAATAGCTTGCTTTACCACAGATTCTATCTGCCAAGTCACCGCTCCAACCACACGGTTCAGTGGAAGGATGGGTTCAGGCTCCTTGGCATCTGGCTCAGACTGAAAAAGGCGGGACAATGCATCAGGTTTGACATTCTTTGACCCAGGCCGGTATGACAGGGTGAAATTAAATCTGTTGAAAAACAAAGTCCACCTGGCCTGACGAGAATTCAGTCTTTTTGCTGACTTAATGTACTCCAAGTTCTTATGATCTGTCCACACAAGAAATGGGTGCTCAGCCCCTTCCAACCAATGTCTCCACTCTTCTAATGCTTCCTTGACAGCCAACAGTTCCCTGTTCCCCACATCATAATTCCTTTCAGCTTGAGAGAACTTACGAGACAAAAAGGCGCAGGGATGGAGCTTGTTGTCCTTAGCAGACCGTTGGGAAAGAACCGCACCCAGGCCCTCCTTGGAGGCGTCCACCTCCACCACGAACTGTCGGTGAGGGTCAGGAATGGTGAGCACAGGAGCAGAGGTAAACAAAGTCTTGAGCTTCCGGAAGGCAGCCTCTGCTTGAGGATTCCACTTGAACTGAACATTAGCAGACGTGAGTGCATGCAAAGGTGCAGCAATAGTGCTAAAATGTCTGATAAATCTGCGGTAGAAGTTAGCAAAACCTAGAAACTGCTGGACTTGTTTCTTTGTAGTGGGCGTTGGCCAATTGGCCACTGCACTAACCTTTGCGGGGTCCATAGTAACCTGATCAGGAGCGATTATGAAGCCCAGGAAGGAGACTGATTGGACGTGGAAGTCACACTTTTCAGCCTTTACAAAGAGCTGGTGTTCCAGGAGACACTGCAGGACTTGACGGACATGCTTGACATGTGTTTCCTCATCAGGAGAAAAAATCAGTATGTCGTCTAGATAGACAAACACGAACAGGTTCAAAAAATCTCTCAGTACATCGTTCACCAAGGCCTGAAACACGGCAGGAGCATTAGTGAGGCCAAAGGGCATCACTAGATATTCATAATGACCTGTGGGGGTGTTGAAGCCTGTCTTCCATTCATCCCCCTCCCTGATTCGGACCAGATGATAAGCATTTCTTAAGTCCAGTTTAGTGAAGATCTTAGCTCCCTGCAACTGTTCAAATGCTGTAGATATGAGAGGAAGGGGATACCTGTTTTTGATGGTGATGTTGTTCAGCGGGCTGTAATCAATGCACGGGCGTAGAGACCCATCCTTCTTTTCCACAAAGAAAAAGCCGGCTCCAGCCGGGGAAGAGGAAGGGCGGATCAACCCAGACTTTAGTGATGTGGAGATATATTCCTTCATAGCCTCCTTTTCAGGACCTGAAAGAGAATACAGTCTTCCCTTGGGAATGGTCGCCCCAGGCTGTAAGTCTATAGGGCAGTCATAAGGCCGGTGAGGAGGCAGGGAAGTAGCACGGGCCTTATTAAAAACTTCTTTCAAGTCCCTGTAGCAAGACGGTACTTTGGACAAATCGGGATAGTCCTTACTCCGGTCATTATCAATCTTAACCAAACCAGAGTGTACCTGAAAACATGACTCTTGGCAGCCCTTTCCCCACCCCTCAATTTCCCCTGACTTCCAGTTAACGTGTGGATTATGTTTCTTAAGCCAGGGATAGCCCAGGATCAGAGGATGCTGTGCAGAGTGGAAAAGGTGGAAACTGATGCGTTCACTATGTGACCGATTAACGGTCATCTTGAGAGGTTCAGTTACATGGGAGACATCAAACAACAATCGTCCGTCCAGGGCACTAGCAGTTAATGGCTGCGGCAAAGGGGAGTACTTCAATCCTAGTCTTTTAGCTAACCCCCAATCCATCAAACTCTCGTCCGACCCTGAATCTATAAGAACCTCCTGAACAAAAGTCTGGTTTCTAGTTTGAATATTTACCTTGGTCAAAGTGCGAGCGGGATAGTCAGAGGAAGTCACAGGGCTCACCAGCACCCTCTGTCTCACTGATGAGCCTTGTCTTTTACCGGGCAAGCCGCCAGGAGATGTCCAAGCTGCCCACAGTAAAAACATCTCCCCTCCCGCAGACGGCGCTGTCTTTCAGCAGAAGACAGCTTAGTACGCCCCAGCTGCATCGGCTCCTCTGTGCTGCTGACATTTGGTGATGACTCTGGGTTCATGGGCCGTGGAAACTGTAGCCCACCTTCCTGGTGGGGTCGGATAGGGTGCCCCGTGTGGGGAGGCTGAGGCAGGGATTTCATTTGCTTCTCTCGCATTCTTTCTTGGAGCCTATTATCTATTCGAATGGCTATAGCAATAGTTGAGTCCAAGTCTGTAGGCATGTCTAACGGAGCCAGTTGGTCTTTAATAGGATCAGAAAGTCCATGCAGAAAAGCGTCACAAAGCGCTGAATCGTTCCAGCCACTGTCAGCAGCTAGTGTCCGGAACTCAATAGCATAATCAGCTACTCGTCGCTGGTTTTGTTTTAAATGAACTAAGGCTCGGGCTGCCTCACGGCCTGGCGTAGTGTGGTCAAAAACCTTACGAAGAGTGTCAGTGAACTGCTTCAACGATTTGCATATGGGTGAGTCTCTTGACCATTCAGCTGTGGCCCAAGCTGCTGCTCTCCCCGTCAAATGGGAGATCATGAAGGCTACTCTGGATTGTTCAGTGGGGTAAGCTGTGGGATGTTGATTATAGTGAAGGTCACACTGTACCAGAAAAGGTCGGCAGTCTCCAGAGTCGCCCGAGAATTTCTCAGGGGCCGCCAGACGTGGAGCAGGCATGGTGGAGCACATGGCATGAACCGGTGGAGCAGAAGCTGAGTCAGACGGTGTGGTGGTTGTGGGTGTGGAAGTTGATGATCCCAGTTGAGCTAGCACCAGGTGTAACTGATCCATCAAGGTGCTCACTTGTTCTGTGATTGAAGCCTGGAACTCTCTTTGCCGTTGATGTAAACTCAGCACCCCTTGGTTAACAGAGTTCAGCTGCTCCTCATGCTGGTGCAGGCGGCTTCCCTGCTTCTGCAAAGCCTGCTTAAATGCTTCCGCGTCGGCTGGGTCCATTACTGGTCTGTTTGTACTGACAAGGCTCATCTACAAGGACCCAGGCGCACGACTTGTATGAGCTTTAAAGGGTTTTATTACCAAAAAGATGTATAGAACAAAAAAATGAACAAAAACCTCAGCAGGTGCTGGAAAACCACAAAACTGAAAATCACAGGAGAGCCTGGCCTAAACACACTTGGAAACAAAATTCTCTACTTGATACAACAGCAAAAATTATCTGGCATGACGAGACAAACAGACACAGGACAAAGGGAGACGCAGACTATATATACAAGAGGTAATGAGCCACAGGTGGAGACAATGAGGGCGGGGTCAACAATCACAAGAGCGGGAAACACACCAGGACACGAAGTGAAGTAATCTGAAACAAGAGGAGAGCCATTACTACAACATAAAAACCAGACAGGACAACAAAATATCATACTGAACTAAGGATGTGAGTTAACATATGAGACGAGACATAACAAGGTTAAATTGAGTGAAATAGTTCTCTCTGAAGAATCTCTGTTAAAGTCCCTACAAACTGCCTGTATGTCATTTCTCTGTCTAACCTGTTCTTCACAGCATATTCACTTTTACTCTTCACAGGTTGGATTTAAGGGCTGAAAAGTCTCCTCCGAGGCTGTTCTTTAAAGGAGAGGAGGATCTGCTGACGGAGCAGGAACATTAGGTCACACCTCTCCTGGTGGATCCTCCCTCTGGTTCTCCCCTACACCTGCAGTCCCCCAGGTTTTTAAGGCGCAGACTCTTCGTTTCTATTTACAGACCTAAGCTGAGCAAGCAGAAGTTTGTCTGTTTGCTTTATTAAAGGAATATGTGTGCAGTATTTTCTGTTCTGGATTAGAGTACAGAAAGACCACCTCAGGGCCTCACCCCTCTGTCATGTCAGCCGTGTCAGGACTGGAGCCTGAGGAGTCTGTGGGGTAGATCTTAATATTTAAGATGGAGATCCACTGACTGAGGGGCTGTAATATTCAGAGGAGGATCCCGTCCACATGATTACAGTTTAGCTGACCCTCCAACATAAACACACCCTCCTGAAAGAGTTGATATTAGAAACAGTCTGTGCGTCATCGTCCTGAAATACACCCTGAAGAAGACCAGAAATAATCCTGTTTATCACATGATGTTCAGATCACTCACCATATGCTGTGTTCAGCTCTAAATACTGCACGTCCCTCTGATATCCACAGAGAGTGAGCTTTTGGCCATCAGGTTGAACTGGCACCGTCCACCTTGCCTCTGATGAACAGAGAGGATGCTGGGAGGCTGCCAGCATGGCCACCTGGAGGACACCCAGATGGAGAGGATCCCAGGAGGGTCTATGGATCAGGTCTGAGGTGAACTCCGTCATTAAGAGCTGAAGAGGAGGCGAGTAAACAAACGTTTGACCTTCAGGTCAGGTTTCCTACAGATAGAGGACACTAGCTCCACTGACTCTGTGGATGTGCCGTGTCGGAGAATCTACAGGAGCCAGAGTAAGAATGCATACTGCATCCACTGTGAAGATTAAAAGATAAGAAATGGATGCTTTAAACATCTCAGAAAGAGTCAAAGATGTGAAGACGTGTGTCTGAATGAGCGATGAGTCATTCACGAATGATTCATCCAAAACGAACAAATCATCTGGGTGAAATGAACCACTCGCTAAAGAGTCATTCATTTCTCAACTTCAGTTGTGCTCTCATCTCTCCCGTCCTGCGTCTTTCTCTGGACTTTTAGCGTCACCTAAGCCTGCCCCTTACTCCCCCTGTCATGTTAATGACATGTACTGACTAAACTAACATGACAGAGTTGGTCTGGAGTCCTGTGTCGCTCAAGCCTACCCTTACATCTCCCTGTCATGTCTCTAAAATCAAGGAGCTAGCAAATATTTATTAAACATTAGGTGTCACGAAGATGTATGTGCTTTTCGAAGCTGCTGTCATTTTGCAAAGGGCTTATACATCCAACCAAATTTTACTCAGTGGACCACTAACATCTACCAATCATATCAACTGAAGAGATGAAAAGAATTTGATTTAGAAAAAAAACGTGTCACATGGGCTCTTCATGCTCCCCTTTTTTTTTGCAGGTGATGCAAATATTTGTCATCGCCAAAAGACTGAAAACTAACAAGCTTTTTGCTGCACTTCCACTGAGTTTTCAATGGAGGCTGCTGTTTCCCAGAGCAATTTTTGCCTTCCAGGCTTCAGCACTGGTCACATGACTGAAAACGACTACTATGGGTAGCCTCATTAGCATCTGTCACTGAGACCTAGGTAATAAGCTGGATAATGTATGTATAGACTCCTACATGTTTCTGCAGTTTAAGCAAAACCTTTGCTGTAAAAAATTAGCCGCTTTTTGCAAATTAGTTCTGCCTTCTTGTGGTAAAAAATGATTAAGTTCAACAAGCGTAAGAACTACGAAAAAACCAGAAATGCTAACTGGGGAAATAGTGCATTCTAAAATCACACTCAAAGTGTGAGTGTCACCTGAAGACATGAAGTAATAAATTACAACTTCTCAATCTCATCTACAGGTTTTAAGCTTTAAAACAGTAAGAAAATGGTGAACTGCTCCTTTAACCTCTATCTGTGGCCTGGGTTTAGTCTCATCTTTGTTGGAGGATGGTCTGGATCTCTGCTGAGATTCATCGTCCCCACATTAAACAGACTTCTCTCCCTGCAAAATGAGTGCGTGCAGACGACAGGCACTTTACCCACAATGCTTTGCAGGATGTCAACATTGGTTGAGTTGTGGATGAGGTAACTGCTGCTGTGATTAGGGGCAGCTCACAAACACACACAAACATACACACAAACATACACACACACAGACATACAAGGCAGCCTGTTTATGGTCCAACACGCCCTTGCCCTTTCTCACAGACAGCAGCTGGATTGATGGTTCCTGTGTATGTGTGTGTGTGTGTGTTCCGGGTAGAGTATTTATTGCTTCCACTGTTATTAAGAAATGACACAGCACCATCAATAAACTCGCTCACATCCACACACACACCTCTGCATGTTTGTACCTTGAAAGTGTCCGCACTCACTGTGCGAGCCAAGACTCATGAAGAGAACCTGACTGGATCAAATCTTCTGCCAAGATGTGACTCATCGTGTGTGTGAGTGTGTGTGTGTGTGTGTGTGTGTGTGTGTGTGTGTGTGTGTGTGTGTGTGTGTGTGTGTGTGTGTGTGTGTGTGTGTGTGTGTGTGTGTGTGTGTGTGTGTGTGTGTGATATGAACAGTCATCACAACATCCCAAGGACAGACTGGTGTCCTGGTCATGTGAGGACTTTCGTTAATTATTCTCTGACTCAGAGGTATAATTTGCTTTTGAATGAACTGAGGCTCTCTATGCTCCAGGTGCACGTGTGGACAGGCAGGGAACTCCCACAGCAGGAGGTGGTTTGTCTAGCTCCAATCATATGGGAGGAGACCACAGGTTAAAATGAGGTTCTCAATGGAACCAAAAAACAAGAAGTCATCTTTCAAGTTTGAGAGGTTTTAAGATTTCATAAAAACAGTTTTTCTTCAACTAGTTCAACAATTTTGAACATCCTTAGAAATGGAGGAAAAAGCAAAAGAAGAACTCACTTCCTCGAAACGATCTGATATGAATCATAAAACTCTGACTCTAACAATCGTTGCCCTGACTGACTGATTCTACATTCCACTCTCACCTGTTTGGCTCTGGATCCTCATCTCTAGAGAAGAGGAGCTGGTTCAGCCACAGAGTTGATGTTTTAGACAGCCGGCACAGTGTGAGGTGGTTGTGTAATGTTTTACAGCTATTTATAGAGGAGGCGGCAGAATAATTCAGGACATAAATCTGAGTGTCTGAGAAGCGCTGATCTTTGAATTAAGAAGAAGATGTTCTCAGGCTGTAGCACAGTGTGTCAAGGTAGCTGCAAAATCAACCTCCAGCAGTGATCACCTCAAGGTCCATACACAGGACTCAACACTTCATGTAACGTCATGTTTAACTGCTGCATATGGAGGGATGGAATGGTGAAGTGAGTTATTGGCTGGGAATATTTTCACCATTCCCCAGATCATTCCACTGTGTTTCTACCATAGGCTGTTTACAGAATGGACAGCGTGGCTCCGCTTTGCCTTCTACCACTGTACCTTAATACACCATCACAGGTATCCCCCCAAGACTATGGGGGACTCTGAGAGAATGTGAGTGGAGCTGGGTGACAAAAATAACTTTCTTCATTTCCTCTGAGAGTCTAATCTCATCTTGGCTCTCCCTCCCGACTTATTTGAGTACTCCCAAAAAATATACGACACGTAAACCCCCTTTTTTAATGCCTTATAACTCGTGAAAAAAGAACTTTTCAGAAAAAGAGGATTTAAACACAACACTGCTCAATAAAATCTTCATATCACTACAGCAAAAGGATGTGATAAACATTTCTACCTGTTGTATGAATTTTTCAAACCTTTACCACAGCTCATCAGCTCATCAGGAATGACTGGGAAGATGGAGTTTTTCACCTATACTGCAGTCAGCTAACCTTGCAGAGCAGGCGGACCTGCCTGATTCAGTTTCTGAACTCCTGCAGGTCCATCTTGCCAGGCTCCAATTTGACCAACGATTTCACTCGGCTAAATTCTAACCGGCCCAATCAGGGAAGAGAGGCGGGATCTGTGGGAGCAGACGTAACGTCAGCAGACTTTCGTACTTGTCAGCGTTCCTTTGATTCTTACGTTAATTTTATAAAAACGGAAGCTGTCGTCTAACCCCTTTTTCACAGCTGTTTCTCGTGATTCAGTAGTTGTTAATCTATTGTTTCTTAGAAGCTCCGGCTCACATAAGCTACGTCATACCGTGGCTTGATGTGGATTGGTCCGTGGTGAGTGTGTTAATCAGAACGATCATCCAATCACCAGCTGCTGATTTTTTTTAAAGTCCCACCTCTGAAAACAAATCAGAAGAGCTGCTACCCAGATGGACTTGTGAAATAATTCCGTGGCGGATATATGAAACTGTCCGTCTGGCGTGTCAGGTTAGCAGCCAGCTACCAGGTGGAGCAATTTTTGTGGTGACCTCACTTCAGCCAAGCACTATGACATCCATTTTTATTTTTTCAGTCTATGGTTCCTACCAGGTCACACTGGTGTGTACTCATTAGTGAAAGTCCCAAGTCTTGATTCATGGGTAAAACAATGCTAAAACACAAATCAGAGGCAAATGAGCTGTTAAAAAAAGGAATATCTGAACCAAAAGATTCAGATATGATAGCTTTACACGCAATTCCATCTCCACACTCTAGGTGGCAGCATGTAATCTGCTTCAACATTCAAAAAGAGGAAAAAAAGCAGCTACAAGAAACTGACATGAGTAAAAATGGCGTCACTCACCAGAGAGGAGGTTTTCCACTTCCTAAGAGATAATACCTGAACCTCAATGTCCCACTAAACCCCGATGGTCCTGCCCCAGTTCTCATTCTGGTTTCTTTTCAAGTCAAAACCAGATTGAGCGGGACAGAGAGTCAGGAACAGAAACCACCTGTAAACGCATGTTGACTTTCAAAATAAGCCAAGCGTTTCCTAACCAGATGGTATATCTATCTTGACTGCAACCACAAACCAACATAATTAGAAGAGCCAGACCAGGAGTCAACAGGTTTGAGGTTTTACAGCCCAACATGGGGTGGGAATCTGACGAACTCCTCAATCTCTGACCCCAGCTTTCTAGAGGATGTGATATGAGCCAGACTGAACACACAGCCTGTGTGAGCTGATGTACGTAGTCAACACATAATGGAGTGGAGTTGTTCCAGAAACAGATCTGTTGTATTCCCAGGCTTCACTGACCTTAAGGCATAGTGAAAAATGTCTTTATTTTGATAAGAAACAATCTTTAAAGTCACCTTTAAAAGACGTCATCACAACAAAGATAGGAGGGATATGAAGTAGCAGCAGCATCAGCATCCAAAGGAGAGAACCTGATCAGAGAGGACTGTATAAAACCAGTGAGTATCCAGCTCCTGATGATCCTCCTTTCTCCAGGTATCAGATGATACCTAACAGCAGCAGCTAACAGAGTGTTTCAACAGGACCCTTCCTGCCCTGTGTGATGTGATCTCTGCACATATTCAGTCTGACTGACATCAGTCTAGAAAAGATGCTGAGGCTGACGGACCAGAGGCTGATGAAGACTTCCCTCACAGAAGAGGGATTAGAGACGAAATCAAAGAGTTGAAGTTTCCTCTGGTTGGTAAAACAATGATTCATGTGAGTGGGGAGATCAGGAGAGATAACAGGTGACTGGTTTCTCTAAATGTACCTGTACTCACCTGTTCTGTTTTGTTCTTTTTTGCATGGCTGAATTTATGTAACTCTAGAACTGTAAGGACAAAAGAAGTGTTTGTGGGATTATTTTTGGAGTGTGTGCGTACGATGCTTCTGCAGAGAGAGGAGAGGAGACATGGATGTGGGAGAGAAAGAGAGGCTGCTGGCATTTATAATCACTGTGACGCACAAGGTGGACTCCTGTGTGTGTGTTGGTGTGTGTGTGCCGGTGTTATTCATAGTCCTCATTGGCGTCATCAGCTCTGAGCAGCCCACTGCTGTTTCAGAGCGTCACGCTGCGATGCAACATGTTAACCATCAGCACGCCTCATGGCCCACACCCCTATACACACCGGCTGTCACACTGCGTCTGTGTGGGTCTCTGTGTGAGTGTGTGTGTGTATGTGGCAGCTTATTCAAGTAAATACACCTCATCTACTGTCATCTGTGCTGCAAACAGGAGATTTCCACCACAATAGATGGTTAAATAGAAAAGTTTGTAATGAAAGTAGAAGACTTGTTTCAGCCAGAGTACGCTCTAGCATACTGTTTATCTTTTTCTAATAAGTTAAGTCTAAAGTTTAGCCTTTTGTTTGAATTAAGTTTTTTTCATGCTTTTGTTTGTTACTCTACCGAAAAAGCATTCCCTCAATTTATTTACATGTGCTCTTTTATTTTGGCATCTTAAAGTATTTTTTTGCTAGGTCTAAAAAGGCCTTAACAAGATACTCGTTGGAACTTCATGAGATCATAGCAATAAACATCATAATATTGTAACAAAATTAGATTTAGACGGATGTCGTTTTTTTAGGGCCAATACCGATAACAATTGTTAGTAGTCAATGAGCCTGATAACTGATACTTGGAGCCGATATTCATTTGCAGTAAAAGTGAAAATATTAGCGTCAAACATTTTAAGTAATACAAACCATAACACTTAACTTTGTTTAAATGTCTTAGAGAGCGTATGGTTTCGCAGCGTCTCTTATAAAGTTAAATGAAAATTTATCAAAAAAAGAAAAGAAAAAAAAAGCTCCCCAAAGCTTTCTACAATAAATAAAGTTTTACATAATTTCAATATATATTTTATTTTTTACATTTTTTTTTAAGTTGAAACAAAATGTGCAGGGAGTTCCCAGGGTCATTTTCTCTATTGCTACAGCCAAGGTTGTAATAGTTAACTAAAACGAAACTAAAAACGAAAACTAAAATTTAAAATACATTGCAGTTAACTCAAACTAATAAAAACTAGAAAAGAAAACAAAAACGATAAGTAAACTAAAACTGTATCTTGTGTTCACAAAACTAACTAAAATGATAGACAAAATTCCATTAGTTATAGCTTTTGACAATATTAATAGCCTTTAGGATTTAAATTAATCCGACACATTTTCCCAACCAATTTTAGACATTTTTAGGCTGTTGTCGGTGCCACACAGCACCATCATAGCAGCGTATAGGGACGAGCTTGTTTACTGCACTGACTGGCTGTGCGCCGTGCTGCGACCAAACGTAGTGGAGTAATGAATTAGAGCATCTGTAATAGTTTAATTGTTACAGAGTCCAAGTTTTTATTGTATTTGAGTCTGCCTTTATTGTTACAGAGTCCAAGTTTTTATTTGTTGAAGCTCATATTATATTGTTTTTTTTATAAATTATGTTAATATTATTTTCATGTAATTTATGTCAACATTATTTTATATAATTGATGCTTACATTTTAATACTAAGTTTATAGTTTTTTCATGTGTTTAAGGCAGCAGCCAACAGTTCAGTATCAGCATTGACTGAGCAGTGAGCACTATGTTGGACTTGAAAATAAACAGTATGACAAAATATTTACTCTGATCTTTTTGAATCCTGCACCTGGTTAATAAGGTATGAAAAAAAATAAAACTAAACTAAAACTAAGCCTTGTTGCAAAAATCAAAACTAAATAAAAACTAGAATGCCTACTCTAAAACTAATTAAAACTAAACTGTAATGGAAAATAAAATGTCAAAACTAACTAAAACTAAACTATAATGACAAATCCAAAACTATTATAACCTTGGCTACAGCCTACTGGTGAGCGTTTATGAGCCAGAGGAGGAGAAAGTGGACTGGCATACTAATGTTATGCCACAGCTCTGCGTGCAACCAATCAGATGGTACTGTGGGTGGGACAATGCCGGAGACAGAGCAGTGACAGCAGACAGAGAGGTGCGGCTGCATCAGAGCCAAAATAACCCAGATTCAAATTGATTTCTTATCACCTGATTGAGTAAAAAGACTGATATAACTTAAAATGTGAAAAATATATGTGCTGATAATCAGCAAAGAAATAAACAGGATCTTCATGAGTTTTAAATAGGTTATCCTGGTTTAAACCAGACAAGAACTTCATAAAATCTGAACAATGTCCTCACAAGGATTCTACAAGATGCTCAGGAGATCCTAGCAAGATCTTTATCAGATCTTGACACCAACATCACAAGGTCCTCCAGAGATCTTCTTAAGATTTTAAGGGAATGTTACGGTGATCCAAACAAGATCTTCAGGAGTTCCTAGGGAGATTGTCAAATTCAACCAGATGAGAACTTTATATGATCTTAATGAGATCTTAATGCAATTTTAACATGGACTACGCAAGATCTTCACAAAGTTTAATCGAGATCTTTGAGTTCTTAAAGTGAACATCCTTTAAACTAGTAATGGGCATTTCAAGCAAAAGAGCTTTATTAGCTCAAAACTTTTTGAAAATTATTCGAAGATCACCTCCTGACTTTGACGACTTGTGATATGCTAGCCTAACCTTGCAGTGTTTGCACTGTACCTCATTTTTGTTCATTTTTTTTAACTTCCCAATCCATTTTTTAGCATCTCCTCATTCCTGTTGACCTGTTGACTCCTGGCTTGGCTCTGTTTGTTGCTGTAGTCAAGTTAAAAATGATCGTGTTTGGACACATTTTGTTTTCATTTGGAAGTCATTGGGCATTTTTAGATGGTTTCCATGCGCAATTTCCTGTCCTGCTCAACCGTTTTATTTTCTTTTTAATGGAATTGACTTCTATCAGCTCTGGGATCCGGCATAAAACAGTGACATGCCACAGACGGGACAAAGCCATTGTAACATGAACTATTCAATTTATTTGTAATGTTAATGAACCTGAATGGAATATTCAAAAATTATTGACCATCCCTACTTGAAACTAAATCCTCAAGAACTCTGAAAGAGATCATCCTTATTCAAACCAATTAAGAACTACACAAGATCCTCATGGATCTTCAAAAAACCTTAACTAGATACACTGAAATAATGAGGTCACGGCATAAGGATCTTCTGGCTAGTTTAAAAAGGATTTTTCTTTTCAGGTGTAATATACTGTGGGAGCATCAGAGACAGAATAATGACTAAAAATGACACATTACCCCCTCTTTAAAGTATCATAGAGGATAAAGAAGGGTACGTCCTGGAGCTTGGCTCTATTGGGAAGTACATAACATCACTTCCATGTTTTATGGGTAAAATTGTATTTTTCTTTTGGTAGAGTTAAATGAGGAAATCCTGTAGTTTTAGCAGAATAAACTTAACGTGATGCCAACGTTGCTGTGAACCATCGCACCATTATAGAGAACATCAGAGTTTGATTATTTCTGACGAATATGATCTCCGGCAGAAAAACTTCTGGCTGCCCCTGATGTAAGATTAACGCAAAGATTGGAAATAAAATATATTTAGCGTTTAATCTTTTATCATTTTTAAATAATTAAATCATTTATGACGTAAATGCAAACAGTGAAAAAACTGAACTGATGACAGACAGATCACAAAATTTTAAACCAAACTACAGATTCAACCTAAAGGAAGCAGTCGTTAGAAAAACCCTTTTTCTCTCCTCCTTTTACTCCAACCGCAGAAAAACTATAAAAAATGGACCAATTGTGCCAAACCCATGAGAAACCATCGGTCTCCCTGTTTCGGGCACGACGGTTATTTTCTCCCTGAAGTTGAGCCAGAAGTGTTGTTGCCAAGTGTGCCTGGACATGTTTTCAGCATGTTCTCAGAGCTTCAAAGCGACGCTGCAGAGTCACCAAACCTCATGAAGACCGAATAAAACCTCTGTAAAAGTCTGCCAGGAGCGGTGGTGGAGCAATTATGACCCTAAAAACTGGACTGTTGGGAAAAATATTGGGCTGAGTCTGAGCCTCTGATTGTTGGTGTTATTTTAGCTTTTCGTAAAGTGTTTAATGTGAGGTTGTATTCAGGGACGCTCACAGGAAACACACACACACAGGACACAGTCACAGACAGGACTCCATTTTGGCTGTCTGATTATTTCATCGACAAACTTCTCTTCTCATTAAATGCTGATTAATTTTTTTTGTTTTGTTTTGTGATTGTCCAATAAAACTAAGAGGTGTAATAAAGTCAGCAGGTCTTTGAGTTTCCCAGCTAAATCAAACGTCTTTACATCCGTGGATTAAACTGTGAACCCTGCAGGGGGGAGATCTATTTCTAAAACATTACAATGACTGTGACCACTGTGGCGTCTTCATACATTTAACAAGCTACACAAAGCAAGAGCACACACTGACACCCGCTAGAAAATGAAGTTTTACGTCCATGTTAAGGCTCAAACGCAGGCTCTTCTTAGTGAAACTCTAAATTTCCATATGTTGCAGAGATCCCTGAATCTGTCTGTGGACTGATCAAAACACTCTAATCATTACAAGACCTCCCGAAATGATGAAGTGATCACAAAGTTCGGTACGTCTCGGCACGTCATGCATTTTACGGTGTTTCCACTGACTAATCTTGGGACAGAGAAAGAGAGACTAAACTGATCTGATCTTGGAAGGTGGAGCTACAACACTGCAGACCGTTGATTGGTCGAAAGAATCATCACTTACCGTGTGACTGCTGATGTTTTCCTACTTGCAGCACACAGAACTTGAAACAAAACTTGTTTGCAGTTCGTAACAACGAGCTACATGTCAATCACTAAAAAGACAAATTGCTGGATGTCGTCCATCATTGCTCTTTGTTTACTGTGTCACATTTTTGTTCTTCGTTGTATTTATATGTGGGGTACACTGTGTAGCTCTGCTATGCTATTTTTTAACTGATGTAGCTATCGGCATCCAGCTAATACGCTGCCTACCATGAAGAGGCATGGCTGGCTGTGGAAAAGCAAACAAGTCCAGGCTTCAGCCCATACCAAACTGTGCTGACCTAAATCGGTCTGCTTGGTGGAAACCATGCGTCCAAAACAAGGACGTAGTCTCCTGACGTCACCCCTCTGTTTCTGAAACGGGAAATGAAGCATATCGGCTGTAGCGGCCATATTGGTAGTGGCAAGGGCTTCGCGTACAGCTATAAGGTGCCTGTTGGTCAGGTGACCCCGAGCCGTGCCTCTGATTGGGCGAGCTTGCGAGCTTTGATAGTGAAATTAGCGACTCAGACAGGAGACATTTTTTGAACCAGGCTGGTTAATTTCTGCTTCGAAAACGGCTTTTTTTTAACTTGATGTATATGTGACTTCCGGTACTTCCAGAGCCAGCCTCAAGCGGACACTCGAGAAACAGCAGGTTTTAGCACTTCCGCATTGTCTCATATACTTAGACTGGAGGTTGCCACTTGGTGAAAACAGGCTGATATGTCTCAGACGGAGGCTGAAATAAGAGTTTTCTAAAACACCAGAGAGGGAAAAAAAGAGATTTTTGTGATCTGTAAATCATGTAAAGACACTACAGGGGTACCTGAGGGACAAAATTAAGACAAAAACAAACACAATACCCCTTGCTTCAACAACAGCTGTAGTCAGATTTATGTCACCCAGCCAATATTTACTAATCATTCACTCAACTCTTAAAAGTTTGTGCATTTCTGTTTGTGGAGTTAAACTCTGGAACAGACTGGATGTCACTTTAAAAATGTGCACTACCAAGCAAATATTTAAACTACACTATAAAAAAGTACTACTAAACTCATACAGGTAATTTAAAATAACATGGCCTTGGATTAAAACATTGATAACTATTAACATATGTAAATAATCATAGTAAGTAACTTAAAATGTAGCTTTGAACAGATATACTATGGTGAATTTGACTGTATTATGAGTTGGACGTTTATGAACACTGTTGACAGCGGGTTCTGAGTCATAATTTGATATTGTTTCTGATTTGTATTGAAAGGGGCAGAACTAGATAAGCTTTTTAGCTTCTTTCTGTTCCTTCTCAAACTGGTTGCTGTGCATGTGTTTGCACTCACATGCTTAATTTGTTAACGTACTGTAGCAGTACAGTTGGGTTTACATATGACTTGTTGGATTTGGTTGTTGTTGTTTGTTATTTCTTTATTTCCTTTTATTTTCTGTTTTTTTAAAGTTTGAGATAAAAAAATAAATAAAAAAATAAAATAATATTCAGTGCTGCTAAAGCTGCAAGCACAGTTCATATGTAGTGAACACCGCTGATAAAGCTTGTGAGACTGAAGAAGGGGGAACCGTCTCAGCCACAACATCTCATTCAAGCAGATTTCTCCTTGAGTCAGAAACTTTGACCAAATATTTACAGATAAAATTACAGATTTTTTATTGTTTCAACTTTTCTTAAACCTGCAAATTTTTTCTGTCTTTAAACCATGAAAGTTTTGGCTTTAACATCTGTTCAGCGTTTTAGAGCAGAAGATAGTAACACACTTAGGTTTTGAATACATGTCTGAATGCTTTTGAATGGTTTTGAATACATGACTGAAGCAGAGGGTAAAATAAACTTAGAGCAGCTAAAATGTGAACCCCCTCCATTTGAAAGCCCATGACCTGATTCAAAACTTGAATACAATGAAGTATATGAAGTAAGTGATCCGACACATAACGATAACTTTCACATCATTGATCTCAGTCAGTGAGCCTTCATCACCTTCTTCTCTTCATCATTCTCATTCTCAGTCGGCCCAACAGACCGATCTAGCTCTGCAGCGTCTCAAAAACGAACCTCTTTCCAAAGGCGTGAATAACACTGAGTCTCTATTTTTCCATGTCTCTGTGCTTCCTCACTCATCAACTCTGGTTGGTCTCTGAATGTTTACCAAACAGATCAGTGTGTGTGTGTATGTGAGTGTGTGAACACCGTCAGTCTCTGAAACAATGAGTCTGAGCAGTAATCCAGTAACATCCAACAGGTCTTGATCCTGGAGAAGATCACTTTAAACGTCTGCAGGTTCATGGACCGCTGGCGCCCTCTGGTGGTCAGCTGGAGGACACAGACTCGAGGACTGAGCCCAGGACTCTGAAACAACATCACATGAGTACTAAAAACACCTGAAATGTAAAACCAATCAAAGAAAAATGACAGACTTTACGTTTATCACACAGGTTTGGTGTAGTTATACTTTAAGATAATGTCACTGAAGGATGAATTTGCAGGTTTACCTTTCTGCTTTGATTTTTCTTCACGACACTGAGGCGTCTCCACTGGACGTAGCATCAATCAGCATGACAGGATGAGAGGAAGTTATGGCCTCTGAGGGAATCAGATGTGACCATATTAAGATTTTGATTTCATTCAAACCTCAGAAGTCCTGGTGTATCTGTGTCGTTGTTACCTCCGTGCAGAGATGACGTCTTCATCCGACTTTCCTCCAGTGATAAGAAGCAGTTCCCCTCTGCTGTTCTGTCTTGAGTCCCGGTATCACAGGTTAGCATCGTGATGGGGCCGTTCCAGCTCCTCACATGGATCTGGATGAAGTCCTGCATTCACAAACACATTTAGTCTAAAATCTACCGCAGCATCCAAAAACATCACCAGAAACAGGAGTTTTTTTCCTACCTCTGAGGGTTCAGTGACCTTTAACACAGTTTCATCTGGAGCTTTGACGACCATCACCGTCTGCTCCTCAAAGGCTTCCAGTCTCCTGATGTCGTCCAGGGTCACGTACGCCAGCGTTCAGAGAATATTAAGGAGAAACTACATTGTCAAAACTTGGGCTGAGACAATGTGCTATTCTTGAGATTTGATTCTATTACGATTTTTTATATTTTTAGTTTGCTTTTTAACACCACACCACGTGAAAAAGTCAAATGATGATGATAATGTCTACAGACTATATCAGGAGCCATATTTTCCCAAAAAATGCACATCATGTGAGTCAGAGAGAAACATTTGAAAAAATGGTAACTTTTTTCCACAACTGTTTATAAACAAGGACTGAAACAAAGAATTTGAATTAAAAAAAAAAGCTTTTC
The DNA here is from genome assembly GCF_033239565.1 of Halichoeres trimaculatus. Taxonomy (NCBI): domain Eukaryota; kingdom Metazoa; phylum Chordata; class Actinopteri; order Labriformes; family Labridae; genus Halichoeres; species Halichoeres trimaculatus. The sequence goes on along the minus strand of NW_027437191.1, from coordinate 26,332,893 downwards.
GACAAAGAATTCTGATTTTGATATTGTTAAACAAAAAAATTCTGATACATCAATTTTCGATCTTTTCTCCCACCCCTAGTTGGAAAACATTTTATTAAAGGAAGAGTTGCTTTCTTTGGACATCAGTTACATCTAAGTTGAAAGAGACCTAGTACCAGGAAACAACGTGCGTATGAAGATGATGTTGTGGTCATTTTTGACAAAAACTAAAGTGATGGGCATATTTCCAGCCGCTCTGCCATTGACTGGCAACCAGTCCAGGGTATACCCCACCTTTTGCCCTTAGACAGCCGGGATAGGCTCCACCTACCCGCGACCCCGAACAGGACAGGCAGTATGGAAAATGGATATTTCCAGTGGCTGAGTGTAAGCACTTGCTGCTCCATCTTTCAAGCTAGCCGGGGTTGCCGGGTATGCATGACAAAAATTGAAAAAACAAGCACATTGGCCGAACTAGAAAAGCACTCAGAAATCGCAGACCTCCGTCATGCACATTGTGATTGTCACACAACACTTTAGTCCTACTTTAATGTTATACTCCCTTTCAACAGATTGTCAGCTACAATTTGGTGTTAGCTGCAGGTTTGTACGATAATTTTGTTACCTGATAGTATTGAAAATTATGACGACCCAATACATATTTCATATTCTGGATCTTAGTATCCAGAATATTGCCAGGATCTTTATTGTACTTTTACATCTGTCAGAAATTATGGTCACCTTGTCTTATATAGTTTTGCAAAGCAATCCGACCATTTATCTTGGAGTTAAATACACATATGGTAAGAACAGCCCTATCTCACAATAATAAAAAATCCTTTAAAAAAGTCCTGGATCAAGACGGTGATCCGGATCACCTCCAGAATTTGTTCACGTCTTCCTTTTCCTATTTTAAACATTTGCTGAAAATTTTATCAAGATTTGTTTGTTACTTTTTGGGTTATGTTGTTCACAGACAGACAGACAAACTCTCTCAAAAACGTAACCTCTTAGGTGGAGGTAAAAATATACCACCCACGGCAGTGCCTGAATAATTCACTACATTACTTGTTACAAGTAGGAGTAATATTATTTTGTGTAATGCGTTACTTGTAATGCATTACTGCCCAACACTGTTTAGATATCACCAATTGCATGATACATATTGCCTGTTTAGTAGCTGAACTCAGCACCAGGTCAGTTTTTGGCGCACAGGAAATGATGCACTATCATGTAAGTTGCAGTTATACTCATTACAAGACTAGAGGTGCGTTAATCTGAGAGGAAACCAACTTTCAGCAGCTCCTCTGAGCGGGTGTAAGAGGATATTCAGCATTCTGTCTGTCGCTGCTCATCTCCAGGAGCTGCTGGAGGACGTCTCTGATGAGGCCGTCCAACTCCTCCTCCATTAGTTCCAGGTTCTCTACCTCACTCTGAAGGCTCTGCAGGGCCATATGGGGGGAGTGATCACTGCCTCCTCTGGAGAGACGGAGAAAAGACAGACAGCTGAATGCAGGTTGTGCTGCAAAATCAAAAATCTATTCAAGTTTATGTTTTATTTCTATTAAACTGGACTGAAAATGTGCCAAATTCAGCTGAGCACTCCGGAAAAATGTTTAATTTCATTAAAAGACAAAAATGATGTCTGAATTGACTGTAAAGAATAAATTAATCTGCCAACTTGGTTAGAAAAGTGTTTTACTTTCTTCTAATCAGACTTTATTCTTCTTTCAGTAAACTTGAAAAGTGCTTTTCCCCACTCACATCCATCTGACCCTGTTCCTCTGCCTCTCCACCAGGTTGATGCCTTCCAGGACGCAGCTGATGTCATGGATCCGGCGCCTGTCAGCCTGCAGCATCTTGACCAAATGTGAACACTCTAGTGATACGCCAGGGAGTGTCTGCAGCAGCCGCAGGACCCGCAGAGGCAGCGACACGCCTTTTAAACGTCTGCACGCATCTGTTTTAACCAGGATTAAAAACATCATCTACAAACTCAACACGAGTTACTGAACTCAGATTCAGAAGACAGTGACTCACCAGAGCTGGCGGCCATGATCTCTGTCATGTGCTGCTTGGAGCTGGGAAGGAAAGCAGGATTAAATCTGTGGTTTCTGTGCACACACGCAGCAAACACTAGTTATTACTCTAATTAATGCATCACAAGAGCACATTTAGAGGTGATTAAAAATGGGTGCAATGATTTAACCCTAAAATGCAGTCGATGTATGAAGATACTGTATGTATTTTTTACCCTGGGTCTTGGGTCCATGGGGTCTTCACTGGATCTGGATCCTGGGAGACAGAAAGTGTAAACACAGCAGGTCAGAGCTGACCATGTGGTTACTCACAGCAGCATGGTCAGTTTGAAGGGGGAGAGCAAATGTGTTTTTTGGGGATAGTCTGGTCCCCACTTTGCATTCTTGCAGGGTGCAGGATGATCCACTACTGAGTAGTGAATGATGTCATGTCTGCTAACAGGATGAAGAACATGCTTCTTGCTGTGACTAAGACAGGTCATGAAATTTGAATTAAAAAATAAATCATCTTTGATTCTGGTAATAAGTGGCGAAAAGTCATTGCTGCCAATTGAGAGGAGCTAGAAGCTTCATATCAAGACATAATTAACGATGACCATAATGATGATGATAACGAGGATGAGGATGTCAGAATACAGCAGCTGACCTTTGGGGAAGAACTGATGGCTCCAGATGGATCCAGTTTAAAGGGACGATCCACAGAAGAAGGTTCAGGTTCAGAAGACTCAGTAGGAGCAGTATCATTGTCCATAACAACACAAAAATCCTCATCTTCCTCCTCCTTCTCTCCCTCCTCCTCTCTTGTCTTGTTCTCAGCCTCCCAGGAGCTGATTGTACCTATGGACCCGTCCAGGTAAGGAGACATGATGGGGATGGCACCACTTTTGACCCCTTTGGGGGTTATGTCCTCCTTCAGGAAGTGGTCTTCACAGATTAAATGCTGCTCGGTTGAGACCAGCTTGTCTGTCTCCCTCAGGGCAGCCAGCCATACCTGCAGAAACCCGGCAGTGTCATTGAAACACACAAAGAAATAAAATAAAAGACTTAAACTGTGTTTTTAAACTATCTATAGTCACACAGCATAGATTAAAATGATAAATGATGCTGATTAATTTATATTCAGTCTAAATGTATATTACTTTGAGAAGGTATCACTTCAATCAAAGTTTTGGATCCATTCAATGATTTTTATAGGCTGATTTAGGTTTAACTGATCTTTAAAAAAAAGCAGGCAGACCAGTGTCAGCTTAAAAATCTCTCTGTTGGCTTCTAGTCATTTTCTGTACTTTAACTCAGCGTTTATATCATGGCTATGATGTAAAGTGTAAAACAGCCTGAAATCTGCAGGGGCTGTGTGTGGGGTGAAATGACGTCATATGTGTTGTTATTTTTTTTTTTAATCTTTCCGGTGCTCTCAGTGATTATTAACTGTAAAACAGTGACATATACTTAAAACCTGCGGTCTAAGACATGATCTCCGTACCTTGACTCGTCTGGGGTCTGAGGGGAAGCTGAAGAAAGTCTTCGGCGCTCGGTCCAAATTTCCGTAAAGGTTGTTGGTTCGGTTCGGACACCCGGAAACGACACATTTCACCATTGTAACCAGAGGGCGGCGCTACCGGAGCATGTAAACATTCAAAGCTCCGGTTTAACCGTTATAGTTTTACAGTTTGTGGTCATGACTCCAACAAAGATTCCACGGGAAACTGTCTCCGTTTGTTGTCATGACTCAGGATGGTTCACCAAACAGGAAGAGGCGTGTCCTTACCCCGGAACCAGCAAAGTCATAACCACCAACCACCGTGTTCCCTCCTCACTCACGGAACAAAACGTCATCATTACATGAATTAATGTCCAATGGTAAAATGCACTTAATTAGTCAAAGTAATCCAACAAGACATTTTTTTTTTAAATCAAACATCACATAAAATATTTGCTCGCAAAAAATTACGGATTAACGGTGCAGATCAAAGGGGGGAAACACCATTTATGGGCTACCTTGTGTGTCAGGGGTGTTTTTAATGTAAACTTGTTCCTTGTCATTTCATCATGTGGAATTGTTGAAGAGAAAAAAAAAGATGTTCTTGTAATCATTTCAGTCTATTTTGGGGTGTTTATCACACATGAATGTGTTAAAACTCAGAGTTTGCACACCCAAACTCTAACTCTAATTAACTAGTTCAAAAGAATTTTCTTTCTTAAGCCACTGATGCAATACACTCTTTCACCAACCATGAATCACAAGCAAGGTAAGAACAAAATTAAAATATCTGATATCTTGATATCTGCTGAGAACCAATATTTTTCGAAGTAAGAGAACTGAGAGAAGTAATGGAGGGAAAGCTGAATGAAGTACTTTTCTTTTTTAATATTTATTTTTTAGTTTATCATAATAATAATAATAATAATAATTATAATAATAATAATAATAATAATAATAATAATAATTATTATTATTATTATTATTATTATTATTATTATTATTATTATTATTATTATTACTATTATTATTATTATTATTATTGGCCACTCCTGCAAACATTCAGGAAAATAACACAATGTTTTTTTCTTTGTTTCATTCCTATATGAATGCAAATTCAACAACGGACCTCACTTTACCTGCAGCTGTACACAAAAATTTGTTGTAAGCCTCTGAGCTTTAATCACATCAAAGCAACCCCTCATAAAAACCTGCAAGAGTCAGATAAAACTGTCTGATAAGGAGGGTCAAATCTTTACAGTGGCCTGATTTTTTCTCCTTCAGGTCTTTAAATCATTATTTTCCACTATAATCGAAAATTAACATTTTTGATTCCACCTACAATACGTCCTGCTGCCTCCTCATTTCTCTAATCTATTTATGTGTAACTGCCAGATTATTCAAATATGCTTTATTGTCTGATCCTTGGCACCATTACAAATGGGACGTCTCCCTTTATGTGTTTAAATACAATAAATTCTAATGAAAAACAAAAGCTAGTTTTTTTTTCTTTCAAAAAAAAAAAAATTAGTTTTCCAAGCTATTACAAGTGTGATTTTTAACATAAGAATAAAGCTGTTGTATTTTCAGATTGAAGCTGCTACTTTATGGGTATATATCTTTTGATCAATTGGAAGTATGTAGCATATGGCAATAGTAGATGAAGCTGAAACTATATTAAGGTGAAGCTTCCACAAAGCTATCAGAGGCCAAATATAAAGTCCAAAAAATCAGCATAAATACTCCCTCTGCAATGTTCATATAATTATCTACTGCTGATACACAAAATCAATTATTATATAATAATTAATATAATTGATATTTTTTAAGTTGTTTTGTTTTTACTACTGGACAATTTCAATGTAACCCATATCAACATAGACGTACAAGCAAAGAAACTTGGCTTTGAAGTCATGCCCTTATGCTGATATGACCGATAAAGATGTGAAAAAGTCACAATTATAATTTTTCTTGTCATCATTTAAGTCCAGCTCAAGAACAGCAGGTAAGCAGTGTTGCAACACAAGATTTATTCAGAGCAAGAAATGCCAACACCAGCATGATAAAAATTGTACAAACCTCACAAGTTAAATCAAAATATCACGTAGCAACTCGTGACCTGGAACATACAGCAAAAATACCAACAAAAACCCATGCCATGTGGTAAGAAAACTGCTGCAAGTGACAGAGAAGAAAGGGTAAAAGGGGAAAAATGAACGTTGTATAAAAACCCCTTATCACTGCACCGCTGAAAGGAACGCTAACATTTTAATAAACGGATGATTTCACAAATATTCATATGGGTTTCTTTTGCATTCTAGCATGTCACATGTTAGTGTTGAGATTCTCTATGTAAATAGTTACAGTTTAGCTTTTACATCTGATATTACAATATCTAGTCTATTGACTTTCTTTAAGTGGCAGAATTGTGCTTTTACTCCCATTTCCTTTATCAGTAAGAATCACTGACTAAATCAAAAAATACAAGCCGTCAGTCTATCTAATACAGTATTTAGCTGTTAGGAAGCTGCAGACACAAAGCTGTGGACAGTGATGGAAAGTCAGGGAATGCAGTGAGAGCCCAAAGAAGAAACGTCTTTAAAGGAAAACTCCCCCTCGTGGCAGTTTGGTGGGAAGCTGAAACTGAAAAGTGTCACATATATTGAAAAATATCACAAAGTACAGGTACAAATTATAATTTAGAAGTAGTCAATCACATTTTTCGATTATCCTTTTGATTAAACATGAGTTCAAGTGTTCAAATAAAATTCAAAATCCAGAGAACAAGATAACAATCAGGACTGTTTTTGGCTATGTTTAAGATCTTTCTGTGTTTAAATTAATTCTGAGAAAATTCAAAGATGACTGATGGTGATTAATTTTTGCCAAAGCGTAGGTACATATGATAGTTGGCTGGTTTCAACATCCAATTTGGCTTCTAGCATAACACATAGATATTTGGCATGATGTGATTAAGTAGCCATTATCATTTATACCTCACATGAACTAGTGCTTTCTGGGAAATGCTATAAACAGAAATAAATTTATTTTTTACAGCCTCTGGGAGGACATTGTGTTTGTTTTGACTCTGGCGCCCCCTGTGGACTATTTGGCACATGTGCGAGACAATTTTTATTAAAAAACTTCATCCTACCATATGTAAACACTCATGTGTATGAGTCAATGAAAGTTTTGCAAATGTAAATAATGTGGATTTTTTTAAATCACTTTTTATCTTTTAATTTATTAAACTGACCAGTTTTGCCCATATAACTTCATGGCTGATTTGGCCCTGTTGCTGGTAGCAAGGAGGCCAAAGGCCCGCCTCTGTACCTCATCCTAACTCAAACAAAGTTAGGTTTATCCAAAGTCAGGGAGGTTGGATCTTGTAGTCTTCACAAAAGGGTAAAAATTTAAATAAACAGCACAGCAGAATCTCTTTTTGGTTCTAAAAAACTAGGCCTAAGTGTCAAAATAAAAACCGCAGATCTTCAGGTTGAGGTTTGATCTAAAAGCGCAGGATTAAACATGTTAACAGCTTGGGTACGACATCCATAGGTTTCTCATTTCTTGATCAGCCAGAGTTTAGCTAGTCATAACCAGGGGCGTCTCCAGACCTCTCAGAGTGGGGGGACACTGACCTGTGTTGGGGTGGGGCCTAGAAAAGAATTCCTAGTTTACACATAGTTAAAAATGTCTTAGTTTTTGTGCAGGTTGAGTTAAGGCAGGTGGGTAAATTTGGACAAAAATAATGAGGCTCAAAGTACAATTTGGTTCAAAAAGCTCAAACAAAACAGACATCACAAAGGATTTGATCAAAGTGATGCATCTGAGATTTTAAAATGTTCAGCTGTGACATGTTTCAAGTCTAAAGCTTTAGATTTTCTCAGACAAACAGCTACAGTTTTAAACATGATCCTGTCAGTGTTATCCTTTGTTCTTTCTCTGCACTGGGTTTGATGTTCAGTGTTCAGGGGGGGGGAGTTTTCCTTTAAGTGTCAAATCAACTCGGTGACATTTGCTCCAGGTTGCTTTCAAACAGGAATCACCAGCACAAAGTCTTGTCAAAGTCACAGTTTCCACAAACTCGCTGTACAGTTTTTGCTTCATGTACCACATGATAATACTTTTGACATATTCCAATAAAGTGCATGCAAGATCAACGGTGTTCAGAAAACATACTCCACCAGTGCTGCGATTTCAGACTGGACGTCATCGTAAGGCCGATTCAGATCAGACACTCCGTCGGTAAGATTCAGTGCACAGACGTTGCTCCAGGACTGCTGGCTCAGGTATTCATTCATCTTTTCAAAAACAATCAAACAATTAGAAATAAAAGTGCTGCTTGGTCATCATGTCCAATCGTGGCTCAGACAGTTTGATGCGTGATCGGAGGGACGATTTTCCACAGGACGAGTGCAATTTACAATGACGGATGGGGACGTTTGACCCTGTAAGTCCAGAGGAGCCATCAGCTTAAAGAAAGAAAACTCATATCTACAACTCCCTCCCTCCTTCCACTCCAGTCCGCCTGCCTGCCGAGTGCCCTTTAGTCACATTAAAAACATCAAAACATGGAAACAAAGGTGTCCCTGTGCAAAGACGAACATGACAGAACCAAAGTCCTTTCACCCACGTCAGACTCCGAACACATGATTGTAGTAAAAGGTTTGTACAAAACGCAATACATCTAGAGTTAGTAAAAAGGTCTATCAGCTCTTTGCTAGTTTGATTCATAAGAAATTGCATATACCCAAACATTTTATATAGATTGCATCCCATATCTAAACAAACAATTTTATATTATCATACCAATATTGCTGACATGTTTTCCTATTCGCTAGTCAAAATTAACCGCAAAAAGAACGTCAAAATGGCAGATTGTCTCCTACGTTTTCCGTAGCCATTGGTCTTTCTGCGTCATTTTTGTATCAACAAAGTCAAATGACAAAACGGGACTGTTTCAAACAAAAACTCTTAAGGGGATGATGGGATTTGCACCGGTAAGTTTCCGTGTAGTGATGTTTGAGATCTTATAGCATTGGTTCTTCTCGTAATTTAAAGATTTACACTAAGAAGAGGCCGCATGGCCCGCTTTCTTTCAAACGTTACAAAAATGAATGAACATACATCTGTTAAATGACCTCTAGCTTGTGAAAAAAGCCTTTCCAAAATGATTGCTCTTCACGTCGCCTCTCTGCTCCCCTTTAACCCGTGATGCCCATTTTAATGTATGTAAATCACATTAATATAAAAAAATGATTCAAGCTTACAATAAATAAATAAATAAATAAATACATACATATACACGAGAATGTGCATACATTAGCAGCTATAAACAGTACGTCACATCATGTCAGATCATATGAAAATGTACAAAACATGTATGTTTCTTTAAAACTTTTCTCAAAGCAAGGCAACAACATCCAAATAAAAAAGTACCCATGAAGTGGAGAGCAGACGAAACTAAAGACGGATGGTAGATCACAGCAGCAAAGAACAACCCGTTCCCCTCGCGCAGACTCTTGTTGTTTTTGCTTTGCATGTGTGGTTTGGGGCTCGGTTGGGGCTACACCTGGATCCCCTGAACCGCCTGTTTGATGTTCTCCAGCAGTGCCTTGTTTTCCGGGCTCTGGTACTGGTCCTGGTGAGTGTACATGTCTGTCAATGTACTCACATATGTGTCAAAGTTCTGTTCGTTCATTGGCTCCTGGAAGGAAGAGAAATCCACACAGACACACTCAATCAGAGAGATTAAAGGTGCTGCGTGTCCATCACAGAGAGAGACTGTAGGAAAAGATGGACGACACAGAAGCTCCCATAAAGTGAAAACAAAGCATGTGGAGCTCACCCTACTGGCCCCCTTATTAACAGATGGAAGATATGTCTGGTTAAGACACTACCACTGACGGCTTTGTGCCAACCTGAGCAGTAAGACATCAACATCCCAGCAATGAAAGCTGAGATTTTACTGGACAGACTCAGAAAGAGATGCAGATGTGTTGTCCATCCTTTCTTACAGCTATTATCAGACCTTCAGTAACATGTTGCAGGAAAGATTTGGAGAACAAGCGGGCAGCAGGGGAAGAAAGAAACACCAAGCCGACTAGGAAACACCTTCTGTGTCACATTCAGAGCTACTTCAGACATCTACACTTCAGCCTGTGAGGAGTCTACGCAATGCAACTACAAAACATGCAAAAAATCAGGAGAGGGATGGTTAGCTGGTGGATGGATGAAGGGTTAATGTGAAGCATATGGAAACAGAAGCTGAACGTTAAACTAATGGGAGGGGAAAGAGAAAGCTGATCGTCTGTCTGGTTTGGCTAACGTGTTTCAGTCGAAATATTTCTCAGATATTTGGCTTCAAAAATTACTCGGTAGGTTCAGGTTTGTCATTTTTTCTATAAAGGTTAGAGTTTCTTTTCATAAAAGTTCCATTTGACAAATGGTGTACCCCAGGGCTTATTACTTGGCCCACCACTATTCAGCTAGTGTCGTCTTTCTTACCATTATTCCTACAAATAGTGACCAAAAGTTGAGTAATTCTAATCTGAAAATGAAAGTCTTTGAGTTCACTCCCAGTTAATCCTCCCTTTTGCATTTGGCATGACTTTTTTCTTTGCTGATTGATCAATTGCTACTGACTTCCTGGTGAACGTGTGGCTAACTGAAATATCAGCTATCTGAAAGTTTTTGCGTTGCCTTGACGAATGGAGATCTGGTTTCAGCCTTGCTTTGAGATTTCTGTATTTAGGGGCTTCTGGAGCTTAAATTACAATTTTATTGAGGGTGAACTTCAAGGCAAACTGTGTTACAGTGGCATGTTGAATGCCCCGTGTGGCACCATATGCACAGTGATGCTAAACCTTAATGCTAATGGTGTTTATGGACATCCAAATTATTTTCTGACCCAGAACATGCTTTTACTCCTGTATCTCACGGACAAATATCTCTACAGGAGGTTTTAGCTTCTCTGATATGCAAGCTGTTTCGAAAATCCACATCAGTTCAGTTTTGTCGAAGATTTTATAACATCTGAGTGAAGTCCTTGTGATCTGCAAGACTCATGGGTAGCTGTGATGAGCAGACGCCACAGCGGGCTGGGGGATAGAGGAATAGAGGAAGGGGAGGATGACAGTGCAGAAGAGAAGGATAATTGGATAAAGGATAAATGGAGCTCTTACTCTGGGAGGCATCTGTAAACAGCAGTTATGCTTTACTGGGGCCTCTTTCTGTGGCAGCGGTCTCTACAGGAGAGGGTGTACAGAGAAGTCTATTAGCCTGGTTGCAGCGCCTCAGGCTTCAAGAGCTACACTGAGAAAAAACCAGGACCACTTCCACTCTGGCTCCTGATTCAGAAAACCAGCAAAAACAAGAGAATTTAAACTGGTAACAAAAACGACTTTTGAGTTTGCTCATACTGTTTGTTTTTTTTTCTGTGAAGATCTTCAGTCATCCAGGTCACGGTAAGTCTGAGCTTGATCCAATGTCGGGAACTGGACTTGACATTGTTCTTGAAGACGTTTCGCCTCCAAAAAGACTTCTTCAGACATGTCAGTCTGCCAGTGAGTCCCATGAGATTATTAGCAGAGTTGTTGACTTACTTCACGAGGCTCGTTAGAGTTAGTCTACAGCCCTCAGTGGTAAGTAACAACTGAGCAAATGATGTCCACTGACAATCAAAGATGGAGAACTCCCAGGAAACAGGTCATCAACTCTGCTGATGACTTAATGTGACTCAGTTTAAGAGAAGAAACGTCTTCATTTGATTCATCTGTACTTCAAAGAAATGCTGTGACTTCACTAAAACATAATCCCATCATATGAAATGAGATTGAACAGCAGAAAGCTAAAATTTTGATAAATCTTTCTGGAAGCTAAACTTCATATGAATTTCTGAGCCAGGTCCAGAACTGGAAGCTTGTTTCAGTAAGGACATTATTCCCCAGTGTGATGTGAAACATGACGCACAAACTGGAGGGACTGGAAGCGGAGTGTCTAGTCATAAATCTACTGGTGTTCATGGAGCCTATAGAGAGGTTATCCAATTAGCACCGGTCTTCTCTCCACACTGAGACAACATGATACCAAACAGCCATGAGCACCTCACTCCAACTGAAACCAGAGGAAGAACAGGGCTGTTTCCTGGTTCAAAACTAGGTGAGGTGTTTAAAGCACAGAAGAAGCACAGCATGGACTGCTGGGAAAGAAAGGAACGACAAAGAAGGTGGCGAACAGAAAGAAGCAGATGAGGAAAAAACCTGAGTGTCGCTACAAAAAAGCCTGGATTAAAACTGTGAGCAGATGTTAGCTGGAGGGAGAGTATATCAACTTTATACCAACCCATAAAGACAGTGCTGTGATATAAATTAAACAGGAACATATTCAACACTTGTCCCACAGTCAAACTGTTAAAAATAAACAAGTCCAACACTTATCAGATACTTATCCACGAATATTCCTAGGAAGGTAAAAGTTCTTCAAGGCTTTAAATGGATGTGGGATCCTGGCTCTGTTTTACATTTTTATTTTTAGAGCAAAGTAACGTCAAGAACATTGAAAACAAGAGCAGGAATAATACTTCAGGCAAATATGATTCTCTGGAGTGTTATCTTTTAATATATAAAGTGTTCTTACTCTAAGACTCAAACAGTACGCCTACATTCAGCTCCACTGACGTTCAGCGGACTCCTCTCTTACCATGTGTGGAAGCTGGATGTTGGCTAAGCTGTTGATGAGCGACTGGCTGAGGTTGGCCAGCTCGTGCAGCAGCGAGTCGTTCTGCTGCTCGATCACTTTGTTCTCCTCCTCGATGGACTTCAGGTTTGTCTCCATTGTCGTTATCTAACACAGGGAGATGCATATTATCATCTTTTTATGGGAGAAACTCTCAGGTCACAAGACCATCAAGCATCTCACTCAAGATGGAGAGACCTTACTTGTGTCCTCAGTTTGATCATGTCTGATTCCACTTGATTGTTGGACTCATTCAGATCTTTGATTTCTTCGTCCAGCTGTTTGATTTCCTCATCGTTTTCAATGCCTGAAACCAAAAACAAGCCCACATCTGGCTCTGTAGGAATATTCAATTCTGTATTTAAAGGGTTGAGGGTATGATTCTGACCTTTGCTTGCTCTTTGTTTGATTGTCAGCATGTCTACGCTGCTCATCCTGGCCTTCTTCATGGCCGAGGTGGCTCGAGGACAGCCGGAGAGACTGCAGAGAAACATACAGGTTGATTTAAACAAAGTCTGCTAAAGGTGAGTGATTAAACAAAGATATTGAGAAATAAGACACTGATAGGGTTAAAAGGGAGTGACACAGAGCCACGCCCACCTCCGATGAGTCAGGAAGCTCCCGCTGACGTGTCCTGAGCCGTCACACCCTGGGGTCGGGCAGCTCATCCCGTCCGTCTTTCCTGACTTCCAGACGAACTGCGAGCCGTTCACGTAGCTGTCCTTCTGCCTTTTTGCCGCCAGGGGGCAGCCTGACGCACTGCGGTGGGAGGCGTACTTTCCCGTCACATGACCCTGACCATCACATCCAGGTACAGGACACCTGGGAAATGAAAAGAGTGATTGAGAAGATGGTGTGAAAAACATCAAGGGTCACTAGCAGTTGAAACTAGCGATTTTAAGTTTATGCTGCGCAACAGAGATGCTTTCTATCACTGTTTCTGTTACCAAAACTTTAAAGTTTCATCCTGGCTTCATGCAAATGTGTCGGACAAAATAAAGTGATGCTGAAAGAAAACAAAGAAATTTGTTTAAAAGCTTTAAACCCATCACAGTGTTGGCGTTCCTATTTAACAAGTGCTTTTCAAATTACCGTAACTCTTCAAATATTTGGGCTGCAGAGAAAATTCAAAACCATGGGCTTCCAGGAATGATTTTTGACTCTTTTAAGAAAATAAAATAACATAAAAAGTCCAGGTGACCCAGATAATACTTGGATGATATTTAACTCTATTTTTGAACTCAGGTGATGTGAAGTTTCAGAGAAGAGTCCTTCTGCAAAGACTCCTCCTTCCTCTGTCCTCTCCTCCAAACAATGTTAAAGCTGGTATGTTGCTTGGTCTGGCAGATCAATTAGTACTTTTAATTCCTCAGAGGAAAGAGGAGACTTCAGTTTAGAGCTTTAGGATTCTCCCACTTCCTTCCTTCCACCCTGAAGGCCACATCAGCAGGATGAACTCTTCCTAAACTCTCCATCTCTCTCCTCCTACGTTCCTGAATGACCTTCCCGTTGACATTTGAGCAGACTGAAAGGAGCAGAGCGTCCTCGGTCTCCTCCCAGCTCAGCTCAGGTGATGTGAAATTATAATTTCTCTGTTAATAAAGTTCATGCTTGGAGCAGAGGTGGAGAACAGCTGGCTGCAGCCTGAACCAGCTGGGCTTAAGGTTGTATTGGCTCAACACTACCGTAAATGTCAGACACTCGCTATCACTAACCTTTGCTGCTCTCAGACCGCTGGGACAAGAGGTGAAGTGGAGGTCTGAGAGGCACACATCTGCAGAGTACTTTTCCTATAGTTAGAAAGGTCAGACGGCCTGAGTGAGTCAGCAAAGGGATGACTCCATCAGGTGATGATGGACTCAGGGAATTCATCTTCCAGACTTTTCTTAGCCCTCTATTTCTGTTACTTTTCTACATTTGTTAAGTTTTCCCTGTTCCTTTCTGCTTTTAAAAGACTGTTAGAATATTTATTCCTGCTGCAAAGATCTGCTTTTTTGAATAGGTGTGTATGTGTTTTCTGGTGCTTTTGGAGCCAGCCCCTAGTGGACAATCCAGGAACTATAGTTTCAGACGCTTCCACATCAGTTTTATATTTCGAGACTGGGGTTGGCAGCTTATTTAAAAGATTTTGGAGATGCAGCAGCACTCTGCAGATGAAACAGGCTGCTTAATTTTAGATGACATATTCTATGAATTTTCTAATCTTCAGAGAGTCTGTTGGTGAAACAATGAGTATTAAATAGTGTTTTTCCCTCTCTAGACTGAGAAAAGTGATGTTTCAATTCTCCTTATCCACCTCAAAGCTCTCTAGCTGGTATCAAACGAGATCTTACTTGATGGGCTCCTGGTCGTCCTTGTCTTCTTTGCTGTGGAGGATTTTGATGCCGCTCTTTTTGGCTCGCGGGCACCCGGACAGACTGCAGGACAAAAGACGTATTTTTGAATAAAGAGCTTCAGGTTTAGCTTTTAGTCTGTGGATGGAGCAAAAAAAAAAAGTAAAAGGTCATTTTACCTCCTGTGGGAGGCGTAGTTTCCTGTTATATGTCCTGATCCATCACAACCCGGGGTCGGACACCTGAGGGACAAATACAGAAAGGGGAGACAGAGTCATTTTCGTAAAAAAAAATTGCATGATAGACATTTTTCTGGACTTTTCAGGTGAATGTGGCTCATGTTAAGTCAAATAAAACAATAACAGGACACAAAATCTTGCTCAGATTTCAGATTTTGCAGTGTGGGCCCAGTACTGAGCCTTGGGGTATGCCACTAATACTAGCTGCAGTGTTGCCTGTAGTTTAAAGTATTGTGATTTTCAGACTCACCTGAGCTCCTGGGAGTTGTTGGTCATCATACCACGGATGTTTTTGTCAGCCAGCTGGCAGCTCGACAACCTGCAGGAAGAGAGCAGACACAAACTGTGATGAAGCAGGACTGTAGAATGATTATTCTACATTTTCTCATTCTAGATTTGATAAGGAACAAACAAAGTATGTAAACATTCTTTAAGGTGTTAAAAATCTGGAGCATATCTTACGTGATGAGCTCCTTCTTGCTCTCCTTGCACGGTGGGTACTTGTGGTGTTTGGGGCTGGGCATGGTGACCTCGGCCGGGTAACGCTGCTCGTCCAGCAGCTCCTGGAACGGGTCCAGCTCGTCGCTCTGGTGTAAGGATGAGAAATAAGCAGACTACAACACATCACAATGGGCTCCAGGTTCACATGTTTACACTTTTCAAAACCTGCACACTCACATCTTCATTTTTACATTGAATCTTTGAGGAGTTCAGATTTTTTTTGTTCAACCTGTTAGAGAATAAACTAACACCATTTGGTAACATGAAACACTGGAAGTAACATAGCTAAAACTGACATAAGTTGCAAACTCCTCACTGCACCTTCACCCCCAGTTTTAATGAAAACACTTCCTGTTTGATGGAAGAATGAATCTGTGCTTCTGCAGAATGTTTGTGAGGAATATGGCAAATTTCACATCATATGTTTGAGAAGAGACTCATTAGTTTTTGTCGTCCATGCAGCTTTAGTTGAACTAACAGGTGCAGCAGAGAGTCCTCCCTGATGGCTCCGGCTGCAGATTCTGGATTATTAGATTCTCTGACTCATGATAATTGGTTGGTAAAATTAATCAGCACTGGTTCAAAGGTTCGTGTTGCTCCTGCTATAGTCAGACTCAGCAAACAGGAGCTGTGCGTATGTGTGTGTGAGTGTGTGTGTGCTGCAGTCCTCTCTGCAGTCCTCACATCACTCCTCTTCAGCGGGGAGCACAAATCGTTCACAGGTCTGTCTGCAAAAAATCCCATCATCAGGCGGCGAGCTCGTGGCCTCCTCCTCCTTCTCCTCCTCCTCCTCCTCCTCCTCCACGTCGTGCTTCATTAACAAACGCAATTACTGTCCTGATTAAAACCTTTCACTCCAGCGCCTTAAATCCAGGACAGGAAGATGTAGTAATTTGCTGCCTGAGTCGCTCTGTGTGGTTCCAGATCTGTGAGGGTTTGGAGCGTGCAGATGATCTATCCTGTTTTACCTCAGTGTTAGAGCTGTAATTCAGCATTTTGATGCAGGAGTGTTCACTGCTTGCAGTGCTGCTGCTGACCACATGAGGGCGCACTAAGCCCGCTGCAGACACAGCTGAGTGTGTTGTAGGGTCACGTACAGCAGACAGTGGAAAGTTTTCAACACAAACACACGCTCAACAATAAATTAAGGGTGAAGAAGAATTCAATTTTCTTTCTTCCAAACGGATTTTATGTTTGACTAAACTAACTAAGCGTTTAAAAAAAAAACAGTTTAATCTTTACATCCGAACTTCATATTTCATAACCACTTGCTGACTGATGGAGAAAAGAAGCAATTTCATAATTTTTTGTTTGTTTTTTTCCTACAATATTATTCAGTATTTAGTGCACCTCCACAGTTTCTTAAATACATTGTTCCTAATTGATTAGAAATATTTTGTCAGCCTCTAAATTAAACATCCTCATGGCTCATAGCATCTTTGTTGTCATTGCAAAAGATATGTGACGAGCACCATGTAAGGGCCCTACAAATTTTACATTCGTTGTGAATAAAGTGTGTTTATTTGAGTGTTAAGGGTTTTTTTAATGAAACTTTATCCCTGGACATGTTGTTTCATTATCTTACATGATTCCATCCATTGTATGTCATTAACTAATTAACAAAATCATTTAAAATCAGTTTTTATGCATCTTCTTAGTCTGCTTATGTTTAGTAAGTCATTGTAATATGTTCTCATCAAATAAATACATAGGGCTCTAATTTCGTGGCGCAGCGCAGGGGGCGCAAGCCTGGCGCAGCCTGCGCAGTGCTAATTTCGTGCGGCGCACCCCCATGCGCTGCCAATTTGACAATTTGGTAGACCGTCTGCGCAGAGGTGGGTGTTACCGCACGCCAGGGGGACTTGACGGCGCACCAGGGGGAGGTGTCAGCAGATTCATGTTGGCGCAGTGACAATTTCGTGCCAAAAAAGTGCACTGAAAGCTCGCCAGCTCCAACCTGGTCTATCCTCGGCGCAAGGCAGAGCGCACCCCACGCAGCTGTAATTTGGTGACAGGCGCACATGTGCACACATGTCATCAAAGCCTCAGAGGCAGGTTTCCAGAGTGTCAGGCACATTTTGATGCAGTAAACAATCACAGTAATCACTATTTGATGTAACTGTCTGAACCAGCATATACATTTATATCTATATTAATTTTCCCGTCGCATCTGATGTAAGATTAAAGCCGTTTGTCATAATGGAAAGTTAACCTGACGGCAGCTGGAAGTTTGATGCACATCTTACAATTAAACAATAAACAGCCTTAACATCTGATACTGAGTATATTTGGTTCTCTCATTTCATTTAATTCAAAGAAAATAGGGAGAGAAAAGACGAAGAAAAAAACAGACAAAATAAATGTATGTCACTCAGGATTTACCCGTGATTTCCCATATTTCTCTGTTTTAGTCTTTATTTTTAACGTGATCTACAAAGATGGTGTACATTGTTGTAAGGAGGATGAGGTGGAGACACTGGGAGAGTATACAGTATATCACCAAAGGCTCTGCTTGGCGATGACAAACCAGGAGTGCAGGTGGATCAAAAGTATTCTGAATGGATAAACCAGCTGTGTAACTGTCTCTTAATTTTTTACTCCGAATAAAGACAAAGGAACAGATTAAATCTGTCCCTGGAGCTGATTAACGTGACCTTTGTTTCTGACCTGGCTTTTGTTTTTGATAGTTTTGATAGCCTGAAAGTGTGTTTTTACTCTGTCGTTTGTTGTAACTCTTGATAAATTTGATCTATTTCCTGTCCTCTTTGGCTCTATTGATGGTGTTAAAATTCAAATATATCAGCCTCATGCTTGTCTCAAAACTGCTTCTTAAAGTTAAGTTAGACTCTAACGGTGTGATGGCTTCACTATCTGCCACCCTTTGTTCTCCACAATGAACTATAAGTAACTTAAGCAGCATGCGCGATACTTTCCTCTGACAATCCCTCAATGCAGTGCGTCACATTTAATCTTCTGGAGTAAAATTGCTGTGGTGTGCTATGTGATGATGCAAACACTGCTGATTGATAAGTGTGTGAAATCTTGAAACCAACAAAGTGTGCATTGAATTAAAACAGAGAGAATGACACAGCTATCCTTAACTGACGTACTCTTACTCTGAGATTACGTGTTAGTAGAACTTTCAGTGACTTTTGAGATAAAGCAAAGCGTGTTGGAACTAGTATTTATTTATCTTGTCTACAACAACAAACCACATAGGCAGAGCCAGACCAGAGACGCATTTGACGTATTTGAGCCGTGAGTGATTATATGACTAAACTGGAGACCTACCTTTGAAATCTGCTCTCAACACAGATTACAGATTAGATTTCTCAAAGTTTTTACTAACTTTATGAAAGTCTTATTTAAGGTGTTTATTTAGTTTATACATATTCAACTGTGTTTTTTTCTGAGAGCCCTAAAAGATAATATTTTGCATTCTTCTATTTCATTTCTCAACTTATTCTCTTGTTTCTCTAGAAAAAAATCTTGCTCTCTTAAGCAAATGAAACTATAGTCTTGTTTTTACTTCTGTAACTACAGATGAGGATTCATCTATAATAAATAAATGAATATAAATCTGTAAAAGAGAGAATCTTTGAACCTTTTATAAAAACAGATTAAGTTTCCGGAGAGCAGATCTATGGTCCATGTTTAGCTTGAGTTTCTGCCTCTCCTCATTTTTTCTTTCTCTTATTTCTCTGTCATAGCTTCAGGCTGAGGAATACCAACAAAAACCCAGCTCTGATTCACAACTTTGGCAAGCGTTGATGGTCTGTACGTTTTATGATGCCCTCAGTTATTGAAGGTAAACACTCACACACACACTCACACACCGGGTCACACTAAACTCTCAAATCTCCCTCTGATGTATGTAAAGTGATGCAAAATTTATGCGCACTAGCAACCGGTAGCACGCCCTCGCAAAACAAGTCCACGACTTCACTACGAAGCATTTCTGCTCTGCATCAGCGGACATCATCCCTTTAAACAGCTTACAACCTGTAATCACCTCCTAATCTATGCAAAAACCCTGAAATACAAACCCAGGCTTCCTTAAATCTCTTCATTTCATACTCCAATTATCCTCACTTGGGATAATTAGGGGGAACATGCATCAAATATTAAATGAGCTTGTTAAAACTGGTAATGAGAGCTGGAAAAGTGGAGCAATATTTGATTTAATTTATGAAACATGATTAAATGTTTGCCATTTTAAGTCCCTGATTTCTTTGCGCCACACCTGCCTATGAGGTCACTGAACTCTGGACTGTTAAACCTCAAATTATCCAAAAATCATGACACATTAACCAAATGCATAAGGATCTCCTAAAGGGTTCTTGGCACATTGGAAGAGTGGGGCCTTAAACACCAAGGTCTGCCCATAGCCCCACCCCAAAAAGGCCTCCAGAGAACTGACCAATCAGAGTGAAGGGGGTTTGTGTAGAGGGGGATCTTAAAGAGACAGCAGCTGAAATGAAGGTCATGTAAAGCTACTACTCTGGCACAAGAGGGACAGAATCATGACTAAAAACATAACAAATCCTTCTTTTTAATCACCGACAGGATGATTTTAGAGGATTATTTCAGGTCGTAATGTGTCTAATGTTGGAGCTGCAAAGATGCATCCTCAGTGGCCTTTTGATGAATTATGGAGCTTGTTCGCAGTTGTAAACCATCAAATCTCCTTCATATCATGTAAACAGAGGCAAAAAGTATTTTTTTAAGCCTGACACTAATCGTTTGATTCTGTGTAAACTCTCCTGAGCTGGTCTGATTTAAGTAGCCAGTGTTGTAGACCTTCCAGTTACCTCTTTGTGGTCCGGCTCGTCTCCCAGTCGTTTGATCTTGGTGTAGTCAACGGGCAAATCCCAGCAGTCCGTGTCACTCAGTTGGTAGCAGCGACTGCTGAGCAGAGCCTGACGCTGGGGAGACATTGGCTGAAGTGGGGTCAACACCGTCCCGCTACCCTCCGGACCACCAGGCTGACTGGCAATGTCCACTGCACCGCTGTCATCCAGGTCGCCAACCGGACTCTGAGGGAACACAGATGGCGAAACATTTATAACAAGGGGTGTTTTACATCTGAGGGTAAGGGATGGGACACAAAATCAGATCGACAAAAGTTACCACTGTGAAACTCAAACTCCTACCTCACAACATAAAGTTTCTGTTCAAGTTTAGACAGCTGAAGCCATCTGATGATACCTTCATGATGTCAGACTACTTTGGTTTTGCCTATTAACTATCAACTTCTGGGTCTAGACGCTAACATCACCTTGCACACTCCTGCAGCAGTCTGTAGAGTCTGATTTGAATCTGTGTTTGCATAGCCAAAGTTTTTGTTTGATACTGTACCCACCAAGTTGACCACTGAAATCTGAAAACATGGAAAAAGCAGTTTAACAACAGAATTTGAGACACATCTTGATTGTAAGTGTAACAGCTTTTCGAAGGACAAAGAGACTTTGAGTGAAAACAGCGAAGAAAGAAATAATTTAAAGTACATAACAGAGAAAGGCAAACATCTGTTTAGAGATATTTCTTTCTCAAATTCAATATTTGTTTTTTTTTTTGTCAACAAACATTTTTCTTATCATTTTTGACCTCTAGATGTTTTTAACAATTTAACAATGTTCCCAGATCTTAGTATTTACTTTGATAAGTACATCTTATGATCATTTTACAAGAAGAGACCCATTTCAACTCACACAAGACTCTAAGTCTAAATAACCTGATGAAACTAACAGTTTGATGTTCTTTAAAGAGGGGGTATTGTGCTTTTGTTAGTCCTTATTCTGTCCCTCTGGTATCCCTGTAGTATCTTAACATGGCTTACAGCTCAAAAAAAGTCCCTATTTCTCTCTCCCTGGTTGTTTAGAAAACTTTTTTTTCAGTCTCTGTCTGAAACACTTTGTTTTAGCTGCTGTCTCTTTAAGTTTGCCCATTCAAACAAGCCCCCTTCACTCTGATTGGCCACAGCAGAGCGTTTCGATCAGTTTGCAGAAGTTTTCTGGGATTTCTGCAACATATGAATAAGTAGAGGTTTGAAAACCTTACCTAAACAACCAGCATTGGCTCTATGTTAAAACATAGGATGGTGAAATACCCCCTCTTTAAAGATGCTTTACTCAAATAGTCAATCCATGACACATTCAAATAAATTCCTGATCCTGTTTTTCAGTGTATCCCTTCTCACAGTGTGTCTCTCAGTGTGGTGTATAGATGCAGGTGTGTGTTGTAAAGATGCAGGTGCGTGGTGTATGAAGGCAGGTATGGTGCAATGGAGCACTCCACCTCAGACTACCTGTGTCAGCAGGTCCTGGGGTTTCCCTCCCAGAGCGTGCGGGAGCTCCCTGCACCTCGTCGACAGGTTGAGGATGGCGGTGGCAGCCATGTGTGCCGCCTCCATGTCGTGGGTGTAGTCGAAGCTGCTCTTGCTGCAGGTGCTGCTGGCGCTGCTTCCTCCCCCTCCTCCTCCTCCTCCTCCCCCTCCTCCTCCTCCTCCTCCACAGCTCAGGCTGCTGCTGCTGCTGGGAGCGTAGCTGCTGGTCGTACTGCTGGCCGGGCTTGATGTCTTACAGTAGCGCTTCACTGCAGGGAGGCACACACACGCGTGTTTGATTTATTAGATTGATGCTGGCAATGGGCCAGACGGCGCAGCAGATGGATTGTTACAGAGATCAAAAATTACAAACAGAAGTTTGCTGCTTTTAAAATATTCAGAAAGAAAGAGACAGACTGATGGAGACACAAAGACTAAAAGAAACTTTCATCTTGAACCAAACTGTTGATGAACTGATCTGATGAACAGTCTGCAAAGCCTGATGCCTCTCCTCTCTCTCATTGTCTTAGAGATCCATTGTTGTTCAAAATCTGTTAGAAACTTCTTCATTAGGCTTGACTAATATGTTCTTCATTACCGCACAAAAAGTTTAAATTGACTTAATCACAAAAACATCATCCTTCCCAAGGAACTCATTAAAGCACTGAACGTGGATTCAGACACTATTTAGGCTAAAGTAGACCCCAAGTCATGTTCCCTCCCTGCTACAAGAACTAACACGCGAGGGTTACCAGTATCAGACCACCATCAGATCAGCATCTGACCAGATCCGCTTGCTAGCATTTAGCTACTATTTAGAAAATATAGCCAACAGCAGTCTTTAAATATTAGGTTGTAAAGGCATAAACCGCTAGTTAAACTAAAATATTAGAAGTTGCTAATGAAGTCTTTTTCAGCCAATAGCCACCTCTCAGCTTCTCTAACCTTGGTAATCTTACATCGTTCAATAGAAAAGACCTAAATTGCTAGTTTACTGAAATGTTAGCCTCGTAGTTGCCAACTGTTAAGGTTATCTTGAAGCCCTACATCACTCTTTAGGTCAACAAACAGTAGTCTCAACCAAAGCAACAGAAAAAGCCTAAACTTAAAGTTTACAGCTACAACTTAATGCTAATTTCCTCTTGGCTGCTCCTAATAAGCTACTTTTTAGCTAACGTAACAATTGAAACTTTACCCAAACTTATTTAGTTATTCCGAGTCTTCTTGTTTGCTAAATGTTAGCAAGGTAGTAACTGTACTCTAATATTATCTGATCACTTTTATCCATCCCAAACAAGTGAATTAAACCCTCAATAGTTTCCAACTAGAGCCAGGTCTCTGTAATATTAGCCAGGTAGCCGCTAAGTGCTAACATTGTCCTGCTTCACATTATACGGTAAAAAAGGCATAGATCTATTGCTAATGCCATGCTAATACTTATGCTAATGCTCAGGTTTTCTGGTGATATGTAGCAACTTTTAAAGCAGTAGGCACCAACTTTTCGATCATGAAACACTTAGACATTTTGCCGCTAAATGTTAATGTTATGTGCTAGTATTAACCACTTACAGCTGTCAAAGTATTAAATGATACAGAGGGAAAGTCTTACATTTTTCTGGTTACTTAAAAGTTAGCTGGTTGTCTCTGAATGTTATCCGGTTGTATTAAGCGAGTCGTTAGCCAAGATTAGCCCTGAGAGTCTTGTTTTATATGACAGTTTAAACACACCGTTTTAGTTTAAGGAAACTTTAACTAAGTTGTAGCTAAATGCAAATACTACTACATAGCGTTAGCCACTTAAACATAACTTAACTGTAAAGTCCTGCTTGATAGAAAAGAAAAGTTTCATACTTGTCAGTCCGGTTCTCTCTGAATGCTAATTTAATTTGTTTGGATTTTGCAACTTGTTGGTTGAGATTAGCATTAACAGTTTTGACCTGTAGGCTATGCAGGGAAAAGCACAGAGTTTTACTTTAAGGAATATCAGTCAGTGCTAATATTATCTGTTAGCATTTTGCAGTTTCTAATTCAACTTTCAAAGTAGATAAGGAACACAATTTTAGGCCAGGTAGCTGCTAAGTGCTAGGGCTAAGTGCTAAGATAGTCTTACTGCACTTATCTGATTCTTCATCAGTAAAATGGTGTTAAACTTATTGTTTATGAAAATATCAGCCAGAAACTTGAAAAATGGTGAGATCATCTGTTATATTTTGTGACAGTATGTATCATAAAAGGCACAAACACCAGGTTGGTGCCCCATGCTAATGTTTTCTTGTAGCATATAGCTGCTTCAACCATATATCACTTTCGGCGTTTTATATAAAAATGCAGAAAGGATTTAGGAAAGGCAATAAATGCTTAGGTTTCGATGCAGTCCAGAGCAGCTAAACCAAAAACTGTTTCCTGAATAGAATCTGGAACAAAGCAGTCTGACTTTTGTGTGGTTGTTCCAGGATTGAGCTCCCACCCTCTGTGTGACGTAAGAGAACTGGCTGTCAGATATCCGTGGTGAATGTCATACAGAAGGAAGAAGTGGGAAACAAACTAAGACTCTGCTGAATTTGGTCTTTTTGTGGGATTGTTTGACAGTAAAATGATAAAATACCATCAGACAGGAGGACAAAGAGAGTCGGGGGATAAATAGGACAGTAGAAAGAGAGTGAGGGAGCTGTAGGGACAAAGAAAGAGGGAGAAAGTGGTAATGACTGTTTGCTGGTGTGGTGGTGGAATTGGCGCTCGGCAGGCTGGAGCGGAGCTGATGGAGGGAGGGAGTCGTGATGAAGGGGAGTGCAGACACCTCGTCTAAAAAACCTCCCTCTCGCCTGCGTCTCACTAATGGCTCCCAGCCAAAGAAGCAGGGCTCGCCTCCATTATCTCTCTCCCGTTTCACAATCCCTCCATCTGCACCTCCTCCATCCCTCCATCCCTCCGTCCTCTGCTCAGAGGAGGCAGGCTCTTAGCTTGGCATTTCCATAACGCTGCTCAGCTCTCACTCCAGCCATGTGGAGAGGCGGAAAACACCGGCGCTTTCAGTCCTCTAACAAAGAGAATACATGGAGTACTGAGCATGTGTGCGTGTGTATGCATTTCTGTGCGAGTGTGTTGTCAAGCTTTTATCATCAAGCACAAAATGTTCTGCCTAGAATCAATAAATGAAGAAAAATCCCCTTATCGGAGGTTTATTCTGCACGTTTTTATCCTAAAGAAAGACAAATAGCTCCATGTTTCTGCACATCATCATTTTACATGTTTCAAAAATATAGAAACAAAACCTCAAATTTATTTAGAGGTTTACAGAAGTTTGAAATGGGGGACAAAATTAGTATCCTCCCTGATTATTTGCCTCTAAATCCTGATGTATTGTCTTGTAATGAAGATTTTTTCTTCTAATATTTCTTTCCCTGCGTGCGATGAAAAACTAGAAACTGTGGTGAAACAAAAGATTCAGATATAGAAACAGATCATCTCATTTGTTTTCATACCATCAAATCCCTTCGGCGAGGTGTCTCGTCCATGATGAGATTTAGTCGATGGGGCTCTCTTCCCATAGCCGCCGTGCTGGCCATCGTAGCCAGTGTAGTCGTAGCTGGTCTTGGAATATTTCTCCAGCTCCTTGGCCAGGTTGGACCGCGGCGTGCTGGTTGGAACGTTGTTTTTGTAGCCGTACTGAGGGATCTCCAGCTGCTTGACGAAACACATGGGTCTGAAAAGAAACCACGGACACAAAACCCAGATTTAATGTGAGGACTTCTTCCCAAAGGTTACACTGCACCATTCAGCATCCCTTTCTGAAAGTCACATTAAGGTTTTGATTTTATTTCATTTGCAAGTCATCGAAACAGTTCAGAATTGGGTGATATAACAAACCAGCAAAGAAAAATCTAGTATACACTCTGTTTACTCCTGTGCGCCATTTCGCATCTTCAGTCTAAAGAGGTACCTGTAAAGTTTTTTTTTCTTTCTTGTCTTATGTGCCTGAGTTCTAATTTCGTACCATGGTTGTGTTTGCTGCCATAGTTACTAGAAATTAATATGAAAAAAAAAAAAAAAAACGTTGCAACTATCCTGAGCCACCCTGCATCTCTGCCAAAGAAATGACATCACCCATCTGCTGTAAGAAAAAATCCCGCGCTTAATGGCTGCACCTACAGACACCTTATAGCACTGTTGTGGCACTAACTAGGGTTTCCTTCTGTGTGAATTCTTGTTTGTGTTGTCGTCAACACGGACAAAAGCATCTGCTAAATGAAACTGTAGAACTGTCAAATCATTTTTTCTCAAATTCAAATCCTTCATTTCAGTCTTTGTTTAAAAACTGGATTGGAAAAAGTTACCACTTTTCTCCAGCACAGGGTGAAATGTTTCCCTGAGACTCACGTGATGTGCATTTTATGATATAGCCTGTAGACATTATCATCATCATTTAACTTTTTCACATGGTGTGGTGTTAAAAACGCAAACTAAAAATAGCAAAAATTGTAAAAATTGAAGAATCGCAACTTATACTGAACTGGCACTCAAAAAACCGTCAAATCCTGAGAATAGCATACCATCCCAGCCTACAACATACTGTACAAAAAATTAACAACCAGGGAGAACAGCTGTTTTAAGGTTTTCCTGTTGGTTACAGGTTGACTATTTGGCATCCCTGAATTAAACAAAAAACAACTGACTTCACTTTATGGCTTAAAAGGCTCCAAATAGAACTGAAATATGGTCAAAACTGTGTGTTAGGTTCACGGAAATGTCCACAAAAAATACCTCAGTGTATGTTGTTATTAAACTATTTGGCATTTGTTCATTGAAGAGACACATTTGAAAGCTAAAATGGAGACAGTTGGAATGAAACAGACATGATTTATTTATATGGGGGTACGAAATATACAAAGATTAAACAGATTTTTCTTTCATTACACCTTTTGGGATCCCCTCCTCACTCAAGATCTATGATCAGAGCAGATTTTGGTATTTCATTGCAACATTCGAAACTCCTTGATTGAATTATCTTCAACTGTTGATATTCGGGTTTGGTGTGAACAGGAGAGGTGTGTCTTTATGACAGAAAGTTGAACTAAGAGTGAATAAAGTTGTCTGGAGTTTGATAGAAGTGGGTGTTACCTGAGGACACGGTCTGATGTCTGATTGGTCTTACTCCCGACCTCGGGCGTATGGCTCTTCTCGTGGACCTTCGCCATCTTCTCCTTTGCAGCAATGGGACAGCCGGACAAACTGGAGGAGGAAGAAAGGGGAGATGGCACACGACCTGGTTACATACTGTACTCATCTCTCTCAAGTACACACACACACACACACACACACACACACACACACACACACACACACACACACACACACACACACACACACACACACACACGCGCACACACACACAGAGCATCTGGCTTTGAATACAGAGAGGTTCAGCTGTTGGTAACAGAAGTGCAGAATGAATTATGGATTCAAAATGGCCTACTTTATGAAGCCTGTTACTGGTTTTCTGATTGATGGTCTGTCACTGAGGCAGTGATGAGTTTCGAGGTGACTGAGACTTTAATACTGATCTACAGATCCTGGATCAGATGCTTAAACACATAGATGGTTTCCCTGGATCTAAAGAGGTCGACTCAGGAAGGTCATGTTGGTCAAACAGATGGAGACGGTTTAAACCCTGGGCAGGTATTTTTGGCATAAGTTTGTTGTGCGGTGGAGCTTATCACCTGAGACACGGTTTGTAAAACTTCCTGACTCTGCGTCCGTCTGTAGGATCAGAGCTTCATCAGCTCACAGATGGACCAGATTCTGTCCCTGCAAACACTCAGACTCATTCTTAAGGCTCGATAAGAGCGTGTGCGGAGTGTGCGGAGTGTGTGGAGTGTGTGGCAGATCAGCACGGCGGCTGCTGTGGCTGCAGCCACGAAGGCGTTTCCATGGCGACTGCCACACATGAAAGCCGAGCGAGCTGGAAGCTAACAGCGGCTAAAGCTAGCTAGCTGGTGCTTTGTTTCCCCTCCCAGTGGAGCTGTGCTACATAACACACCCTGCAGCCACGTCTGTATGTGTGTGTGTGTGTGTGTGTGTGTGTGTGTGTGTGTGTGTGTGTGTGTGTGTTGTCTGCCAGCGCACGTGTGCTTCTGTCTGTGAGCTCATTTGTAAGTCTATTGCTCTGAATGTGTGTGTATTTGTGTGTATGTGGGTACCAAACAGTGTGTATGTCTGTGAACTAAGGCTGTATGTATGTGTGAGAAAATGAGTGCAAATCCTAATCACATTACATAATTCAAAAACATCCCTCTGTGTGTGTGTGTGTGTGTGTGTGTGTGTGTGTGTGTGTGTGTGTGTGTGTGTGTGTGTGTGTGTGTGTGTGTGTGTGTGTGTGTGTGTGTGTGTGTGTGATGCTCAGCTCTGTCTGTTTATCAGCTGAGCTGCTGGTGTTACACAGACTCACTAAAATCTTAATTAAAGGCCTTTTCTCTCCTTGTGGCTCCAAACCTGAGGACGATGATCAGCAGCAGAGATGAAGACTCTGATTTAAAGCTCAAGGTTTGAAATCTTATGTCAGCAGCTCTTTGGAGACCAAAATGATCCTTGCTTGATTGTGTTCATATGCTTGTGTCTTCTTCTAGTTTACATCTCGTCATGACTTCTGGTTGGGGGCATCCTCACAGATCTAGAGCTTCTTGGCCTGTCCCTGCTACCTATCACCAACAAACTGAGTTTACTTACTTCATAAGAGCTGGTATCAAAAATATGTTTTAAAATTGTTTAAACAAAATATTTGATTTTTGTTTAAGTGCGTAGTTTGCTTTCTGTTGGTGACATAGTATGTTATATGACCTTTCTGCCATTTTTAACCAAATAAAGAGCCAGTCCCGTTAAACTGTAAAATGGTGTAATCACAAAAACATGTCAAGTATCAAATAATTTACCTCTCTAGAAGTTGTGCAAGTGTACTGATAAAACAAGTTATTTGTTTTAAAGCCCAACTGATTAATCAGTTTTTAATCAGCACCTTCTAGCAAGAGCTAGAAGGTGCCCTACGCCAGAGGCAGAAGGCACTATTTCTTATTTATCATTGGTTAACACTACAGTTCTTATGTTGACATTTTTATAATTAAAGTTCCTTGTTTTAATTAGATATTGTTCTGTCTCTGTCTTAAATCATATGGGTATTATAATGATTTGTGTTCATATACAGGATATATCCTGTGTATATCAATGAATTCATCATATATACCAGCCGATAAATCGGATATCAGCTTTTTTTTGCTCCCAGTATCGGTATCGGCATCAGCCCCAAAAATCACATATCGGTCGGGCTCTAATTTGTCTTACACTATTATCTCAATATATATTCAAAACACTTCACTTCTAAACTTAATAATATGAGGTTTGTTGTACTGAGTCAGTCAGGATGCCATAGACATCAATGTTTACTCTCTTTTTTAGGACAAGATGGTTTAAAATCATTCTAATTTCATCTTTACAGTGTAGAGTGGAAAAATCATGTTCATAGTCACTTAAAAAAGAAAAAACAAACAAAAAATAAAACAGATTTTTTATTTTTATTTGTATAAGAAACACTGGCAACACTAATTGACATTTATCACTTTCACTAACTGACCACGACTTTCACCCAGCTCAAAAGATCTCAGTCTTTTATTTCAGCCTCTGTCTGAAATGTTTCATTTTTGCTACTATCTCTTCGAGACTCCTTAGAAACCCCCTTCCTTCTGATTGGACAGTCCTCTGGAGGCATGTCCAGGGGCGGAGCTATAGGCAGATAAAAGATCTTTATGAGACAACCTCATAATCTCAGCAAGTCTAAAAAAGATCTTGTGAAGGTCATGTGAAGATCATGCCCTTTTTTTCAGAACTGAGCATTTTCATCAAGCCACTCATCAAGGGTCTTTCACTGTTTTATTTATCTATTCATTTTCACATTTTCTCATGGTGTTGCTCCAAGTGACTGATCTTTTTGTTTTCTTAAAGAGGTTGCACTATTTGGCTTTCCCCAGTGAGTTTAAATGTCAATAATCAGCAGCTACTTTCAGGCAACACACAGGTGATCATTTTATTAGCACTGTTCATTAACCCTGAATCACAATGCAAAGTAAAATTGAGCCTTGCAAAAGGTTTGTACTTGACTGTGAATGTACCATTTAGGATCCCATCTCAACAAGTGAAAGTTCAGACACTGAGCCGTGTGACATATGAATCTTAACCAATCTTGTTCCTTCTAGACTTCTACAAAATGCATTTTCTCTCCCATTTGGAGTCCTCCCCGTTGCCTTTGAATGCATGACTCTTACAACCTGAAAACAAACTACAGCATCGGCAAAATATGCCACAATCACATGTCGGCTGTGTGATTCAGGTGTTCGCGGCCCCGTCTGAAGGACGCCCACTCACCTGCGGTGCGAGTTCCTGTTGCTATTGACATGACCCCGTCCAGAGCAGCCAGGAGTGGGGCACTTTAAAACATTTTCATACATGGCAAGGACTTTGACAGACAGGAGAAGGTGAGAAAGACAGCGAGGGTTAGGAGCAGACAGGAGAGTTACTGAGCTTTCAGCTACGGCGGTTAGGCATGCACACATCACAGCGTGCACAGGTGTGAACGGCTGCATCAGTCACAACAACATGAGACAACAACCTTCTGAACATGGTAATGAAGAGTGCAAGAAGCATTCAGGCTGTGTGTGTCAAGACAGAGAGGACTACTGCATCTAAACCTCTTCTGAGCTTCATTTTTGTTAAACTGAATGTAAGAAAAACTTCCTCCTGTAGAAAGTTCCTCACAAGTTGAACTAAAATCACTGATGTCTGAAAGTTCAGTGTCTTGCCACCTCAGAGTACTCTGTGTT
Source organism: Halichoeres trimaculatus (assembly GCF_033239565.1). NCBI lineage: Eukaryota > Metazoa > Chordata > Actinopteri > Labriformes > Labridae > Halichoeres > Halichoeres trimaculatus. The sequence goes on along the minus strand of NW_027437191.1, from coordinate 26,302,394 downwards.
TCTGGTCATGTCTGTTCCGTGTAATCCCTCCCTGCTGGGGAAACATGAGTCTCATTTGCATTTTGATCAGCACGCTCATTTGAATCATGAAATTTCATGAGACGAGAACATACTGGAAGCAAAAGTTTGTCATGCACTGTTAAGATCTGCTGATGAGTCTGCAGATGGAGCAGGAACAATGTGTGAGGTGATGAATGTACCAAGGTTAATGACTCTGCGTGAGAGGAACTCAATATCCTGCAAAATGTGTTTGTGTAAAGTTTGTGCATTTATTATTCATCTCAATAAACAGAGTCATTCAGAATGTTTATATCAGAATATTTACAAGTAAACTGTTAACTTTAAGTTAGTTTTACAGACAGTGTCAGATAATGATGTTTTATGGCAAGACTGCAGATTTCAGAGTAGGAATTCATCATGTCACGCATGTGCTAAAGCAGGGGTGGCCAACCAGTCAGAGACCAAGAGCCACAAAAATGACCGTGGTACTACAGAGAGCCACATCACACACAGGGTCTTACAAAAACACTTCCTCTCACACATAAAAAAATGACATAAAATGAAAATCAATAGATTTCCAATTTTCAAAGTGAGGTTTATTGTGTTTTTAAGTGTATTTAAATTCGTAATGGAGAAGAGAAACTGAAACTTAAGTATCAATCCCAACTGATCCCAATGTTGGCATCCATATATATAAAGTTTAGATTGATCGGCACACCACTACGCATAACTATATATATTTTTTATGAATGGATCGAAGAGCCACACACCGAAAGGCAAAGACTGTGGCTTGCGAGCCACAGGTTGGCCACCCCTGCATTAAAGTCACATCTTAGTCATCAGTTATGTTTTTATTTTCTATACATTTTTGCTTCATCTTTGGTAGAAACACTTGAATAATGAAGACAAAAAGTGTCTCATAACTGTGAAACTTTGTTTCCTTTAGGAAAAAAAAGTGTCTTACTTAACTATAAACTTAGTTTTAGACTTAAATTGAAGTTTTTATTTTGTCAAGATTTATTTTTACATACATCAAATACAATAATTTAATCATTATTGGAATTTGTTCATATCAAATCCATTTTTCTTCTCCAGGCTAAAATAATGATTTGGAGCATTTATTTATTTATTTAATAGTTAACTTATTAAGTTTTTGCCCTAGCTTTGCAAAACAATGACTCAACAGCGCCCCCCATCAGTCTCCAATTTTCAAGCAAAAAGCCCAGCCACTCAGTTTATCTTATGTGCAAGAACAAGGCATATTAAGCGTACCATGACCTACAAAAAAAGCCTTTTGCAACTACATCCTAAAGCTAACAGGAAGTTGGCTGTCTTATTTTGAAAATCTGATCACATGATTTGCAGGGCAGAGTTTTTTCGCCAAAATTTTTCACCTGATCAACTCAAGATGACAAATTATCGGAAGATCGCTGAAATCTTTAAGAGTAGGCTGAATGCCTGTACATGTAACCATATTTAAATGTAACTCTAGCGCCTCCTGCTGCTAACATTTGACTCCTTAGAAGTGTTGATGTTCATACTGCTACCTGTTGTTGGAGGTCTATCCCTGCACTTCTCACCATGAAACAGGAAGTTACTGAAACTCCTTCGTACAGGATGGGAGGTATTCTCATGCAGCTGGTTTCATAAGTTTCTGCGGCACAGCGAGCAGATCAAACTAATTCTCATGCTGTTCATGTTGCATCAGCAGCACAGACACTAAAACCAGACACTGAGCGGGGCAGGTGATGAAGTTAGAATAGAGAGGAGACACAAACACTCAAGCAAACAAACAAAAGAAACCCTCAACGTCTCCCAGAAAAGACAGAGAGATGGGAACTTTAACAGCTTGTTCCGAGCAGACTGCAGAATGACTTAAAGAGCTCTTTAGATACAAACACATAAAGGATATTTACACATGATGGAATTCAGACATCTTGCAGGACGAGCCACCTTCAATGTTATGCAATAAATCCTCTATCTGCAGCTCAAACCTCATATGCATTGACAAAAACAGATGTAGAGTCATGCAGGGCGATGCAGTATGAGGATGGCTAACATGCTTAATAACGTCCGAGTGTCACTGATACATTGTCCGTCTGACAAGTCATTTTAAGTCCAGATAAATTCCACTTCCATGCAGTTTCTTCTCACATGATAAGTTGCAGGTTAACAAACTAAATGAATGTGAGAAAGGGTTTCCAAGGAAAATATGGGTTTTTATTTAATTTCAGCTGAAACTCAGAGGTCTGAGGGTGAAAGAGATTTCCTTGATGGGGAACAAAACTAAAAATTAAAACATGCAGGATTTAGTTTAGTCAAGATTATAGACTGTACAATTAATGGACCTAGTTTTTCTGGCATCACCCATCTATTTCTAAAACTGATTTTTGAAGCAGATTGGCTATCGCGGCCATATTGGCAGTGACTGGGGGTCTTTGCATACAGCTATTGGGCGCTCGCCAGTCACGTAAGCTAAACTCTGATTAGCCGAGCTTGCTTGCTTGATATCCTCTAAACTGACGAGTGAGAAAAAAATTCACCCCCCGTACAGTGTGTGCTGATAGTGAAATTAGCGATTCAGGATGTCCTAGCCTTACTGAAAAGCTGTCAAACACCGTCTGTGAGAGGAACTCTGTTGCCTTAAGAACAGGTACAAAGACATGACTTTCCACATGTGTGTGAGGAGCACAGAGAGAAAGACTACATTCACTAGAGCCTGATTAAACTGTGATTATATATGGCTAAAAAAATCAAAACAAAACAGATATATGCTAACATAACTGTGGATCCTTTTTGGCGAGTCATCAAGGAGACCAGCAAATTTCTCACCAGCTACCAATGACACACAACTCAAGACACGACGCAAGACACTACGTAAGACATGACATTTGAGACGACGCAAGACGTTATACAAGAGAAGACATTAGAGATAATGCAGGAAACGATGTGGGTGAAGATGTTCAGGATAATGCAAGACACTACACAAGACATTACGCAAGAGACAGCACACGAGACAAAAATGTTGACGACTGAAGAAGCAAAAAAAGAAAAAGAGAAGACGCAAGATAAAACAGTGCCCTCTGTTGCTTTTTAAAGATTATGTGTTTAGTTAGAGAGACAGGAAGTGGGATGAAGCGGAAGTGACGAGCATCCGCTGCACTTGCCCTACCAAGTGACATGAACAGCGCCCTCTGCTGTTTTAAAATGATCACGATGCAGTAACATCTCACGACACTGAATCTGTCTGATGTGTGAAAACCTCTGTTAACCTCTGGAGGTTTTCAGATGGCGTCCTACACCCTGCTGTTTGGGATGACTTGTCAGACGGGTCATGGTGTTGTGCAATGTGGCATCAGGCAGAGGGACCTACTCTCAGGTGGGACACGATCCTTGTGAGGACACCCGGACAGGCTGCGGTGATGCGGGTACAGACCGGTCACATGACCTGTACCATCACAACCCGGCGTCGGACACTTACTCTCCTTCTTCTCCCCCCTGGATGAGTCTGTGAAGGGACAGAGAGAGAGGATGAGCAGGAGCTGGAGCAGTGTGGACAGGAAAGCAGAACGTGGACACAGTTGGCGGAGACCAAATGTCATCGGCTTTGGCCCATGAGTTTGGCCGGTCCTTTTGTTCGAGATTTCTGCCAGCTGTGTCTCTGGTTTATTTAGCAAGTCACAGAGGTCTGGTGTTGTATCCATGGACAGAGAAACAAGTGACCAATCAGAGTTTGGAACACCAGAGTTGACTTCTCCTTCTAACCAGGATCAGGATCTTGGTCTAGTGAATGCACTGACCCGTCCTGAGCTGAACTCAGACTCTCCATCATAAAGTGATCTCTCCTATCGACCCTGAAACCGTCCTGTAGCGGTGTGAGTCTGCTGCGCAGCTGATGACTCCCTCTCAGAGGCGTTGAGGTGGTTTCTGAGTGGACGGGTAGAAGTAGGCCGCAGAGAGCGTCCCACAGATGGATTTGCTCTCCTAACACGCCGTGCAGATTGCCATTACTCATGCCTGACAAGTCGGCCGTCTGATGTTCCCACACCGGCCTATTTTAACAACATAAGCTGCTGTCAGAGAAAACGCATGCATCTGCAGAAAACACAAACTGTTGGTCCTGAATGCAGAAGAAGAGCGCATATTATCTCAATGCCAAGCATCTCTACAGGTTTTAAACAAGTTTTAGCAACCTGGAGGTCAGAAACTCAACAATAAAGCCTCCAACGTTTGAGCCGGATGAGCGTTAAAGTTTCAGTTCTGTGTTTTCTGCCTCAGGCTGTGAAGCGTTGAGGGTTAGGATAAGTCAGGCAGACAGGATAAACTTCCTCCCTCCTGACCCAAGGTCAAGTTTTTAGAGCTAAAGCTGATTCAGGTCAAATGTGAGGCAAAGAGGAGGAGAGGAGTTGGCACAAAAACACCATCTGATGACAGGTTTGGAGAAAGAGTTCAAAAATTCAACATTTGTAGAGAATAACAAGAACCCCATCGCTCCTATCGTGGTAATGTGACTTCTGTGAAAGCTAAAAGTTTAAAGCTGTTTCTGAATCTAAAAACCAAACTAAAGATGGTTTAATGAGTCTGAAACATTCAGCTCTGATGATGTGAACACTGTCGTAGTTTGACGGTGTGAAGATACACACGCTGACTCACTGACTGAACTAAATCTGCCATTGGAGGTCCACTCATTGAGGTATAAATAGTCCTGGCATGAAAAAGCGTCTTCTCTTATCCCCAGATGTGAAATATATCCGTGGAAACACCTCGAAGAGGAAACATTGGAGGGAGAACTCACACTTTGAGTGTTTTGTTGTGGTTCAGAGCTCAGAAAATAAAAACTATGTGTTTTGTTTACAGACAACGCAGATGATCACAATTTTCTAAAAGCTGAGAAGACAACACAGGTTCAGTCTCTTTCCTGACCACAGATGGATGTGGACTCAGGAGTTCAGTGTGGGTTTTGAAGGCCTACCTTTAGGGTAGTACGCCCTCTTCATCCCGTCGTGGTGCATCCTGGACTTCCTCTCCTCAGCTGAGCTGCTCAGCCTCGGGCTGTGCTCGCCGTGTCCACGGTGATGGTGGTGATGATCCCGGCGGGGAAATGTGTGCTCCGAAGCCATCCGGTCTCTCATGACCTTGGCCCGCTCCGACTCCAGGGCGATAGCCTTCTCCAGCAGCGACAGGTTCCCTTTCGCCATGTCGAACGTCTCATCCGAGCGATCGGATGCCACCGACGTAGTGTCCTCGTCTCCCTCCTGACTGCAGCTGGTCGGGTATCCTCTGGACGCCGGGCTCAGCTGCTCCTCCAGCTTCATCAGGTTCACCATGTCCGAGTAGCTGCGCTCCAGAGGCCTGGGCTCCTCGTGTGCCCCCTGCTGGCAACTGTTATACCTAAGAGGAGGAGGAGGAGGAGGAAGACTGGGTGTACACATCAAACATGTTGTGATAAAAAGACTCTATGTGGATAACGTACCTGTTCAGGTGATGCATCAGCTGCTGGTCCGTGGGATTCTGGAGCTGTTGGTGGTGGACGGCGTGCAGGACAGGCCGCTCAGGCGTCTCGCTCAGTTTCTGAGCCAGATCGAAGCACTGGTTCCTCAAACACTCCAGACTGCTGAGGCACACCTCCTCCTCGCTTTCATCCGCCTGAAGCCTCACCTGCCCATTAGCATGGCTGCCATCATCCACCATCGCTCCCTCTGAGTACCCGTCCTCCGGTAGCATGGCACCGTGACCCTGCGCCAAGAGCTTCAGGGAATCCACCGTCTCCCTGACCACGTCACTATCCAGGTCCACGCTCAGCTCACCCTTCCTGTCGCCCTGATCGCTGCCATCGTCATCGTCATCGTCTTCATCTTCTCCAGCGCTGTTGGAGGAGTTGCTGTTCATCTCAGACTCAGTCATGGCTTGGTAGGCGGCGTCCTCGGCGATCTTTCCCAGGTTGAGGAGCGACTTGGCAACCAGCTCGTCGTAATTCTCATACTCCTCTCCAGTGCCGTTGCCGGCGCTGATGGTGCAGCTGTTGTTGTTGTCGTCCTTCTGGATGGGAAGGAGCTTTGATTGTCCGACAGGTTTGTAGTGATTCTCTACTGCAGGAAACACACAAAGCAAAACACGGCCATCAGGATTCATGGCGTTCAGGTATCCAGACAGAAACAACGTCACCCTAACAGGCCGCTCACTCCCCTTAGCGTTCGCTCCATTAACAACAGAATCAAGAGACGACCAGTCAGAAAGACGAGGAATGAATCATTCTGAAGATAATAAACCATCTGTTCGTTTATAGAAGATGAAAAGGAAACCAAGCTCTCACACTCCTCTCTTATATCTCTGAATACATTAGCTGCTTCCCCCCGTTTACTCTCAAAAACACACCACCAAGAGCCCAGCTGAGTGAAGGAGCTGAGCGGGCCGCATGGGATTCTGGGACAGGGATGGGATTGAAGCGAGAGAAGGGGGATTGAGGGTGGAAGAGGGGGGATGATGAGTCAGCAGACCTCCTTTCCAGATTATTTGTGAGGTGCTGTCAGAGGAGATTAAGGACACGGGGTGTTTGGGGCGAAGGATTGAGGGAAAAGTTGTTGATCTACCAGAGATCCTGCTCATCATCCTCATCCAAACCAAGACCCACTCCAGCTGGACCCTTATTAGACTAGATTAAGGATCAGAACATGGGTCCCTCTCCGATATGGATTCTGATGGTTTCATATATTTGATAAAGCTTAATGTTTTTATACTTTTTATACTCTGGTATCTTCCATCAGGTGCTTTACTCAAAACATCAACACTTTCTGATTCTTCACGAAAGTGATCTTTGTGTGACCCAGCCAATCATGCACGCCCTATTTCTCAACCAACATAAACTCCCTGTAAAATGAAAAACATTTTCTTATCAGGTTCATATCTTGGTGAATTTGTCTAATTCATTCCCATCAACTGGTTCGCTCATGTTTAAAGACGTCCATGCACTTTCAGATGGTTTTGCTTAGGTGGACGAACATCATCATGTATGCTTCAGTTTCTGCAACAAAGAGACAGACCAGACATGGACCTGGTGGAAGTCCAGTGTAAGCGGACGTGTTTGAATTTCTGCATTTCATGGGCAGGAGTAAAAATATTTGTTCTAAAAACTCTGACACATCTGGAAGTCCCCTATTCGAGCTCAAGTGTGTATTATGTACTTTATCATAACCATGTCCATTGCTTTTTCAAAACGCTATCCGGTCAGTTTGAAATTTAGGATTCTTAAAATCTGTCCGAAGGAATTCAATCAGAGTCTCAAGTTTAAATTTGTTTTAAAGAAGTTTTGGGAGGAAACAACAAATGTATGCGAAGTTTTAACATGAATTTATAAATGTTTAAAAAGATATGTTAATATTTCTTTGGGCGTGCTTTTATTTTGAAGGACAAACAGGATGTGTTTGTTGATTTTAAGCACACACACACGATAATACAAAGGCATCATTTAGTAACAAAAAAAAAAAGAACTTTAAACTCACCGTGCTGGCGATTCTGCTCTTCCTCTTCTTCCTCCTCCTCCTCCTCCCCCTCGTCCTCCTGCTCCTCCTCATCATCACCATCCTCTACATCTTCCTCCTCCTCTTCCATCCCCTCCTCCTCCTCCTCTCCTTCCATCACCCTGTCTGCTCTCCCTACCTCTATCTCCTCATCCTCCTCCTCTTCCTCTCCCTGCTCCTCGTTGTCCTCAGAGAACTCATCCTCCCCGTCTCCATCTTCATCCTCCTCCGCTCTTTCCCCTTCCTCCTCCTCTTCATCCTCCTCCACTACCTCCCCCTGCTCCTTCCCCTCCCGCCTGACCTCCATGGCTTGGTTTTGGTAGCTGGTGTAAGCACCCGCATCCCCCTCCTCTTCCTCTTCTTCCTCGTCCCCGGGGCAGGAGGTGAGGAAGGGCCTCCTCTTGGCAGCTGGCTCCAGTGGCTGTTTTTCCAGAGCCTTCCTCTTCTTGGCCAGCGGGCAGCCGTAGACGCTGAGGTGAGACAAAGAGCACACACGATCAGAAGACATGTTTCTCCTCCTGGTTGATCCTCGGCATCTCCAACCTCATCGCTCCACTGCCAACAGATGCTAACAGACGCTAACAGCTACTAATGCTCTGGTCACACAACCTAAAACTGAGCCAATGGAGCTGCAACACATCTGATGCTGTGGAAGAAAGCTTAATGTGACAGAAATGTTCACAAAATAATCAAACTTTGTTTTTTCTAGTGCTCCCCCTAGAGGTATCCTTCAGTAAAACAGATGGTGCATGGTTACGTATAATTGCAGTAACGCCTACTACATAAATGCAAAGTGGCACTAAAAGCATAAAAAAAAACTAAAACAAAAAAGCAAAAGTCTTGAGTTGTTCTCTTCTGTCGGTATCAGAGGATCCATCAGAGGGAGTAACTGTGTGTGTAAAAGGCAAAGGTCAAACTGCTGGTCCTCCCTTGGTGCGCTCACACACAGCGCTGGATTTCCACTCGCCCTCACAGAGAAGACGAAGAAGAAAAAGAAGAAGACGAAGGATCAGCCTCCAAAAAAACCAAAGCTTATTCAACCGGGGCCTCAATTACGCAAATCCCATTATAGTCATTAACTGTTGGGAAAATTCAGCTTTAATTGCTCCAAAACAGCAAGCACAATTATACAGGGCTTTAATGTGGATTTTAGGAAATCAATTAGTGCATTTCCATATGAAAGAGCTTATTTTGTGTTTGGAGGGCGAGTTGGAGGAGGTGACGCTGTTTTACGGATTCTAAGCGGGAAGTGTTTGTCAGACAAACCTGCTGACATCAAACCATCTCCAACATTTCACATTATCATTCTGATTTCTCTGTCTTAAAGTGGCAAAGGGACAGTTTTCTGTCTGAATCATGAACTGCTTTGAGTGAAAACTTCTGAGGGCAGTGGAACGTCACAAGAGACAAAGACTGTTTGACAAAATCTGCAACAACTCCAACTAACACCTCAGAATATTTCTCTTTATCTCTTCACTAAACATTCAGAGAAATCCTTCAACCACAGGACGACCACAACTTAACTGGTAAAATACTATAAACTAAAACCATGATACTTTTTTCAACCAAACAAATTTCTACTATTTTTCAATGTAAAGCAAATGACACCTATCTGTGGAAATACTTGATTATGATTGGTCAAAACCTTATAACAACAGCAACAACCTAATCTAGTGTCATATTACACCTGTTTGTAAAAAGTAGTCCGTCTCAGCCCTTTGCTTGTTGACACTGTGGTAAAAACTTAAGTGCTTGTCTCATACTGGGCTCAATCTGTCAGGATTCTCTTTTGCTTTAAAGGCTTTTGCACAACAATGCCGACATGAATAAGGCATGAAATTTTGAAAAACTTGGAGGTGTGATATTCAATCTCTGCAGCTATTCTCCTCCAAACTATCTCTTTGTAATCATTGTCTTGGTAGTTTTTAAGTCTTTAGTCGTATAAACCTGAGTGCTGGGAAACAAACACAATCAATGTTGAACAATGTGCGTTTTAATTGGTTGGATGTGTTTTCATTGCAAGTGAAACTTTGGAAGAATCGACCTCCATCCAAAAAAAAGCCACAATTTCACTCAGCAAAAAAACATTATTGGTGTGAAAGCTTGCATTGAAAAACAGAAGGTTCGAAAAAAAAATATGCATCTGGTATGCATAGGGCTTTAGGAGTACTTCTTTTAGTCTTCATTTTGTCCACCTGATGCCCTTGTATTACCTTCACATGATTCACAGCTCATAAAAATCTCTATTTTTCTCTCCCTGGTTTTGTGTTAAAGCCTTATTTCCCTCTAATAAACTCTTCTCAGGCTCCCTATTTCTTTAAGAATTAATGTTAAAGTATTTTTTTTCTTATTTTTAAAGCTCTACACAGCCATTATATTGCAGCTCCATCACTGAGGGTGTGGAATATTCAATATCAAAGGCAAAGTGCTGTCTACCATTGAGATTATTTTCTACATCCCCATTTGAGACCACATTTAAAGGGGGTATTGTGCTTTTTTTGTCTGTGTTATGTTCCTCTGGTGCCTCAACATGTCTTTACATGATATACAGCTTTAGAAAACACTTACTTCAGCCTTTGCCTAAAACACTTAATTTTAAGCTGCTGTCTCTTTAAGGCTCCCTGCTCCACAAACCCCCCTCGCTCTGATTGGCCAGCCATTTGAAGGCCTGTCTGGGGGCAGATCTCTGGGAAGTCCTTGATGGTGAAGGGCAAGTTAAGAAATCCTCCCCTGGTGAGGTCTGGGGCTATTTTTGAAGGTGTCAGGGATTATTATAACGTATTAATATGTAGGGGTTTGAAAATCTGCACAACAATAGTCAAAATAGCGGATAAACCTCTGATTCAGTCTGAGACAGAGAAGAGAGATTAAATCGGTTTAGTTCACCGTACATCACCGTGATACACATTCCCATCAGATAACACAGTCCCTCTCCTCAAATGAGCCCTCAGTCTCTACTTTACAGGCTGTCAGGATGAAGGCTGTGTGTGTGTGTGTGTGTGTGTGTGTGTGTGTGTGTGTGTGTGTGTGTGTGTGTGTGTGTGTGTGTGTGTGTCTGTGTGTGTGTGTGTGTGTGTGTGTGTGTGTGTGTGTGTGTGTGTGTGTGTGTGTATGTGTGTGTGTATGTGTGTGTGTGTGTGTGACCTCGGCCACCTTGCTGTCTCCCGCCAATTAAAATTCTGGTGGTAATTAAAGCAGATCAGAAACCAGGGAATGCTGCAGACAAGGGCGAGAGACTATGCATGGTAATTATGTGCATGGAGAGAGAGAGGAGGGGCTCACTTCATATTTCAGCTCTGAACTGATCTGCTGCAGTCTGGGAGGATGCACTCTGATTAAAGACAAAATAAAACTCAGCTGGTGATATGGACCACGTGATCACTCAGAGGATGGTTGCTTTGAGATTTAAACACATGTTACATGTTGTTGTGTTTATCATGAAGTCCATCAACGCAGCTGATCCATGAGCTCTTCTCCTGGAGTCCAGAGCTCTTTGTTTCCTCTCTGTGTGCAGACTCTGGACTGGAGAATAAAGAGCGCTCTATGTTATCTCCATGTGAGACCAGTCTCTGTGAGGATGGGACTGCAGTTCAATTATCTGGACTCAGATGCTTGTGTTCCTTTTGTTGTGTCTGTGATGTGGACTGAAACCTCTCTAAGGACACCTGTAGTCAACACTTAGCTCAAATCAAACACCTGAGATCCATTTTAGTCCCAGTAATGACTCTAAAGTTTGTACAGACAGTTTTTGTGTCTCCCAGGACACATAGAGTTCAGAACTCCACTTCCTCTCTCTGAGGAAACCTGGAGACAACAAGGGTCTCAAAGTGATCACCTGTAGTTCATGATGTCTCTGTGAGGACCCTGAAGTCAGTTTTCCACCTAAATGAGAAGACCGTTGTTGTTCTTTCCATGGAAACCAGGTGAGTGAATCCAACGTAAAGCACAGCATCAATCATCTTTACAGACTTCCACACAGAGAACAGGACTAAATCTAGATGAATCCATAGGGTGTTACAGCGTTGGCATTGTTTTGTCTGTTTTATTGGTGATGAACGTGGATATTCAGGTGAATGGCTATGCTCAGCTTATGTTTGATAGTTGTTGGCTGAAAATCTGCAATGTTAAGAGTATTCTGGATTTAATGAGGATTCTGGAAATAACGAGAATTATTAAACATTAAGAGAAGTCTGGATCGTTACTGGAATGCTGGATTGTTGTGAAATTTTGAAACATTTTGAGAATTCTAGATTGTGATGAGGGTTCAGGAAGGTTTCAAGAATTCTTGAAAGTCAGGAAAATCCTTGACTGCACAAATTCCAGAATGCTATGAGACTTCTGGATTGTTACAAGAATTCTGGAATGCTACTAAAATTCAAGAATGTGATGAGGATTCTGAAATGAAACAAGGGTTCAAGAAGGTTACGGTAATTCTAGAATGCTTACAAAATAGAACTCTAGAATGAAAATTTAAAAAATAAAGAAATGGAATGTTTTGGGGATCTTAGAACATTGTAAAAGTTCTGGAATGACACAAGAACTCTTGAATTTTACAAAATTTTGATTGTTCCATGTATTCCAGAATGTTACATGACTTCTGGATGGTTACAAGAATCTTAAAATTGAACAAGAATTCTGGAATGTTACAAGGATTCTAGAATGTTATGAAAATTCCATTATGTTACAAGAATTTTAGAATATTACAAAACTTTTTGAAAGTTATCAAAATTCCAGAATGTTTTTAGAGTTCAAAATTGTAACATGAATTCCAGAATGTAACATGACTTCTGGATTGTTACAAGTATTTTAAAATTCTGGAATGTTATAAAGAATCTCGAATGTTATAGGAATTCTTGAACATTGCGTGTTGCAAGTTTAGAAAGTTACTTAACTGCGATTTGTTATGAGAATTCTGGAATGACATGGTAGTTCTAGAAAGTCAGAGGCCAGTTGTCCAGTTGTCCAGTTTCTTTGGCCCTGAGGTGTGCTTGTATTCAGCTTAACCTGAGGTCAGTCACTGTTCCGTTTCTGTTGTGTAAACCTGAACTTACTTTGGTCTTTTTGCTGATCTAGGCCCTGTCTCTGGACTCCTTTTGTTAAAAGTAGCCTCTGAAGTGAGACCGAAACATTAGTTTGTATAAAGACAGACTCTGCTGATGGTTAAAGTTACTAACTGTGGTTTTATTAGTATCAGGTTTGGTGTCTGTGATTCAGAGTGATTCAGAAACCTCCTCAAAGTGACGCTCACACCTCGCTCTGTGAGCTCAGGAAGGGGACTTAAAGGAGACATGGGTGGGGAGGTACAGGAGGGGGGAGTAATGTGGGCGACACAATGTTCACATCCTATACTAGTGGTTGCCATGGGAGACAGGCTGCATCCCTCCTGGTCCTCGTACTGCAGCAGCAGCCACACAGTGCTGTCGCCATGGTGACATCCTCCAGAGAGAGAGGGAGAGAGAAGGAACAAGCCAGGGAGAAAGAGACAAAGAAAGGTAGGAGAGGAAGAAAGAAGCAGAGAGGGGAGCAGGGACTCTGAACCAAAACACACACGCACACACACACACACACACACACACACACACACACACACACACACACACACACACACACTCCACCTCCCCCAGCTCACTGAGTACAGTGAAAGCAGGAACTACGTCTGCTTCAGGAAGTTGTGGATTCCAGCAGGAGGGAACAGACAAGGGAAGGATGTGAGGATGTGGAGGTCTTAAATCAGGAGGTTTGGAGAAAGGTTCAAAGGATAAAAAACACACCTCTGAAGCTCTTTACACCTCTCTCTACTCTCAGGTAGACTGGGAGTCTGACTCTAATGATGGGACTCAGACTGTCAGCTCATACAGGCTTGAAAGCACTGTTTGGATTCAGTCCAGCAAACTACTTTCATAGCTCAAACAGTTAGTGGATTTTCAAGATAACACAAACAACTGTATTGGTTAAAAAATGATGACCTCTCTTTATTCCATTCCTTGACTGTTATGTTCAAGATTGAAAAATATCCGATGGGTTGGACAAAGGCATTAAAAGATGTTTTTGATGATTTGGAGTTCAGAGATTTTGTTTTGTACTTATCAAACAGCAACCTGCAGTGGAAAATCATTGCAGTTCTTCTGGCGTCAACTTGGGGCTGGGCTCTGCAATATTTATGATATACCATTTGATATTTCAACTTCAGATATTTACAACTTTCATCTTCAAATCTCATTCTTATCTTATATAAAACGGCAGGAGTCTATCAAACATAACGACATTTGCAATAACCTGACTGACTATGAGGATGTAAGCAATAATCACTCATTACTTTGTTTAACCCTTTGTGTTCATGAACAGTAACTGTTTGTATTTCTTGGTGCAATAATAGCTTCACTTGATCTCAACCCTTAATGTGTGCTGTACCTCTTAACCCACTTATTAGTAACATATTTTTCATGTAAATCATAGTTCTGTATGTATCATTTTCAGATTACATGTGTTTTGTTTTATTCTATATTTTCCTATTATCATGTTTCCATCGTACACTTTACTGCTCTTATTCTGTGAATCTCTTCATTGTTGGACAAATTAAGAATTATCGTATTATGAAGAACATATTTTTAAACACATACATTTTGAAAGTCTTGCAGCAGAGTTCATACATATAGAAAACATTGTTGTGTCACATCTATCTTACCGTTAGCATGTAAAAATAAAGAATTTTACGATTGGATCACTACCTAATGCCGCCCCCTGATGGCTGGGTGGAGTAATGACTCCATCACTGCGTTGAGTAATGACTTCTCTGATATCTTTGTGTTAAGCTGAATGTTTTCAGCCGTCATGGGGCGTTCTTATCCCCATAAATCATTTCATTGAGTTATTAAAGAGGTGAAAACACTCTCTGATGCATGCTCATTAGCCTGATTGCTAATTAGAAAACAACTTTACTCCATTTATTTAACACACTCCTGTCTCTTGACTCCTTATTAACGACGACTGTGTTGAGGAGCAGTTTATATTCCATCAGAGGAGGTTAAATAAAAACACAACACACGGCTCATAAAGAGTGTGAGCATCTTTCGTTTGCTCAAAGGTCAGAGCTGACGTGATGGTCAGGGGAAAGTTCAGGGAAGTTAACTTCATTTGAAATACTCACACCTTGGAAAAAGAGGAAAAGTCTCAAGACACTGATGATTTATCTAAAACATCTCACATCTCTGAAAGGTCTCATGCTGCTTTTAAAGTCTTATCCTGTAAAGATGATCGTCTCAGTATTTTGAGACGTAGTATTTTTGGATTTCTGTTGTTATTTTTTGTTTAGCTCTGTGCCTGTGTATGTGTGTGAGTGTGCGTGTGTGTGTGTGTAAAATGCTGGAATTTCCTGAGCTTCTTTGTGCCCTTCACAGCACCATCAGTCTGCTCTGCCAGCGATTCGCCATCCTGCCCTTCTCATTATCTCTCAGTTACCTCAGGCGCCAAACCACCACTGTCCTGAGCCATGCAACCTCTTTATGCCAGCCACCCACCCACACACACACACACACACACACACACACACACACACACACACACACACACACACACACACACACACACACACACACACACACACACACACACACACACACACACACACAGGAGCCTCTACGCTGAGTAAAAGACAGCACAGATGCTTGAAAATGACCTGAAAACATACCGAGTGCTTTGATTTCATAATGGATGTTTTGTTTGAAATAAATATGCTGTGAAAATAAAAAGAGCTTAAAATTCTTCCCCCACACATTTAGATAACATGGTCTGTGCATGAAACTCTATGGTCTATTTCTACATACATGGAGCAATGATACATACTCAGACTAAAAATGATTTTAATTTTTGCTTTCTGCAGAAAAAACACAAGACTCATACATATTTTGAATACACTTTTCAGGCTAATAGCTCCCGTTGTAGTTTCTGATCTGAGTCTGCCTGCAGAGGGTTTTTACTCTCGAGCTGAAGTGAGTCACAGAAGCGTCACTTTTTGCAGCGGCCCCCTGTGTTTGTTACTAATTCACTGTTTCTAAAGGTGCCAGAGACCTGACGCAGAAGCCATCCAGCACTTCGGCCCCTTAGGCTGCAGGACAGCCATCGGTCGGTGTGACCCGAGCACTTTGCAGCTTCGCGCTCAGTGATTGTTTTTTCTGGTGACTGAGAGCAGAATTCACTGAGCACAGGGCTAAAATCTGCAAACCGGCCCTGGTCCAGGTGGTTTAAGAGCAAGACTTGAGCTGGATCGTTAAGAGATAACTTGATTTGTGACCTGCACAGCCATACTGCCCTCTCACAACAGAATCTGCACAATGCTCTGAGTATTTTCAATTTTCAGTATTTTATATTCATAAAAATATTTGGTAACCTTTTTTAAAATTATGGAATGAAACAAGAATTCTAGACTGTTAAGAGATTCCTGGAATGTTACTGGAATTCAAGAAGAATTCAAAAAGTTTTTCAGTATAAGATCGCAGGGACCCCTAGATTGTATATCTAGTCATGATCCCTGAGGATTTGATTCATAAAGAGGATATTTACCTTTTTAGAACCATGATTCTTGCATGTAAGAAGGCTGTCACCAGGAACTGGTTAAAAAAAAAGGATCATCCAAGCCCAACACAGTGGTTGGCAATAGTAGAAGAACTGTATTCCATAAAAAAAAACTAACGTATTACTTGCGGACTTAAGCACAGATCCATTATTGATGCTAGAAGAAATGAAAAAAATTACAAGAGTAAAAAGGCAGATAGTGATCCTTCATAATAAATTTAAAAAAGTTGAAAAGTATGTACATATGTATATATGTTGACATGTATAGAGATATATAGATATATAACCATTGAGTAGACCCTCCATATATTTGTTTGTATGTATATGTTTTGTTGTGCATTTTTTTGATAAAGTTACATAAAGCAAATAAAAAGTTAAAAAAAAATAGTTTTTCCATTGATCTGGATTCATAATGTTAAGTTTCTCATTTTTTCTGATCTGTAATAAGAATTCTAGATTATTGAGAGATTTTGTAAATGTCAGAATTCTTACATGTTACTGTGATTCTGGAATTTGATGATTATTCTGGAATTTGATGATTATTCTGGAATTTGATGATTATTCTGGAATTTGATCAAAATTCTGGAATTTGATCAAAATTCTAGAAATTTTAAATAGTAAATGTTCTTAATAAAGTTTAGTTTCTTTTTCTGAATTGTATCATGAATTCTGGAGTGTTGGGAGATCTCTGGAATATCAGAGTTCTGGAACTCTTACAAGGGTGTTGGAAGGATTTGGGGACAGAGGAGAACATGTACCACAGGCTGAACCATACAATCTAATATAACATAATATTAAGTGAATAAGAGCTAAGTTACAACATATTAATTCATAAAAAAGAAGAATATTTATATGTTGTAAAAATTCCTGAAAATGATTAAATCACCACATGAGGATCTCCTTATTGGTTCATTACCAGTTCATCATTGCTGGAGGGGCGAGGCCTTAAACACTAAGGTATTCCCACAGCTTCACTCCATGAAAAGCCTCTCCTTTTTAACCACTAGTCTTTCTCATTTTGTAGAAATAATCTGAGCAAAATGAGCAAAGTTTTTATAGTTAGCAGATTTTCTCACTCTACTTACTCTACTCTAAAGAGCTGCACAGAAACTGAACGCTCAGACTTCAACCCTGAAAATCGTCTTACTGGTGCAACTCAAACTCTGAGTTTGCTGATTACCTGTGACTTAAAACAGGATTTAAGATCATTTTAAAAAAACTGTTAACTTTCTTCTTTCATGAATGACTCATCTTAATTCCTCATTGTACATAAAAACACATTCAGCAGCATTCTCAGATAAAAGATGTCATCATGAAATCTTCTCCTCTTCCATCTACAGACAATATTTCTCCTACAGCACCAAGAAAATGCTCTAAATCTTTTATTCTCAGAAGATGAAATATTTGGAGCAGTCGGTACCTGCGGTGTCTGGCGTACTTCCCGCTGACGTGACCGCTGCCATCACAGCCTGGAGTGGGACAGCTGAGAAGGAAACACACAGACACGGTCAAAACAAACACATACGTTTCATCTGAATCTGTCTTTTTGTTTCTTGGAAGAATGATTTTTCTCTGGTATAAAAACTCTTTGCTTTGAGAATGTTTTTGTATTTTGGCTTCACTTTTTTAAGGAAGAGGAGGCGTGTCTTCCATGTTTAACAGTCAGTGATCTTAGTATCCCGTTAGTGTGAGAGCCAAAATGTACGAAATGAGCTTTGACTCCTCGTTCCCTCTGCAGCTCAGGGTTTGGATCATCATCAGTAGGAAGTTAAAATGTAAAAATCAGTAACCAAGATAATGATTTTTGGGTATTATTTTCATGTGGCATTAATTTTCTAGCACGCCGACTCATTCACTGAGCGTGCTCCTCCCTCAGCAGCAGGTCTAAGTGTTTCTGTCTGCTCCTCTCTCATGTTTTTCTCTCCTTCGTGGTTGCAGTCGGCAGCAGATTTCTCAGGAGCTCTGAGTCACTCCTCTGCAGCTCACAGGCTTCTCTGCCCTAAAGACACGCAGACCGCCAGCCAACGCACGCCGCCAGGCTTCAGGGACTACACACCCACGACCTCTGACCCCGCACTGCAGAGCTCCGCCCACCCTCCACCCAACATCACCTGATCTGTACACCGCGCTAACTGCAGGCTAAAACCAGAGCGGCACGATGAAGACGAGGATGAAGACGATGATGAAGACTTCACATCACGAGCGGAGGAGGAGGAGGAGGAGGAGGAGGAGGAAGGATAAATGTGGAGGGAGACAAAAATGAGGAGGAGGAGGGAGACGAGGCAGAGGAGGAGGAGATTACGAGGAAGAAAAGGGGTTAAAAAGGAGCAGAAAGAAAAGACAGAAAGAGGAGGAAGAGGAGGAAGAGGAGAGCAGTAAAAATAAAGGAGGAGAAACAAAAGAATGAAGAGAAGCTTGAGCAAGATGTGATGGAGGGAGACTTGAGATTAAAAAGGGGGAAAGAAGGAAGAGGAGGAAAAGGTGGAAAAGAGGGGAAAAGAGAAAGAGGGAAAGAAAAAGGAGGCAGTTGGTTTAAGGTGAAGCCGCTCATCAATCTGTGCAAGCAAAGACTGATAGTGTGGACTTATTGATCCAAACACAGCTGTGTGTGAGTGTGTGTGAGTGTGTGTTCTCCCATTCCCATTACAATGTCAAACGCACTCCAATCATGATAAATACCCAAAATGCCTCAGCATAACCTTGGCGTAACCTCAGCATAGCATAACCACAACATAGCGGATCCTTGTCATAACGTTTGCGAAGCATATCTTGGCCCAACCTCTGCTTAACCCTGACTCATTGTAAGCAGATAGAGTCGTCTTTCCTCAGACTAACTTTTCCTTCTTCCACTCAGACTTTGACTCGTTTCCAGAGCAACCCAACATCCCTTTCAGGAAGTCTCTGACCCTGTCTCGGATAAAGAGCTGTTTCCAAACATCCAGACAACGAAAGAAAAAAGGGGAAAATGGACATGTTCAGCTTGTTTTGCACTGATCCAGAATCCCCTCCGACACGGAGAAGACTCTGTAACTCTGATTTTGAAGTATTTGATAAGTTTGGCTGATGGTACCCAAGTACTCCAAATCCCACAGACACAGACTTTGAGACACATTCACAGTTATGTGAAGTATTGAGTGCTGTCCCACTGACCGATTATCTGAGCTCTGGGATCCATCCTTTAAAGTACACGCTCTGAAAGTCTGCTTAGATTTTCATGTTTGTGTATTGAAGCAGTTTTTAATTTCAGTTTGTTACTCAGTGCTGTCACAGTATCAGAATCTCACAAACAAAATCAAAGATTATGATCTTATCCTGATACAACGGAGGAAGACACCAAGGTTAAAGTTGTACGGATGTAACTACACTTCATCTCTTTGTTATTGTAAACTCCTCTTAAAATGAGCAGAGAGAGTCTGTAAATATAACTGTACCAAAAAAAGAAGTAGGAGACGACCTGATAAACTGACAACACAACAGGCTCAAAGTCCGACATATGAGAACACTAGGCTGAACTAAGGGAGCTTTTCAACCAGAGGCTTGACACAACATTCAAACTGGGCTCCTCCTCTTTGTATCAGTGGCAGCAGCACATCTACAGCCTGACATTGACAAAACACTAACAAGAACAGCTCCTCCCTACCTGGGGCCCCTCATCCAGGTCTACACTCCTTCTCGCCCACTACGCTCTGCTTGTGAAAGATGCCTGGTGCTCCCAGCCCAGCGCGGCTCCAAATCTCTAGCCAGACTCTTCTCCTCTGTTGTTCCCAAATGGTGAAATGAATTACCTAACTCTATACAATCCACAGAGTCCCTTTCTACTTTAAGAGATGTCTGAAGACTCATCCGTTCAGGGAACACTTGAGCACTAAATCTGACCAATATGGGATTTTTGGGGCCAATGCCGATACTGATACTGGGGGCAAAAAAAAGCTGATATCCAATATATCGGCCAATATCCGATATATCGGCTGATATATATAATAAATTCATTGATAGGCAAAGTCACTTGCGCACCGGGTGCTCTGTGATTGGCTGAGGTAACCATGCTTACTTCTTGCCCAAAAATGCCCCAAAATGGCCAAAACAACCAAAACATTGACATACAGAGGAGAGGGTCGAAGCAGACACAGATACTGACACGCATGGATAGACGCTCATAGGAGACGATTGAGCAGGATTATTCCTGTAAAAGTTGACATTCCATTTTTTTAAGAAAATCCAGACCATACCTTTAGTGGCTACTACGGTTTGTTTTATAGTTTGTACTAACGCATTTAGCATAAGCAATTTTTCATTGTAGTGATTAGCATTTAAGCTATCAGCTATGCTCTCTTCTGTTTTGAAAATCATCAGAAAACATTCATCCAGATATAAAGACATAATTTTAAGACACGCATATAAGTTGTTAAGACAACTGAAAAAGTATTCAAATTAGACTGACACTTCTCCCTTTCTCTTTTATTCACATGACCAGCAGTATGCAGTACGGGCTCAGGTGATTAATTGGCCTTGATGAAGGTAAACTTAAGTTTATTGGCTTTTTGCTAAGCCTGTCACAAAACAGTTTATTTTTTCCTATTTAACTTCTTTTAACAAACACAGTATTTAACATGAGCTAATGTGTTTCAAATGCACTTTGTGAGAACATGTCTCAGTGTATTCAGAGATACAGACTGTAGGGGGCTGTTATTAGCCAATCAGAATCCAGCATTCATCAGCAGCTCTGCCGAACTCATAATGTGGCATTTCTTGTATTTGAATGACATCTTAACCAAAATCTTGGCGCCAGAGGAAGGGTCAGTCAGAGCTTCATCCTCAGAGGAACATGAATATCAAACGTGTTTCATGAGCCGATCGTGGAGCAGAGAGTTGGATATTAAGGGGCGTGATGCAGCAGAACGTGTGTCTCTGATTCCCTCTGAGCCGACAGATGTGAGGCATTTATTCTGTAATCAGCATTAAGTCATGGAAGACTTTTAATATCACAGCCACACGTCTTTCTCCTGAAATCTGCCGCCACAATGACAAATTCATTTGTGTATGTTTATCCCTGCAGATTAGTCCCATTAGTCAGGGACGTTCAATTAAAGAGGAATATTTCAGCGCCTGACTCATCTCTGCGTCTTCAGAGTCTCTCTGTCCACGTCCGGCCCCGTCTGCTCGGCCCTCAGCAGCACCCGTCAGATTTAGATTCAGGGTGAATCACGGCAAGTTTCTGCTCCTCTGCTCGGGCCGCGCTCTGCGCAGACGAGACACGTTGTTTACAGTAACGCAGTGACCCAGATCAGACTGGGATCAACCCTAATCTGCTGCGCACACCAATATTTGTCAGTTTTACTAAATGGGATTAAGTGAAGCAGAAAGTTCTCCCTGTGCACTCACACTCTCTCTCTCTCTCTCTCTCTCTCATACACACACACACACACAGGTAGAAGTCATATTCAGCATTAGCTGTCAGCAGCTGCTGGAGCTCCTGCAGCAGTCGTTCTGTGAAATGATGAATTATTGGTTGAATCTGATGTAGTCGTGAAGCAGCTGGGTCACACATGAACAGATCTATAACTGAGCCTCATAAACACACAATCTCCCAAGATGAATCTGCTCTGGCAGAGAGTTTCATGGTCCCAAACATGAGGTCTGTGCTCCAGCTGTTTAACCTCACTGTAAACTGCTCACAGGTGAAGTAAAGTCACCTCCATAAAGACGCTCTTCTGCGTCCGGATCATGAGCAGGATCATTCTTTACTAAGCTTTAAAGGAAGACCTGCAGCAGGCTCTGAGGCCGCTGTGCAGCATTCGGAGTGTGAACGTGTCCTCTACCTGTTATTAAAACCCTGCTGAGCTGCAGCCCCGTGAGGAACATCATCATTTAACGTCATGCCAAGGACGCCGTTTCATGTTCTTGAGAAGTTTGACTCGGATTCCTGAGTGACTGCATCAAACAACACGTGCATCGTGTCAGCACTGTTTGACTCCTCATGCAGCTTTAAAGTGGATTGCAGTGACCACTGTGGCTAGAATTGGTGGTGTTTTTTAGGACAAAGACTCTATTTCCCATGAGCACCATCACCCACTGTTATATATGGTGAGTTCCATTTACATCTGAACTGGGAAGAGGGTAATGGGAATGACGTGATCCCTGATTTAAAAGCGCTCTAGTTGCTAATACATCTACCAGGCCATTAGCTGTTGTTAGCCATTGTTAGCATGCCCTGCGTTGTGGTTTGCACATACCACCAGAATGTAAATAACACTAGAGCAAGATTTCTATATATTAACATCAAACAATACTGTTTATATGGCTGATTTAGTGCCACAAACATGAGTCAAAAATGCTAAAATAAAGAGATTTTTACTGTTTACACCTGGGGCAGCCATCTTTGATTGTAAACTTAGGAGGGGGTGTGGACCCATTGACTTCCCAGTAGGAAATTCCAACCATTCGAGTTGAAAGTTCCCAGTAGGAACTTGTAAATCTTGACTTCATAAATCTTCTTTCTGACACTGCTTTTCTTTGTTCAAGACTTTTACCAGCATGCAAAGCAACATATTTTGATTTGTTGTAGTTCTCACCAAGCGGTTCAGTTCAGTTAGTCTCAGCACGACATGCATTTTATGGGGTTTCTGCAGACTAATCCCAGTACAACTGAGTTGAGCCGTCCCACTTTTTGGGGGGCCAGTCTAAACCGATCCAATCCCAGAAGGTGGAGCTACAACACCACAGAACATTGATTGCTCAAAAGAATCGTCGCTTGTCATGCCACAGCGGCTGCATTTCTCCTCGCGGCACACAGCCTTCTCTGAAACAAAACTTGATTGCACTTTGTCAGAAATAGCCACATGCCAAATTACCCAGAGGTTGAATTGCTGGATGTCTTACACAGTTGCTTTTTGTTTACTGAGTCGGGTTCTTCTTCTTTGTTGGATTTATTAGCTGGTACACTGTGTTGGGCTGCTATGCCGTCACGCTATTATGTAGCTGATGCAGC
The DNA here is from genome assembly GCF_033239565.1 of Halichoeres trimaculatus. NCBI lineage: Eukaryota > Metazoa > Chordata > Actinopteri > Labriformes > Labridae > Halichoeres > Halichoeres trimaculatus. Next base: position 26,279,318 of record NW_027437191.1, on the reverse strand, counting down.
TATCAGCATCCAGTTAACATGCTGTTGAAATGCAAACAGGACCAGGCTTAACCAAGCCTTCCTGTACGAAACCGTACTGATCTAAACCAGACTGCTTGGCGGAAACAAAGCTATAGAGACATTCTGCCTTCATGATGTAAATGGATTCATGTTCTCCTGAGACTCTGACGTGATACAATGAAGTGTACCTTATCACATTTTACCGCTTTAAAACCTGATTCAAACTGTTTTTTATCTGAATTAATTCAAGGAGCATGCTTTAACACTAGTGTAGGACAAACAGATGTAAACAGAGGTGGACCTACCTGAATAACTCCTGTGTTACTGCCTCCACAGCAGCTTCAGACAGAAACAAACACAGAGATTCATGTTAATACATCAACCAAACAACCATTCACACATCAGCTCTTCACATTACTGTCAGTTGCACAGAAAAGGATGTCCTAGCACAAACAGATATCTCTATTTCTCGCGCTGAAGCTTCAGTCTGCATTACTCCAGCTGCTTTAATCTCCAAGTATATTTCATTTGAAATAACTTTTATGAGCTTTAAAATGTTAATGCTGATAGAAATAAACTACTGAAACAACCACAGCTCCTAAAAGCTGTGTGAAATGTTAATAAAATCAGATTTATGTGATCAGTTAATCCTTTTAAATTAATCTGATATTAGCGGCATGTTTCATGCGTCCCAACTCTCCCTCTGACAGACTCAGCCTCGCTGGAGTCTCCTCAAGATACCCCACCATCAACCAGGTTAGTTTGTTAAGCTGATATTTCTCCTGAACCAAAAACCTTTCTTTCAGTTTCAACATTTAGTATAATGTCTTTGCTCTTTTTTTCTGTTAGCTGCAGGATTCAGGTGATAAGAAAATCATCAAATTCAGTTCTTATTTACATTTCATACAGCTTCTTTTGAAACTGGGCTGAAATTTAAACAACTAGTAAAACTTTTATGAGTGATTTGATGAGGTACATCAAAATAAACGAAAGCATCTTTGATACATCGACAACTGGCTGGACGAGACCTGGATGAGATCTTCGTGAGACTTGCTGAAATGATGAGGTCATCACATACAGATCTCATCCTAAGTGCTTCATTACATTTTAAAGGGACCTCAAACATCAAGATCTGCCCAAAGTTCCTTCCACAGGGCTGGCCAATCAGAGAGAAGGGGGTTTGTGGAGGGGGTAGTCTTAAAGAGACAGCAGTTTAAATGAAGTATTTTAGACAAAAGCTGGAATAAGACTTTTCTAAAACACCAGTGAGAGGAGAACAGGATTTTTTCTGAGCTATAAATCATATAAATTTACTTCAAGGGCACCAGAGGGACAGAATAAAGACTGAAAGAAGCATGATACTCCGTCTTTGACTTTAATTAAGAGGGTGTTGACATTTAGCTTCTTTGAAATGTTTTATTATGCATTGATTTAGAATTGTAAAACCAGGCTTTGAAAGACAGACACAGGCAGACTCGTACCTCTGACTCCTTTGGATCTTGTGCGATGGCGCTTTTTAAGGGCATTTACCTCCATCTGCAGAGAAAAACAGATACTCTTAAACTGAAAGCAGCAGAAAGAAAACTCAACAACGTGTGAGCAGAAACAGGAAACAAAGGTCACATCCTAAACTCTCACATCACCTTTCAGTAAACAGCACAGGGTATTCTGATCAGACTTACATAAGACGTCAGCTGTGACTGTGTTCCTACCTGGTCAGAGGTCGGTGCAGCGCTGGTCATGGAGCTCAAGAGTCTTTTAAAGCTGGCAGAGTTTCAAAGGCCGTCTTCAAGAGTCATGATCTGTGGAAACAAAGCACATAAATACCTGAGTGTTTGGAAAGTCTGCTTCCTGCTGCATAAATCAAAGCCCTCTCATGATGTTTTCCTTTATTTCTGTTAGCGTGACCTGAAGCCCTGCAGCTCTAACTTCCTCTGACGCCCTCAGTTTGATTTCTGAGGATATTAAAACACTCAAAGGACTCATTTGGAATCTGCAAATTCATGACATTCACTTCGTGGAGTCGATCAGAGGTTTCTGGGATGAAAACATTTCCCTAACCTCGGACAGACGACCCTTGACAAGACCGAGCCGTGCAATTTTAAGTCCTTTACGGCATTTATCTCACTGCTGTGTGAATCATGTTTGCTCCAGAGATGAGTCATTGTCACAGAGCAATGACACAGAGCTTTAATTTCATGAATTTTTATCCTTTCGGTAGAAAAAGAATGAGTAAACACAAACCTGGAGCAAACTTTAAAAAGATCTACAGCTCTGAAACTTTTATGTTCTCTGCAGCCTTCATCAAAAACACTCATTATTTTCACCTCAGCACTGCGCTTATATTTATTTCATGTTTTAATTATTTTAACTTTTGTTTTTGCACTTTTTAATTAGCATTTAAATCTTTAATGTTATATTTCTGCAGTAATGTTTTAATGCATTATGTAAAGCAGTTTGAATCACCGTGGTGGATGGAACGACATGGCTCAGAAAGCTCAGAAATGCTCTTTGTGTGAAGATTATTAAACATTTAGCATTTCAGATCAGCAGAGTTTCAGAGTCTGGGTCAGTTCTGGGTGAACGTGACAGATCGGATGTTTTGATCACAACCAGGAGGATGAAACGACAGTATAGGCTCAGGGTTGTGTGGTCTACTTCAGGAGCAAATGACTAGACCACCACAAACTTATCAACGCTGAATCAATCCCTGCAGTCCCTCTGTTTCTGAGAATACACGAAGTGCAGAAACAGAGAGGAGAGTCCATCTAGTTCAGTCCTGCACCTTGTTGAACTCACAGAGAGAGCGAAAGAGAAGAGCTCCAGCTTTCTCACGCTAAGCCCTGGTGACAGACTTTCACATGCAAGAGGTTTTAGGGACAGAGTCAGGAGGAAGAAACACCTGTAATGATGAGGCTCTCAGAGCGAAGCTCTAACCACAAGTACACTGTACAAGTCACATTCATGAAACTGCATCACTAATCCTCCACAAACAAACTTTCAACTAGAAAATCTTACATTTAACTACAAAACACTCAGAGGTGATCTGTTGTCTGCAAAAAGGATAATAAGAACAGTTAAGGAAGAATCTATCATCAGATGAAACTGAAAAAAATGGATCCTTGCTGTGCCCCAGTTATGTTGCATGGTGAGTTTATACTCATATGCACATATGATAGAGCAGCAGTTATAACAACAGAAATATTGTATGTTTAAATCCTGATTTGTGAAGGCCTGGAAGCCTCAGTTACGAGCCCCATGTGGCAAGCCCTTGAGTGGGCGTTCTCGGTTAAATCCAGCCTATAGCGCCTTTCCCTCATGTCACTCCCCACTCTCACCCTGTTCTCTGCTCTCTGCACTGTCTTCAACTCTCCAATTAAAGGCAGAATAGACTAGAATATATGTTTAATGCAATTTACACAGGGCAGTTCAGGTACATTTGAAATTCTATGCATATCTCCCTGAGTCATTTTTACAAAAAAAGTTAAAAGTATGTAAAAATAAATTCAGAATGCAACATCTGTCAGAAATTATGGCGACTTTGTCTTATATTCTTTTGCAAACCAATCCGACTATTTGTCATGGAGTTATATAGGCATATGGTGAAAACGGCCCTATTTCACATTGATGAACAATCCTTTAAAAAAAATCCTGGATCCAGACGGTGATCCAGATCAACTCCAAAATGTAATCACTTCTTCCTTACACCATTTTGAACATTTCCAGAAAATTTTAATCAAGATCCACTTTTTGAGTTATGTTGTTCACAGACAAACAAACAAACAGACAAACTCTCCCAAAAACATAACTTGCTTGGTGGAGGTAATATAAAAGAGAAAAGGAGTAGAAATAAAAATACGTAAAATTTAATCAAATGAACAAGAAAATAAATAAATTGTAGTAAAAACAAAGTAAGACAAAAAAAAAGTGTTAAAGTGTGATTTGTGTTCAAAGACATTCACATGGATGCAAACAAAATATTTGAGAACAAACATTTGAAAACACAAAAAATTGTTTAATTAACCAAAGATGTCACAGACCCCTTGCAGTACTTTCACAGACCCCTAGGGGCTTCAGACTCTCTTCTGAAGACCTCTACTGTAGGGTTGAAAAAGGATAGCGTATTTAGTCATAAAATGTATTTAATCTGCACACTTTTAGATAGGACGTGTAAAACCTTGTAAATCGGTTTCTCCATCCCTGGAAATGCGGAGCCAACAGCTCCAGACTGTGTTGGCAACTCCTCAGTAAGGAGAGCAGCTATTGGCTGTTCTAGAAGTCGCTAAATAATGTTGTCCAACCGATTTGCATACGACCATTTACATGTAATTGTCATGGAGGCTTTAGGAGAGAGCTATAACATCATAGAAGAGAAAGAAAGGATGTAATTACCGTAGATATGTTTATAACTATAAATAAACTTTCTTCTGTCAAGTCTCTTCTGTCTTGGGAGGGACTGCCGCAAGTGAGTAGGGCTTGTCTACCTGTGAGTAGTTTGGATTGGTTGGGCCACAGCAGCACCCGCTGCTCGTTAAGAACAGTAGGATACATACGCCCTTTCACGTCAGAGTCTCCAAACCCCAGAAATGAACTTTTTGGAAATAGTCTGTAAAGGGGTCTGAAATGTTGCAAAGTAAAATGACAGAGTGGCTCAGTTGGCAACACTGGCTCCAGACTAGTATTTCTAAAGCAACAGTTTAATAGGACACACTGGTTAAATGGAGCATCTGTAAAAAAATAAATAAATAAATAAAAAATAGGCAAGGCAAGGCAAGTTTATTTGTAGAGCTCAATTAACAGGAAGTGAAACTCTGGTGTCTGCAGGTAACCTTGGTGACTAGGTGACAAAATTTATTATCTATGTTTTTTAGTTGAGAAAACCTGAAAACAAAAGAGCTTTGCATGGCTTTTAGTTTGTTTTTAAAATATAGAGTATTGGAATTTTCACTTTGTGCTGCAGACATTATAACAAAGAGCTGTGGGGGGTCTGTCAATGTAAACAGAAAGAGGAACAGAGAGGAACAACAGTGTGATGATGAGGATGCGAACAGCAGCCCTCCGTTTCTCCTCTTTCTCTGTCTCTCCTCAGCTGCAGAGCTGCTCCTGAGGGGTGGTGGTGGTGGTGGTAGTGGTGGGAGGTGGGGGGTTTGCGGCGTTAATATAAATGTAAATTCTGGACAGCCTCGCCTGAACTCTCAGCCTACTCCCATTATGGTGCCACCGCATACCGAGGCCGGGTGCATCTGAGGCCGCCACTCCACTGAGCGTGCTCCAACGCACCCTACATCAAATACAGTCCTCCCTCGCTTGCTAGCTCGCTCCGCCCTGAAGAGCTCAGCCGACGAAAAAAAAAAACCTCCGCCTCCCTGGAAACTATACGACTGAGTGGGCTGCATTAATGGGCCTGTGTGTGTGTGTGTGTGTGTGTGTGTGTGTGTGTGTGTGTGTGTGTGTGTGTGTGTGTGTGTGTGTGTGTGTGTACGTGTGTGCTGCAGTGTGTGTGCTGCAGTGTTTGAACATGTGTGTCTTCGTGAGTGTTTCCATAGGCTGTGTCCTTGTTCTGCCTCTGCAAGTGTGTATGTATGTGTGCGTGTCTGCGTGCATTCTTGTGTTTCTATCTTTGCGAGGACTATTGTTGGTTTTCAGATTCTCATCACGAGGACAGTCAGGAAAAATGAGGCTGTTGGGATGTGGAGACATTTCTGGTCCGTTGGAGACTCAATTTCTCAGTTAAGGATCTTTTGTGTAATGATTGGGTAATTTTTTGGTTCCAAACATTTAAGATTTTTCTTAAAGCCTATAAATTGCTGGAACAGTTTTCAGAAAGTTTAAGAATATGAATAAAAACATTCTTATTTGGGAAATGACTTAAACTTGGTTTCAGGTTTTTCTAAATACATAATTTTTGATATATATATTTCCTGTAATAGCGTCAATAAGGCAAAAACATGGTCAAAATTGTACATGTTGTACACAGAGGTAAAAAAATAGACTGCATTCACTTTGTATGTGTTTGTGTGTGCGTGTGTGTCTGTGTGTGTCTGTGTGTGTGTGTGTGTGTGTGTGTGTGTGTGTGTGTGTGTGTGTGTGTGTGTGTGTGTGTGTGTCTCACAGTGTCCTATATGGCTGGCTTGGCGCTGTGTGAAGAGGAGCTTCCTGCTGTTTAGTATTCAGCCCGACACTCTGCCTGTCTGGTACAATATGATGCAGAGCTCTATACTCAGACACACACACACACACAAACACACACACACACACACACACAGACACACACACACACACACACACACACACACACACACACACACACACACACACACACATAAAGGCATGTAGACTGAGCCGAACAGCACAGAGGGTTCACCCACTTTGCCATGGAGGTATAGAAATGTACACTGTGTACTCTGTGTGATATTTCCTCTGTTGTACAGATATCTGCAGGCTGCAACGCCCCCTGTATGCTAACACCAGCACAGCACCTAGCAGCTTTTCTCATTGGCATCGTTTGAGTATTAAACATGTATATAAAATCTAGTGAGGAATCCATGTTATTCTGCAGGAACAAAGAGAGTCTGTCTCTGAGAGCTTCTCCACAAACGAGTTCCTCCACTCAGTCAGTAGCTAAATATCAGCGTGCGGTCGCTAGGTTACCTGTAGTTTAATATAACTTTAGCTTGGGCTGAGGCGGGTGGTTGAAATGGTGTTGACAATAAGGCTATGGGTCTGAAAATTACATTTAACAGATAAAGGCCATGCAGTCAGAAAAAGAAATGTCTTTGTTGTAATCAAGAGCTGCTGTTGCACAGCCGACTGGTACTGTAACAGATTCTGTACACCCCCAAAAAAAGTTATTTTTCTAAATAGGTATTTTATAAAAATTTGTGTCATTTACTACAATAATTAACTAATACTATGACAAACAAACCCTCTTCTGCCATTTCTTATTATTTAATGCCTAAATATCAACCCTTCTCTTTTGTCAGAACAAGGGTCTAGCAAGAGCGACCCAAAAAAGACACTTGGTGAGTTTGGACTTGTCCGCCTTAGTGCTGCTTGTTGACAAGAGTAAAGCTTGGTTTATGCTTGACCCTTCCATGAGGTCTGCGGGGCTTGTGGACGAATGACATCATTTAAGCAGTTTCGCCCCCTTGCATGATCCTTTTCATGCAGATAACCTCTGTGTCCCGCACCCCCACAAATTTCGAACTTTCACATGGAGATGTGCAGATGAAGCACAGCTCATAGTGTCCGAAGCATGAAAATTACTGGCTTTTAAATGACTCATCACACAAAGATCACCATGATAACTGTGTGATTAACAATTCCTGGTGGGAAATTGCAGCCAAACTTGGAAGAGAAGATAAAGTGTTTAAGATTAAAAGAGCTACATGCGTTCTCTCGCACTGATTTTGCACATCATATTTCTGTGCATCACGTTTGTGCAGAAAGCATAATATAGCCATAAGATCGATATGTGCTGTGACACCAGAGTCTCCAAACTCCAGAAAAAGTTACTAAATCTGTTGCTTGTTTGCAAAAGAGGTGCTGGAGGGCTCTGAAAACTTGTTGACAATGTTGCGCTTGGCAGGATCATGTTTCCTGTATTTACATTATTTTCTAAATCTCCGACATTGTCCGATTTTTTTACTCTGCTTGTCTCCTCTCTAACCTTCCTTTTTGATAAACATCAGCGTACTTTGCCATGAATACACTTAGAGTCACTGTTAAGAGAAGAAGGTGCAGAATCATAACATCATACCGACCACACTGCTCCCATGTGTTTAGGAGGAGAACTGCAGAGCAACACAGACCTATAGATAGAAATATAAACCAGATTCTGGTCAAGACATTGTTCACAGCTAATTGTGGCGCTTAGAAAATAACATTGTACACCATATTATGTACAGTTTTTGTAGCTTATCTTGAAATCCACGAAGCCACCCAGTCTTAGCTGCTTGCTGAGCACACTAAACTAAATATGAAGCCGTAACATTTTTTTTGTGGCCCAGGCAGGTCTGAAAGGATTTGAATATGAACTTGCATGAATAAAAATCTTTTTCTGATCAGCTGCTCAGACTGTAAGCAAGTCTGATAATTGTTGGCGCAAAGGTTTGTGGTACTTTGGTCACTGTGCAGACATTACTGTATAAAAACCTGGATATATGAGACAGAAATATATTCCAGTGCTCCTTTGCATCTTGGAAACTTGATGCTAACTCTGCGGGGCGTGTGCTTTTGGACAGAGCAGCGGAGATTTCCTGGATGAATTAAAATGCAAATGACTTCATGGTGCAGAGATTTTGGGATCTTGCTTCCTGTTAATGGCTGGAGCAGCTCGTTAAGCTGCTGCTGGTTATTTGCAGTGGCAGGGACGTCTAATTATCCATTAAAAACTTCAAAACTCAGTGAAATAATGTGGAAAAGTTTTCAAAAACATAGCAGAACTGACAGGATCTCGTGGATTTACTGCTTCTGGAGCGTTAGGTGTTTCAAAAGTCGTCCCACAGAGTCGTGCATCACACCGAGGTGATAAAATGAGTCGCTGCTGCACGTCTGAACTCTGAAACATGTTCTACTTTCAGGCCTGAAGAGGCTGAAACACTCATACAAACATGAGCAGGCAGAGCCAAATGTTTGAGTCCAAACAGAGCGCGCACACACACACACACACACACAGAAACAGAAGACAGGTGTGTGTGTGTGTGTGTGTGTGTGTGTGTGTGTGTGTGTGTGTGTGTGTGTGTGTTTGCAGCAGAGCCCCGACAGCAGCTCAGTGTTTTATTACAGCAGAGCACTTTTATCAAACCCAACAAACAGAAACACCTGGTGTGTGATGTGACGCTGCAGTGCACAAACCAAACATCACGAGAGAGCAGAGAGACAGAGACACAGACAGACAGACAGAGAGACAGAGATCAAGAGAGCTGCAGCACTGCTTTAAGCTCAGAGACTTTGTGTTATTCTGGACAAGAAGCTCCAACATTTGAAGACTCTCCTGGGACCTGGATGCTGATTGGCTGCTTGCTTTGCTGCTTGGGTTCAAATTCACAAGTCTCACCAGCTATTAAGGAAGGGTATTGATAACCAGTTCCTGGAGGAAATCCATTAGAAATGGTTCGATCTATCGACATCATGAGCCTTTATCTTGAACCATTCCCCTCTCAACTCTTTACATCATGCCAGGGCGATTGGACCTTATGTCGATGTCACGTGACATACCACACGTCAATCTTGTTCGTCAGTCAGCAGGAGAATTTCCAAGATGATAGTGTAGAGATCGAAGTGATAAAGCTTGGCTTCACGTTACCAAAGAAGCTCTACTCTATTTGTGCACTGCTGTAACATCATGCAAGGGTCGCCACCAGAACCTCATCATCAGCAAAAAGATGATACTGAACTTCGAAGACCCAAGCTTGTGTTGGCTTTGTGAAAAGTCTGCAGACAAATCCACTTGTGGGGGAGGTCAACAGCATTACTTCTGGTCCCCTTTACCCTAGGCACGGGGGTCTAATCATGGGGGGTTTACACAACAACAGTTTTAGGGTGAACCATAACAGTATCCTTGCGTTTCGGCCTTGCGTTCACACAGAAACTGTGTTTTAACCAACCTTAAATGACAAGTTTTCAAAACGGCCTCCAGAGTGGATTTTTTCTGAAATCAGTGGAGATGCTGACACCACACTCCGCTTCGTGCAAGTGCATACAACAGTACAACAGCACCGTTGTAACGACTGTTACAGACAACCAAGTTGTGCTTGTGTTGCAAAATCTGCTGAATCTGCTGACTGTCTTTCGCCAAAATGTGCATCAGTGTGCATGTGCTCCACTTCTGCACTTGGCATTCACCAATACACCAGATAATTGGCTCAACTCTGCTTTGGTGGCAATCAACCAAAAGTGGCTTCTGGACAAGACGGTTATAGCGCCAACTGCAGGCCTGGCATGCTTACTACAGCATTTTCAGTCCCTCAGCATTTCTGTATAATTGTAGATTTTTTTCACTGTGTTTTAGCATTTTCAGATGAAACGTGTGAACGGGGCCTAAAGCTTTCCCCAAAGAAAAGAGAAACATGCAAACAGCTGTTTGGCTGGTACCCAGAAATAAACAAATGCATGAGACCTGTGAAGAACTCACGAGACATGATCTCTGCTTTAATCAGGAGAAAATGGTCTTGGAATCTCTGCTTGTTTTAAAATGTTCAACAGTTTGGTTAGCCATTGGGTTGGGAAGGATGTCCGTTCCTTTTTATCGTGACTGCAAGTTTTCCCAGATCAGAATGAGGGCCTAAACCTCAAACAGTCTTAGTCAGCTGATGATGTACATGTCTCCAAAAAGGTCATCCACCTCTGCCTGGATCTGTTCACCTCTGCTGTCTGTGAGGCTTAGATCAGGGCAGAGTCTAACATGTGCCTGCAAACCAAGCTGAGGTCATCCTGACAGCATGATGTGCTGCCAACATGGACAGAAGCCAGCTCAGACAGAACATTATGTACTAAACAGCGTGCATTAAGTACATTAAGTAGTTGGTCTTTATGCAGCTTTAAATCCTCTACAAACAGAGTAACGTGTTCTTCTTCTGCCTCTGAAACATGAGTCTGACTGTTCAGTCTGCAGACTTTACATAAAGTTATGATGAATAAATGTAGATTAAACCACGCCGTACATAATGCATGACTGCACAATGCACACCTCTTCAAATATTAATGGATGCACAAACTTTATAAACAGTCGACTTTTGATTCTTTGGATTACTTTTATTATAAGTGTTGGCACAGAACCATCTCTTCCAAAATAAATCCTCATTTTCTCACTGGTGATTTAGTAAACTCCTGTTTCAGCCTTTCAATTTTAGCTGCTGTCTCTTTAAGGCTCTCCACTCCATAAACCACCTTTCATCTGATTGGCCAGCCCTCTAGAGGTCTGTCAGGGGACAGAGCCTTGGTAGACCTTGGTGTTTGAGGTTTTTTAGAAGATATTCATGCAATGACGTCATCAGCAAGTCTGGTGGAGATCTCGCAAAAAAGTTTCAAAGTTTTTTTACGTTTTTTTTTTCTTTTTTTGGATTTCATGAGGATCTAGAGGAGCCCTGGTGCTATTTTTAGAGCGGAGTGTTTTGATCAGTTTACAGACAGATTCAGGGATCTCTACAACATATGAATGTTAGTGTTTCAGCTCGCTAATTAAACTGAAAGAATGAAAGCTTAATGAGTTTCTCTCTGACTCACTGATGTACTCTGCAGAGGCTCCCGTACAGTTGGTGGCATAAACACACACACGCACACACACAAAGATATAAAAAACAGGGCTCTGCAGCCGCTCCACTCAGTGTGACTCCCTCCTGTACATCAGCCCCACTCCTGGTTTCCATGGAGACTGGACTGATCGGGTGATTAGCCGCGTCAATTAACCTCTGACCAATCACAGAGAGCGCCCGAGCGGCAGCAGCTGACTATGATCTGCAGATATGATCACAGCTGAATCCAACATCTGAACGCTGCATGCTAAATAATAATGAACGCATGTGGGAGTTCTGCATTAGCATACTAAATCACATTCCTGCACTCTTTCTATCTCTTGTTTTTATTCCACGGAGTCCTTTCCTGTATTTGTTTCTGTATTTATCGCCTCTTTAGTCCTGAAATTAAAAACCAGGATTTTGTTTTTAACTTGTTGGTTTTATCATGAAGTCTGCACCTTAATAAGAACAAAACCAGAGAGCAACTCCTTCCTCTTTTTCCATTTTCATGTTCCTCTCCACACATGAACTCATCTGATCCCCTGCAGGGTTACCAGCTGCAATCATCCCTGCTACACTTCATGTTCACCCTCTAAACCCTGTAAAAGTGTAAATGTGAAGAGGCCACGCAACAGATTTCCATGCCCGGACACAAACGCACAGGGGGCCGGCTCCCCTGGATGACCGGGTGTGCTGGTGTCGTGTCAGCACTTCAGAAGAGATAAAGTCGTCTTCGGCCCTCAGACGATCTTCTGTCAGAGCGTATTCACCTCAGAGCTCGAGCTGAGAGGATCCGCGCACAGTCCCAGGATGAAACGTCTGCAGGCTGAGGCTGTGTTGCAGTAAATTCTGCTTCTCGTGATGAGCAGAAACAGCTGTTCTTGTTGTCAGACGTCACCTGACTGCGCCTGAAACGTCACCTGAAGACGCCACCTGGATGGAGGTGTCCAAATATTAATTGGTGACTAATGTTTGTGTTGGCCTCTACAGATGAATGAGTCTTTACCAGAGAGGACTTTTGGATCTAGGTTACCTTTTAGGTGCACCAATCAGGAACAATAAGTTTTTGCATGAAACAGTGTGGAGAGCAAAACCAGGCTGAATGCATCCATTGCAATAATTTGTTTATCCGTTTAAATATTTTGATATTTCAAAAGACAGCAAGGGATCAGAGTCTGGACTGAGGACGGACCAAACAGAGCTCTTATGTGTCCCAGGTGTCAATAAGCAAGAGGCAGAGCACTCCCTGGACACACTGCCAGTCAGTCTCAAAGATATGCAACCTTCATTCCATTGAGCAAAACTCATATGTCTTTGCACTGTAAGTGGGCACTGAAGGAACATGTAAACCCCACACAGACCCCAAACCCCCAACCCATCACATTCTGGCCTCCCTCATATGAGACCACCGTGCAAGCCATCATGCTGCAGAAACGGTCATTCGCTGGTGCAATAACTCTCTACAAATCTGCATTCAGCTGCTGTCATTTCCGCAAACTTTAGGCCCTGTTCACTGCAAGAAAACCCAAAGTAAGATGAATAGGAACTAGACCAATATAATCCAGGAACAGGGAATACGTCAGTCCCATCTCAGCTTCTTTCCACTGGCTTTAAGTTCCAGGAATGGTAACTGACTCCCTGAGCTTCTAAAAAACCTCCAGGCCTCTCAAATCATCTAGCTTTGGTCTTTGGATTGTTACAGTGTTAACAGTGACCATGCTTTTGCCACCAAGCCCCTCAGCTGTGGATCAGCCTCCACCTTCATCAGTTTACCTCCTCAGACTAATCCTTCAAGTCTTTTATATGTTGGCGCTTTGTTTGCTCTGTCTCCTTAGTCCTTAAGATTGCTTTAAATTGGGTCTTTTATGCGTTGATCAGCACTTTGGTCCACCTCTGCTGTTTTTAAATGTGTTTTCAGATTATCAGCACCTCAATGTATTATTTTTGAATGCTAATTCTCAGTATAAGTTGTCGGGTCAGATTCCCCATACTGGAATTTAATGAAAAACACGCCTTAGAAAGAGTCATGTTTTCATGACAGTGGGTGAAGGTGCTTATGAGAAGCAGAGTCTTTATCCCTAAAAAACAATAAAGTTTCTCACCACCGGTGTCACTGTAATCAACGTCTAACAGAAAGTCCTCAAAGAGTCCTCACAGAGACTTAAACATAAAAAATTACTGACTCACAACTAGAGGTAAGATCTTAAGCCCGAGCCCAAGCAAGCCCGAAATTCGGGCCAGGTCGGGCCCAAAATGTCAATTATTAACTTTGTGTCGGGTCCGGCCGGGCTTCTCACTCGCTATTTTTTTTAAATAAATATATATTTATATATTATGTATTGTATTGCACACTCACAGCCAAAAGCATACTAGGAAGCTTTAGGGCTCCGCTTTTTCAACTAGAGGCAGTGGCACCTGTTTCACGAGCTATTGCTGACTGAATTCTGTAATAACCAAATACATGGCTCGGGACACTCGCTTTACGCAGCGCTCAATGCCAGATGTTCAAGAGGGCGAGACCCGAGACTGAACTCCCGCACAATACGCACTGTACACCGAGATGACCGCCCTGGACCACCTACCTCAGCAGGTCTCACTTCTGCAAACAGCGGCTGGTCCCAAAACATGTATGAATGGATTCATCCATGCGCGCAGTCTCTAGCAGAGGATTTTTAAAGTCTGTTTGTTTCCGCCTTTGGTAACGAAGACTTTAGTGAACCTGCTGCGCTCTGGAGGCTTAACCCCGTGTATCTCAGATGCCTTTCCTTGTGATCTACAATGAAGCCCAGAGACCTGCTCCTGCTGCTGTTCCTCTCCTTGTCAAAGAGGCGCGTCCATGTGAGCACGATATCACACACAGAAATATCTTTAACAAACTTTCCGCGTTATTTCATTGTGTAAATGCATTTATAATGATCATAAAAATATGTAGATTATTTTAACATTAAGAAAACTTGCGATACAAAATTTCAGGTTTGTTTCGGGCTCGGGCCTGCAAATCAAGTTAATTGATAGGGCTCGGGCAGGGTCGGGCTTTAATACGCCCAGGCCTGGGTTGGGTCGGGCTGGATTTTTTAGGGCCGATCTTACCTCTACTCACAACCAAGGGTGGGTACTGAATTAGGTACTTTGAAAGGTACCAAAGGCACAGAATTCTGTCTATAGTACTGAGTACTGATTCAGATAAACTCAAACAGTACCATGTTTTGGTACCTAAATGCATCCTTGTGACTGTGAAGCAATGTAAGGTCACACTGGCCATCCAAACCTGGCCGTACTCAAGCACGATTGTCCCCCTGCAGCGCTGTGCCCCAGCTGGAGAGTACGGCCAGCGGGGCACACTACCCCAATATGAACCAGACTTTAATGGGTATCTCACATGCCAATGGCCTGCCTATGTCATCGTGAAGCGACTGTTTGCATGAAGCAGGATCTTATCAGAGTCAGAACAATGAGACACATACAACTCTGCCACAACTTAAGGGAATTTTTGACTTATTGTAAGTCGTTTTGGCTTTGTTTAAAATGATTGATCAGAGATCATACGTGATGGATTACACACGCTGTCCTCGTGCTTGAGCTGGTGCATGAAGTAAACCGCGCTGAAAGCCACCTCTCCAAATCGTCCTTAAGCAAGGAATGGTTGTGGCCATTCAAAATCTGCTTTGGGGCTGAAGCGCACTTAGGCATTGTATGGTTTGCCAGAGTGACTGCTTCCTAAGAGTAATTGATTTTCCACGCTGGACATGAAAACAGCATTGCAAGTTTATATACTGAGAAATAAACATGTTAAATTAAAAAACTTGGAGACCTTCGTTATCTGCGTGCTCTCTTAACAAAGGTACAAAAAAAATCTGCTCGGATAAATTGATCAAACAAACATTTATCCGCAGGATCGTAGCAGAAATCAAAGCCCCGCCTCCTCGATGTTAACAGATATGACAAGGGTCTTGACTGACATTTAAGTTTAACAATGAGGTTCCCGCAGCGCTGTGTGCTGGAACAGAGAGAGGAATCAAACACTAGCGCAAGAGGCACTGAACTCAACGAGGTCACAGTGAGGGGGCGGGGCTCTGTGATTGACAGGTCAGGGAGTGGATGTGGTAACTGAGATGAGCTATAATGATCTGTGAGGATCAGACAAGACTCCTGCTGTGGTTCCTCCATCAGTGCGTGTGTGTGTGTGTGTGTGTGTGTGTGTGTGTGTGTGTGTGTGTGTGTGTGTGTGTGTGTGTGTGTGTGTGTGAACAAGAAGCACTAAGCTGACTCCCATGGTAATTTGTCTCTTTTGGAGCAAAAACGTACATATTTAACTTCCTTTCATGCAGACGCCTCTCGGTCACAGCTGAGGTAGAAAACCCATCAGGTTAGAGAAGAGACGCTACGATAACTGACCACAGGGAGGGAAGAGGTCAGAGGTCACCGCAGACGGGGCAGAGTTAAAAAGTTTTGCATTAATAAGAATGACATGAGATTAATCAGATGGCAGCTGCAGGTCTGCCGCTCACATGAATCATTTTACACACACACACACACTTCACGGAGGACAGGATCTACCCACCATGAATCATTAAAAATATGTGTGTACGTGTGTGTGCATGTGTGTGTGTGTGTGTGGTTTTTACACTATGAGTCATGCGGAGCTCCAGAATAGAAAGTGGATGATGCCTTCTGCTATGTGTGTGTGTATGTGTGTGTGTGTGTCCATTGATTGGAAGAAGTTAATCAGATTGATGGTTGTCTTGGCAGCAGCTCAGATTTAATAAAAAGCAGACAGACAGACAGACAGACAGACAGACAGACAGACAGACAGACATGAACTCACAGGGACTCAGACATCAGGCGGATTTATGTCCTGAACGGTCTTTCCCGTCTAATTTTAGAGTCAGGTTAAAGTCCTGCCTGACGAGTTGTTGTTAGAGTTTCAGTATCGGCTAACACCCGATCAATCACTGAGCGATAATCAGATGGATCTGAAGCACATCATCAATCCCTGAACTGTCGGCCATCATTTTAACAAACATCCATCTCTCCGTAAACAAACTACACAACTACAAGCTACGTTGGTAACACTCCAGTCAGGAAACCTGAGAAGAATCTCAGTTTAGGTTAAACATAAAACAAAATTTGGGAAGCTCCTAAGCTCCTACCTAGATCTGGAAAATAATTGTTTTGTTTTTTTTGTTTTTTGTTTTTTTTCTTCTTTCTTTTTTTTTTTTTTAATTGAATATTTTATGCCTTTTCTTAACTCAACAGATTTGATGTTTTCATGTGATGTGATTTTTGATGAAAGTTGCCCAACCTTTTACTCTTGGATCACCTCCTTCCTGATAGGGCTGGGTGATATGAGAAAAAATCTTATCCCCATCATTTTTTTCGTATCAGTCAAAATCAATAATTATCATGGTATAAATCGAATAACTATTTTGTCAAGCTTAATTGTTTCATTACTTATAAGTGAGTTGTGAAGACACCTGAAGGTTATTTTTGATTTTGTTTTTTGTTTTTTGTCAGTGGTTTAAAATAACAGATGTACCGAAGAACATTATACAACTATTTAAGATTAATAAAACGGGTACATCTACTTCAAACTAAACTAAAAATCTGACCATGCAAAATCTTTCAAGACTTTAAAGGAGACACAAACAAAACAAACCTCTGACTCTGTTGGTCCACTCCAGATGAAGAAAAACTTAATTAAAAAAATGAATCTTGATGTTTTCAAGCTTTCTAGGACAACAGAAACAAAATTGACATATAAACTCTTTCATTAATGTCAAATGAATAGAAAAGGTGTTATAATACAAAATAAATTCTCAAAATCTCTCATTCGTATAGATTCTGACTCTTCGTTTTTTTGTAGTAAGGCATGACGAGAGAACAAACTCAACGGTCTGTTGCCTTTGTGGCACAGGCCTGTCTTTGTTCTATGGTGCTTGTCAGCACTTGATCCGTTCTGGGATTGTGCATTCTTTAGTGGAGTTGGATTTTCTCCCAGGGGAATACCCATTGGGCCTGATCTACTAAGATCTCAAACTGTACCAACTAAAAAATGCATGTGTTGTTAGTGGGTGTGTTGCAGGTGATCTACTAAGACTGCGTCCACAATCGATAACAGGTGCAAAACGCCCTCTTTAAATGAGGATTCAGCACGTACTACCTGCTGTCACCATGAGGAGTTTGGGAGAGCAGAGTGGCCGTAAACAAAAAATTAAGTTTGAAGCCGTGGAGTTGGAGAACTCAGACGTATGTGTCACAGGCCACACGTGGGAGGTGAGAGCTGTGCTGATGTTCAGTGCTCTCTGGGCTGACATTGATCGTACATGCCCTCGCAACAGTCCGGAGGTCGTTCAGTGGCAGTGGTCCTTTAACTGAGCGAATGAAGAGGGAGGTTCATCTCCTGCTGGGCAACCCTACCAAGGACTATTGCTTAACATTTTTTTCGTCTTTCGCAGTCACCATTCTTTCTCTCGTGTTCAGTCTGGCAGGCAAGGAAGATATTATTACAACCGGACATGTGAAAAAAAGGAAAACTTAGAGATAATATTGAGAGATAATATTTTAAGTAACTTTGTTTTATTTTAATAAGGTAAAAAATATTCATTTTTTTGAAAAATACTGTCCCACCCTGAGTTAAAAGACTGCTGTCAGTTATGGACTGTTTTTTCTCTAACTTTAGTCTGCAGGTGAGGTCAGGACAGCTAGGTGGGAAGTCACAGACCTCTTATGTCTTAGGCCCTGTTTAATCTAGAGGTGTGTAAAAATACCAATGCAGCAATATATTGTACTCTGACCTGTGATAAAATATCCATATTTCAACTCTTGATATCAGTATTTTTTTAAATAAAAATTCATACTTCAGGTGAGTGGACAATAGTTAACTGTGTAGAATATCATAATATACTACAATATTGTGATGTTATTGTATCGTGACCAAGGGGCAACATCTGGTTGGTAAAAATGAAGCCTATGCAGAAGCGCTAAAAGTTGCTGTATGTTGGCTGCAGAAAGACCAGAAGTCACATAGACATCCAGCCATAAAAACAGACTTTTACAGCATTGAAAAGCAGCATTTACAGCCTGGTTCAAAAAAGTATTTGGCCTAAAACCCTGATTTCACTATGCACTGTGCTGTACGAAGAGTGATTTTTTTTTTCCATCTCTGCGGTATCGACGTTATGAGGATCGTTTGATTTTCCAATCAGAGGCATAGCTCAGGTTATGTGACCGGCGTCATATCAGCGTCATTTCAAATGTGTCTGCGTCCGCAGATTGGCTCCATGTCACGGTTTCAGGAACAGACGGGTTGCATTGCGGAGGCTACGTCCATGTTTTCTACAGTCTTTTATTGTGACTCAAGTATCGCGATGTGTATCATATCGTGGGATTCTTTCCAATACTCACCCCTAGCCTACACAACAACGTTTCACCCACGGACGCAAAACAAAAAAACTCCACGGACCAGATCATCCTAAATTTGTTGTTTTAGCGGCTCCGTGAATAGCAAGATCTGCTCCATCAGGATGGGCAGCAGCAGGAGCCGGGATCACTCGCACTTGAAGAAAACAAATGTGAAGAATGGCTGTGATGGAGGAAGATCCTCTTCTCCTTCACCATTATCATCATCATCTGCTCATCGATCCATCGGCCTCCACTGCACGTTAGTTTAACATGAAACTGTAAACCACGCTTACTTCAATAGCCATCATATTAACCTTCTTAAAACAAAGTATGTGAACAGTCAGACCAAGAAACTGACAGAAACACTGCCAGGGAGCAGTTTGTTTGTTGTTGAACTCATGCAATAAAAGAAGGGTTGCAAAATCATGTTTTAAGTCTCAGTGTTGCTCAGAAATAGCAGATAAATCCTGCAAAGCTCTGATGTTCCTGCAACAAGTGTGGGCTTTGGCTTCAGTCTGTGAAACCCACCAAACCAAGAGGACACCATCTCCGGTAGATCTCACCCCGCATAGAGCAAGACTCAGCTCTGAAATGACAGTTTTGGTCATTTTGCGTTAAAATCTGAAATATCTGAGAGTAGAAATGACATGAGTACAGGGTAGAGGGATTCACAGCGTCTGGAACGTGAAGCTCAGCTGCTGATAAGTCTCTGCGGCGGTCAGGTCTGGTCCAGGTGTGTGGCTGAGCTGTGATGTGAGCAGACCTCCAGGTGTGACGGAGGATTTATCTGTGACCAGCAGCTCTCTCTGGTGTAGGTGGTCATGTGTGAGCGGAGCGTGTGTTTAATCTGCTCCTCCGTCACACACAGGTGGTGTCTGGCTGAGAGAGGAGGAGGCTTTATTTCTCTCTGCAGTTATGAATGATCTCCAGCTCGACTCAAGCTCGGCTCCGCTGAGAGACGGGGAATAAAGTGGGTTTATTTTTGCTTTCATTACTTTTTTAGCCAGCTTCACCTGGACTCAGTGTTAACAATGAAAAACAGACGTCTACAGGAGCCTCAGAGGGACAAGAGGCAGGTCTGATGGAGCCAGGTGATTGTTTTGTCTCGTCTCTACCTGTTTTTCATCACGGCAGGGGGGACGAGCTCTAGCTTTAGGAGATCAAATGTGACCCCAGAATGCATAAAGGAGCAGAAAACCCTTTGACTGACCAAACTAACACGATCACTGACTAACACTGAATCATCAGACAGCGTGGATACCAACTCTTTCTGTTATTCTTTTTAACAGCCACGCATGGGAAAAAATAAATATTGCAATCTCCGAAACACTTCAAAACTGCAACAACACATCTCCAGCTCTCATTTACCCACCTAAACACAAGAAGCAACTCCTCTCCTCCTCTCTTTAGGCTGTTACAACCTGCAGCACTGAGCAATACATTTACACCTATGAGATTAGGGTCAAGCTAACACTGCCCTTGTACACAGCGACATCTTCCACCTAGCGTTTGATTTCGTGATCAGTCAGTTGATAATTCAAAAGTAAGAAGATAATTTGAAAAATGGAACGTGAAACACAAAGACAGAAGTTGCTCTGTGGAGGTAGATGAATCACCTGGTCAGAAATTATTGCTTATAGTTGCTTATGTCACAGAATTGGTTAGCGCAATCAAACGGGGATATGTGACAATTCATACTGTCAGTGTCAGCAGGATTGGAACATAGTCTGTATATAGAGTGGACAGTGTGGCTCTGCCATTTACCATTGTATGGTTTTGAAGCCAAAATACCCCTGTCACAGGTGCAGCCATTGCAGCAGTTGTGCAGCCAGAGTCTGCGCAGTAGAGACTGTGAGGGATTCTTGGAGAATCTGTGTGGAGCAGGGTGACAAAAATAACATTTTTTTTCTCTTTTGAGAGTCTTATCACTTCCTGACTCTAGCTCTCAACATATTTTACAATCCACAAAAAAAATACACAAGAACAGCAGATGTCAATCATCGTCAAACGTGATATAAAACCTCATTTTTAACCTCACATAACTAATGAAAACAAAACTTTTCAGAAAAAAGGGGACTTGAAAACAAGACAGCCAAATGATATCTTCAAATCACCACAACAATCAGACGTGAGAAACATTTCTATGAGGTGTATTAATTTTTTAAAGTTTGACCACAGCCCATCTGGAATGACTGGAGAGCCAGATTTTTTGACTCATACTGCAGCCAGCCACCAGGGGGAGCGCTTTTTGTGGCGACCTCACTTCGAGCTGAGCAAGATGACGTCCATTTTTTTACTGTTAATGGAAACGGAAAACAAAACATGTTTCAGAGCAACTGTAAAAAAAAATGGACGCAATCTTGCTCAGATTAAAGTGAGATTGCCACAAAAAGTGCTCCCCCTGGTGGCTGGCTGCAGTATAGGTCAAGAAATCTGGCTCTCCAGTCTTTCCAGATGGGCTGTGGTCAAAATTTAAAAATTTAACACATCTCGTAGAAATATTTCTTACATTCAATTGTTCTGGTGATTTGAAGATATTATTCAGCTGCCTTGTATCCAAGTCCTCTTTTTTCAGAAGTTTCTTTTTCATTAGTCACAAGAGGTTAAAAACAAGGTTTTACGCCACGTTTAACGATGATTGACAGCCGCCGTTCTTGTGTATTTTTTCCAGGAATTGTAAAATATGTCGGGAGGTAGAGTCAAGAAGTGATTACACCTTTGAAAGAAAAAAAGTAATAATTATTTTTGTCACTCAGCTCCATTCAGATGCTGAATCCCTCACAGTCTCTGCTGCTTTTTTGAAACAGGTTGTAAATAGGAGCCAAAAAAAGTTTTGTTTTTTTTTTTGCTTGGTGTGGATGTTGTTTCCCGGTCTTTCTGCATCCAGCCTCAAGCGGATTCTCAATGAACAGCAATTTTCAGCACTTCTGCATAGGCTTCTTTATTCTAAACTGGATGATGCCCCTTGCTAATAGCGCAGCCCAGTGATATCTTGTATCACCACAAAATATGGATGTGAGAAACATTTCTTCGAAGTGCATCTATTTTTTAACGTTTGACCACAACCCATCTAGAATGACTGGGGAGACAGAGTTTTTGACCTAGCCAGCCACCAGGGGGAGCAGTTTTTGTCATCATCAAAATCAAAAATGCATCCAAAGAGCCGTCAGCACAAGCATCAGCGCCAACAAATACCTCAGAGCCACAACTATAGTTGTTCAACAAAACTCAGATACAGAGAAATGATGCACCCCTTGCCTCAGTACACTGAGCATGATATCTACTTTTTAAAGGCCAAGGGAAAGGGTTAAAGAAAACATCTCTTAGAAACAAGACACCACTGGATCCCTGCTACGTCTTCACCCCTGGATGCTTGCTGGCTGTTGTAGGCAGAGCAACTGTTTATTCACTTCCAAACAAAAGACATTTTTACAAACTGATGATAAACTGATGTCAGATTAGGGTGAAAATCCCACAGCAAACAGACACCATCAGGATGAACCGCATCCCATGAGTAACGAGACAGTTAAGCCATTAAAAAAGCGGACGTTAAGGTATTTAGAAGCTATATCATGTGGTTTCTAAATACCGTAACGTTCGCTTTTCACAGTTATGTAGCTAATGCAGCTCCTGATTGCAGCTTGTCTGTCCAATTACTCGTGAAACACAGCCTACTGCAGTGAAGTCAAACCTGTCAACCCGTTCTGACATCGGCATAACTATTATTAGCTAAAGTAATGTTATAATGAGCGATTTCAACATAAAACCAACAGTTCTGAACATGGCTAATATTTTCGTGAAGTAGCAAAGTTTTGAATATCTGATTATATATATAGATATTATATGGGACATTTGTCAAACCCTTTGGTTTCAAGTGAGGTCTCGGTTTGTCTTTGTTTCAAAGGCTTTGTAGCCCTTCCCCTTGATTTTATGGTGAATTGGGACACCCCTTCACGACACGTGCACCCGCAAAACCAAAGGCTAAGGACTAAGACAAGGACAAAGAATTGGAATTGGCCCCGATTGTTCTCTCGTCATAATGAGCATCATCAATTGGCTGATTGACCATAAGCCACAGATATAAAGTTTCACTGTGAAGGTCAGTTTTTGAAAACAGAAATATTTTGCTCTCATGGTAGAAACCAAAAGCTTGTCTAATTGTATGTTTAAACAAACTGTGCATCACTTTCAGGAGAACTTTGGCAGTCTTTGCAGTGAATTTTAAAACAATGTGTATTCAGCCACAGGTCCGACCAACTCGATAAGTTGTGCACCCAAATAGCGAGTGGACCGGTTTTGAGTCCAACCCAAGGCCTCTTTCCTGCACAACATTACCACGGTCTCTCCTCCAGTTTCCTGGTCTGTTTGCTGTCCTAGTCCTTTTAAATAAAGGTGAAAAAGCCGTAAAATTTAATTTAAAAAAAAGGTGTTCAATGGTATGAGTTTAAAAATATCAGCAGATTGGATACCTGCAAAAATTCAAAGTTGTGCCCCTCAAACTTTCACTATGTGTTCAGTAAAGTTTGGTGCAAATATAAAGTAAATGTCTGAGTTTTTGTCATGTTCAAATAGAGCTTTGCAATGCAGAGTGACCCCTCCTGCAGCTGTACTTTACTCAGACCTCATTTGTGTTCAGCTTTAGACATCACCTGGAGGAATCATCCAACACTCACACACACTTACAATAACACAACCAAGAGGGAGATTTTTACGGAAATAAAGGACAAAAGAAAGCAGATGTTCACAAAGTGAAATCAGTAAAATCAGTGCCTGTGCAGAGAGCGGAAATAAAAACTCTTTCATTGCACACGGAATAAGTTTACATCTTCCTTTGCAGACACTCCCTCTGGATTCAGACTGAAAGTAAAACCGCTAAGCTTAATTTTTCAAACTGTAAGTCAAAAACACATGAGGGATCCAGAAAACACTCCAGCTGACTTGTTTCTGGAAATAAAGTTTTTGCAGATGATGCGTTTATTTCGCTCTTTGCAGTCTAAGATCTTAATTTCTTGCTCATAATAATTTTAAAATAAAAATATAAAAGCTCCGAAGTTTCCCACTGCAAAAAGTTTTAAAAGGAGGAACTTTGGACTTACTTTTTAAGGATATTTTAGTTAAGTAACAATCCCTTAATTCTGCAAAGTTTTCTGTTACAACCATGCCAGTGAAGCTTCTGTAATCTGAGTTAAATCTAGTTTTTGTGCATTATGTTAAAATGTAGTCAAAGTTTGATGCTATAACCCAGCTTAATGTTTTTGCAAAATGCAACATTTAAGACGCACTTGAACAATTTTAGTTGCACATTTTAGGCATTTTAAGATTTAATTTGATCCTGACTTAAACAGCTGCTGCAAAGGTTTACACTCTGAGGTGATAAAGTTGTGTATTAAAGTCGTATTTACTCGAAGAAAAGCAGAGTTAGGACAATATTTCTCATGCATCTGACCTCTAGGCCCAAATTAATCAAGAAAATTCATGCAATTGCTTAAATTATGTACATCTAAAGTCCAATGAGGACACAGACAGGGGTGTGTGTGTATTTCCGACAGGTCTCGTTGCTCAAAGACTGTGGATAAAGTTAATAAAAGGTGCCATAAGGTCACTGCAGCTCACTAATTGGCAGCTCAGACACACTTCACCTCACAGCGGAGGCATAACGGCAATATTATAGGAAGAGTGACGCTCTGTGACACCCTGCAGGAATACAAAATATTACACACAATAGTCCCAGCCTGGATTATCATATCCCATTAGGCTGCATGCTATAGCAGGCATACAGAACAATACAGGCTTCATGGCACCCTGCAGGAACATTAAGGGGATATTACAGGGATATTGTGGGATGTGATGGAGCTCTGGGAGCCTCTCTGTAATAACAGGGAGGATATATATGATAATGAAAGGTGAGAATAAAGGTAACCAAAGAGGTGCCGTAAGGTCAGGACAGGACACTTATGAGGATGGCACACCACAGGTCAGATACTCACTCAGACAAAGACACAACGCTGCAGAAATGACAGGAAATGAATGTGAGATTATAAATAGATTTCATGCTTTGAGGAGCAGAGGCATGACAGGCACACAGCACAGGAGCATCACGGCAAAGTGTCCCTGGAAAAGGCGCAGAAAGACACCCTGTCAGAGCTCCGAGCAGCAGCAGCAGAAGGCTGTCAACAAAAGTGAGAGCTGGAACAACAGAAGCATGACTGACACCGCTCAGGAGCTCTACAGGAGGACGCCAAAGGTGACCGAGTCGCGTTAAAGAGCGCGTTAAAGAGCGCGGCAGACGCGACAGAGCGTCAGACGCGGCAGAGCAGAAATATGAAAGAAGAAAGAGAAACATACTGGAATGGCGAAGATGGAGACTCCTCTACCTCTGTCTCTTCTTCCTCGTCTCCTCTTCCTCTGTGCGCGGAAAGTCTGCAGCCTCCTTCACTCTCTCTCTCTCTCCCCCTCTCTCCCTCTCACTCTCTCCTGGTCTGTCTCGTAGTCTCTCTGCCGCTCTCTCTCTCTTTTGTCGCCGTGATAATCTGGCCGTGCCTTCACTGGCGGAGAGCGGGATGGAGGAGGAGGAGGAGGAGGAAAGAGGTAGGAGGAGGGAGGGGGGACCCAGACAGACCGACAGGAGGGAGAGGATGATGATGATGGTGGTGATGATGAAGATGGTGGAGGGAGAATCAGACACTGCAGCAGCAGCAGAAGAAGAAGAAGACGGTTTTACCTCCCTCTCCCTCTCTTTGCTCCCTCCTCTTCCCTTTTCCTCTCTTTCTTTATTTACTGGGCGCGCGCACGCAAAGAGACGGAGGCGCGCGCGATGGAGAGCCAGCGCGGGAGGGAGAGCGCGCGCATAGAGGCTCTCTTTCTGTTAAATTCAAGGCATGCACACTGTGACTGCGTGTGTGTGTGTGTGTGTGTGTGTGTGTGTGTGTGTGTGTGTGTGTGTGTGTGTGTGTGTGTGTTTCCAAAAAACCACCCAGACTGACTGCAGGATCCACACACACACACTCACACTCACACTCACACTCACATCAATGTAATGTTCTTTGTTCAGCTCGGTGTAACTAAGTCGTCTGACTGTAATTGATACTTGAACTTTATTAGTAGTAGTTGTAATATCCTCCTCTCCATGTTACTGAATCATCTACTCACAGTTTTAGTAACGAGCAGAACTTAAGAGTCGTCTGCTGCTATGACAGGTTTAAAGGCTTGTTGACTCATTTTAACCTCTACAGCAGTGGTTTTCAAAGTGGGGGCAGCCAGGAGACACTAGGGGTCCTTAGAAAATTGGAAGCAAGGGAAAAAAATACAATCTTATTTTTCTTTTCAATAACAATTTGTCCTGAACATGTAACACGTAATGTGATGTAACCGTTGGATTCTCAAGTGTCCAATTGTACCGAACCGCGCCTAATGTAAAGGCCGCAACTTCAGCTTGATGATGTCATGATCTGTGTCAACCTGGCAGTTTGCGCCTATTTTTGAGCAATCTAAGGGGCTGTTAACATGACAACAGTTTTAAGCTACGTTTCCACCAAGCAGTTCGGGTCAGTTCAGTACGGTTTGGGACGGTTTGGTACAGTTAAGCATGATCCCGTTTGCGTTTCCACAGCAAACTGTGCCCTCTTGTGGTGGACGGCGTGTAAGCCGGATGCCGGAAGCCGCAGCTGTTAAACAATAGCGTGCCGCCGTAGCAGTTTACCCCGCTATTAAATCCAACAAAGAAGAAAACGCGACACAGTAAACAAAGAGCACGGATGGAAGACATGCAGCATTTCGTCCTCTCTGTGATTGGCATGTAGCTCTTTGATACAAAGTGAAATCAAGATTTGTTTCAGAGGAGTCTGTGTGCTGCCAGGAGAAATGCAGCCATTGTCAGGGTAAGTGATGATTCTTTTGACCAATCAACGGTCTGCAGTGTGTGTTGCTCACCTTCCGAGAGCGGATCGGTTCAGTCTGGCACCCATAAGAAAGGGTCCCAAAAAAGTGGGACGGCTCGTCTCGGTTTTTAGGCATCTGTCCCGGGATGAGTCAGTGGAAACGCTGCTAAAAGCGCGCCGTACCGAGACGAACCGAACCGGTCTGCTTGGTGGAAACATGGCTTTAGGGTAAAACGCAAAGTTTTGTTGTGTTACAGCTGACCTAAAACACAAACTTTTGAAAACGGCCTCCAGAGTGGGATTTTTCTGACAGTAAGCCAGCATTTTCAGTGGAAACGCTAATGTCACGCTCCGCTCTGCGTTGTACCCTGGCTTAACTGCGTTTTAGAGTTTTTGGATGAAACGTGTAAATGCGGCATAAAAAACTGAACTCAACCTCGAGGCTCTACCCCTGTCTAACTACTGACTACATGTAAGAAAGGAGTTTATAACCTTGGCTGACAGAGCACCGAAATGCCTTCTCCCTTTTGCAACAACCTACTTGTGAGTCTGGCCTTTGTTTGTCAATAATTTACTGTTCTAAACAAATGAAATAATGAGTAAAAAATAAATAAAAGTTAGAAAAACAATTTCTTAATATTTTGAAGCATAGTTTGTTGGTTTCCAAGAGGGGTCCCCCAGCATAGTACAGTTTGGGAACCCCTGATCTACAGGACGTGTGTAGAAGAGCTGCATTATGTCCAAACCAAAAAAGTCCAACATGTAAAATCCATTTACATCCACTTTCACTTTAAACGGCAGATTCAAAGATCATATTGGTGGCACAGTGACTTGGAGTAAAACATCTTTCTGAGGTCATGTCCACATGTAGCCAGGTATGGAAGGTAGGAAACTGCGTATATTTTTAAGGTTATGCCTGTCATCCACATGAAACAGCAGTTTTACGTCACTTAAAATGATGTTTTTCGAAAACTATGGCCAAAGTGAAGATTTTGGAAAACTCTGGTTTCATGGTTTTGTGTAGATCGTAAACTGTATAAAACATGGATGTAGTCTCCCGACGTCACCAGTCTGTATCTGAAATGGAAAATGAAGCAAATTGGGAATCACAGCCATACAGGAAGTGGCAAGGGCAGCTATAGGGCACCCGTCAGTCGCATGACCTGAGCTGTGCCTCTGATTGGGCGAGCTTGCGATCTTAATAGCCTCTGAACCGCCGAGTTAGAAAAATGTTCACTGTCCGTACAGTGTGTGCCGATAGCAAACATAGCAGACAGAAGACTTTTTTTGAACCAGGCTGTAAATAGGTTAATTTCTTCTTTGGAAACAGCTTTTTTAGGCTTGTTGTGTAAGTGACTTCTGGTACTTCCAGCCTCAAGGAGACACTCGAGGAACAGCAGATTTTAGCTGTATCACCCTCCTGTCCTTTTTCTTAGGCTCCTGTGTCCACCATCACTACAAAATTAATCACAGAAATTGTATTTAGCAGAGAAAAACACAGATCCCTGTGTTTTATCTCTTCCCACTTCTAAACTTCGTCATTCTGCATGGTGTTGTCATAGAGACCTTTACGTGCCGTAAATCAATCCGGTCCTGCTCAACCCAATTGAAAAGCAAAGAAGTAGCAATTTAAAATAACCAGTAACCAGCAATATTGGTGCTGATAATCTCGTTTTGAAGTGTGGATTACGATCAGGCATATATCTAGAAGGGAAAATTTTTCAAGATCACTTTTAAACTCCTCACAGCTTCTTTGATAAGGATATAAAAAGAAAGAATTACAAGAGCACAAGAGGGTAAAGACTATAAAATAACACCATAAAAATCTTGTGCTTGTCACATATTAAGTAAAAAGTTTTATTATCTAGTTGTTTCGTTTCTTAAAGTGGGATTCTCACCATACAAGAAACTAAATGAGTACATGTTTCTTTATGATTTTTTTCTTCTTTTTAGTAACTTTTATGTAAACCAGGCATCATTTCTGTATTTTAGTATCATGATATCAGACACTGTTCTGGGCTTGTCAGCTGAATGTGGCTCATGTTAGTCTAATAAGACATCTTTGCTAAAAATAAAACAAACTCTTGCTAAGATTTCACTTCTCTCAGTCTAATGACCAGCAGAGGAAACAAGGATGAATTAAAACTTGTCAAAAACATCCCAAGGAGATTGGCAGGTGATGTGACAGGAAGTTAGTGAGTCTTCAGATAGAGGATTCACTCAGCATGACGTAGCTTAGATTGTAACTGAAGTTTAGCCATATAAAGGTGTTTGTTTTGTTTTGTTTTTTGAGTTTCCAGTCTTCCCTGTTGAGAGAGGAGGATCTGGTCCATACCACTGCTGGTGCAGAAAAATTAGAAAACATTGTCTGTGATACACCTTTTTTTGTTGTTTTGTTTCACATTTATGGCATTTCAATCAAAAATTCAGTGCAAATATGGATTCAGCAGGCAAAGGTGGGAGATCTTGAGTTGTCAGATTCATGATGTACGGCTCAGGCTATTTCCTGGAAGCAGTGTGTCAGCCATCAGATGTGCAGAAATTTCTTTTGGCTCATGTTTGCTCGCTGACATGTTGCGTTTTCTTCTTCACGCCTTCCATTTTTTTCATATTTACCTCCTCATTCTTACCATCATCTCCTCCTCAGTCGTCCTCCTTATTTCCCTCCGTTTTTCAGATCACCCTCTCTGTCCCTTCCTCTTCCACTGATCTCTCCTCCAATCATCCTTCCTCCATCCCTCCTTCCCTGTCACTTTCCATCGTCACATCCTCCAACTGTTTTCATCCCTCCATTCATCTCTTCTCTTCCTCCACCTCTCCTCCATCTCCTCAGCCCTCCGTCTCTTTGCTCTGACAGCGGACCGGAGTGAACTGAGGACACGGAGACAGAGAGAGAGCAGTGGAGCAGGCTTGGATTGAATAGGGTGACCTAGTTAGACTCTGGCTTCAATAAAACATAGAGTGAGAGAAGAAACACATAGGTCTCTCTCTGCATCACTGTACACCTCTTCTTCTGAGTTCAGTCTCTGGTGCAAGGTTTAACTCTGGAAACACGCTGATTTATTCCACATTCTGTCGGTTTGAGCGGAGATTGAAGCTCATTATTTCAATAACAGGTGTTTGACGTAGGTGTTTAAGATATGAAATGAAACACAAATTTGACGTAAATCTTTGCAGGAACATGTCATTTCATAAAATATTTAAGTATTGTTCTTGTTTCGGTTTTTCATCCATGCAAAGGAAATGTTAAGGTTCTTGTCAGTCAGTATGTTGAGCTGGAAAGTGTCTTAACCAGGGGCGGTGTTATGGGTGGGCCTAAAGGTCCCAGGCCCACCCGGATTTTTCATTGTAATTTTTATATTTTCAATTCAGTTTAAAAAGAGCATGGTAAAATTTTGTTGTTTCATGTTTGTTTTTTTAGCATTAGATGCTCTGTCTTTACAAAATTAGCCATATTTCTTAGCCTGCTGGAATAAAAGAAGTTATGAAACAATTATCTTCATCTCGGCTGGACCAGAACACTTATTTTGGGAAAGACTGTAAGTTTTAATTTTTTGTATGTATTTTGTGATTAATGTCCTTGCTATTAAAACCTATAGTCTTAACTGTAAATTAAAGGTGAAAAAAACACCAAATCGGCTCTAAAACCACACATAGTGACATCGGTATGTTGTCACTCATTTTTATGAATTTTTTCCGCCAAGGAGGTTATGCTTTTGGGAGAGTTTGTTTTTTTTTGTGAACAACGTAACTCAAAAAGTAGCAAACCAATCTTGAAGAAATTTTCAGGAAATGTTCAAAATGGGATAAAGAATAATTGATTACATTTTGGAGGTAATCCGGATCACTGTCCGGATCCAGAACTTTTTAAAGGATACTTTATCATTGTGAAAAGGGGCTGTTCTTACCATATACCATATAACTCCAAGATAAATGGTCGGATTGCTTTGCAAAACAATACAAGACAAGGTCACCATAATTTCTGACAGATGTAAAAGTACGATCCAGATCCTGGCTATATTCTAGATACTAAGATCCAGAATATAAAATATGTACTGGGTCATCATAATTTTCAACACTGTCAGGTAACAAATTATCGAACAAACCTGCAACTAACACTAAACTGTAGCAGGCAGTCTGCTGAAAGGAAGTATAACATTAAAGTAGGACTAAAGTGTTGCGTGACAATCACAATCTGCTTGGTGGAGGTCTGTGCTCTCTGGGTGCTTTTCTAGTTAAATTAATGGTCTACAAACGTGTAATTTAAGGCCCAGCCAAAATTTTCTAAAATCCTGGCTCAGATCCTGGTCTGAACAGAACCCGGCTGACACTGCAGGATTTGAAAGTGACCAGCACACACTAAAAGATTTCATGAAGATAATTGGACCAGAGAGAGCGGCACAACACATTATTGACATCATCCCATGTGGAAGCAAATGTAAGCAAAACAGAAAAAAATGGAGGCTAGTGCTGTGGTGCTGGCTGTGGTTGTTATTCGCAGTGACAAAAGGAAAAGAGGACCAAACCCATGTGGATGAAGAAGTGGTTGGAGAGTTGGTCTGCTCAGGTCACATCAGTGGTTTAATTGGCTGTTGTCATCCTCAGTGAAAATGAGAGCCTGATCATCCTGATAAATATCAGATAGGTTTAAACATTTTCAGACAGCTCCGACAAGTCTGAGTTGTTCATGGGCCTTAAGATTGATCCGTCACCTGCTCACAGTCGAAGATAATCTGTCCGAACTTCGAGGCCAACCTTGGTCCAAGACCAGTTTTTGCCGCTGATTGTCAGGAAGGCTGAATCAGGGTCAAGTCAGCCCAAGAATCTTGTAGTGTGAGCCAGGCTTAGGGAAGGTCAATCACCAGATGTACAGGTCAGTTTGAGGAGAAAATTCACATTAGGATCTGGTCAGTACAGAATAAGTGTGTGTATGTTCTTAGAGATTGTTCAATATTGATTCAAAGTGAAGCAGAAACATAATTTCAATCCTAAAAAATTGAGCCCTGCGGGGAATGCACAAATATTCTATAGACCTGTGCATTAAACTGAATCTACACAAATCAATCTTTATCACCCAGTGTCTGTGAGTGCTGGCTCTTTATTGAACGGCGGCTCTTGTATGAGAGGTCACGGAGCGTCTCAGCAGACGGTGACCTCGTCTTCCTCCTCAGCCGGCTGCAGGGCGCCGATTCTCTCCTCTCTGACAATAAGAGCAGACAATGTTGATGTTCACTTGCACTGATTACACAAACTACAGCAAGTTTTAGGCCTTTGGAGGTTGGATTTGTATAAACGCATTTACACCTTTGCGCAAAGACACACACAAACACACAGCTCTGTCATCCTCAGACTGATCTGAGGTGGTTAATCAGATTTCTGCTGCTCCTACCTGTTTGGATCTGAATCAACAGACACAAGCTGTCGACTTCCGTGGATGGATTCACTCCTTCTCTCTCCCCATCTATAGGTCTGCAGTGTGTAGGTGTGCGGCAGTGTGTAATAGGTTTTTCGGTGCAGCTCTGCAGCCTGAAGCCTCTGCCGGGCTCAGTGGGAGAAAGTCAATTACAGCAGGGCTGAGCCTGGCCTGCGGGGGGGCATATGGGAGGGAGATAAGAACGTGAAGATGGCCGCCGCCGAACGCTCCCCCGGCTGCATGCATGGGCGGCGAGCGCTGCACTTTGCCCTCCTGCAGCTTTCCAGACGCAGAGCAGGAGCTGCAGCAGGAGGAGGACTGGAACAGGAGAGGAGAGGACTGTTTTCATTATCGCTCATTTCATGTAGGAGAGCCTTATTGATTCTTTTAACCCTTTCAGATTTTCATCTTTACTCACTTCAGCTTCAAGTTTGAGCATAATTAGAGTTTAAAGATGCTATGGGCAGGATCACTCCCTCGCCACTTTGTGGCCCGGAGTCTTCAAACTCTGTCGTAAACTACTTTTAGCGAGGTGTGTGGTTTTTTTGGAATTAAATGGAGATCGGATCGAAACAAATGTTCTTTGTTCAAGACAACTTTTTACTGGATACAATGCGCCAAAGTAAGGTATTTATCAGTACAGTTATGTAGCGATACGGTTTGAAATGTGACATCAAGCGGCATTGTAGTAGCCGGCTATATGTAGTGCTATCGGCAGCCTGGTGCTCCAACGTATCTGTAGTGTTTCTGTATCTGTATCTGTAGGCTAATGTGACAACAAGTAAACACTGACAGTTTGTAAGCAGTTAAGTAGCCGTTGATATTTGAAATGTGTAACGCTAGTAAACTCTGGTTAGCTATGTCCTGCCAGTTATCTACCAGGCAGAGCTAACATAACCTCACTCTTCATTTTGTTGATAGACTCTCAAGTTGGAACAGACCACTTGAGAGTATCTGCTGCATGTGGGTTGGAATGAGCATCACCACAAACAGTTTAGCCTCTGTGTTATAGAGTGATACAGCCCCGAGCTAAAAGCTAACTAGCCTTTACTCTGTGTGCTCTTTCACTCTCCCGTTTAGCTTTCTTCTGCTCTTCTGTCCTTTTTCTGTCTGACAGCTGGACTCCTGTGTCCACCGTCAATAGAAAAGTAATCACAGAAATCATTGCTTAGCTGAGCAAAACACATCTCATAAATCAATCCAGGCCTGGTCGACCAGATCGGGAAGCTAAGGGGTAGCAATTTGAAATAACCTGTAACCAGCAATATTGGTGCTGATAATCTTATTTTAAAGTGTGGTTTACGGTGAAGCACATATCTAGAAGACAGCTTTTTTTCAAGATCACTGTCAAACCCCTCACAGCCCCTGTGTCATGTGTGTCAAACATTACAACTGCAAAGGTAACAGCTGGAATCTGGAGCAAGACACCCAAAAAGTAAACAATGAAACCCAAACTACACCCAAGTGTTTTCAGGTGATCTAAAACGCGTCACGGGAAGGTAGATCTGTAAATGTGTGCGCCTAGAAACAGTGAGAAGTCACCATAAATGCTTGATGGATGCTGGGTGTGATCACCACCTCGTGAGGTGCACATTGGCGCTCCCTGCGGAAAGATGAGCATTGACTGGTTGATGTGGGAAACAGAGTGTGCATCGACTGCTGGAGGTAAGACCAGGTACGTCACCTTCCTCGACACAAACATAGAACCAGCAAAGGACATTACGTGTTTACCGACAGGCTTGATGAGCACCAGAAGAAACTGACTGAATCTTTAAAGTTGAGGGATTTTTGGAGGACAGTGATGGAATCTGAAGATGAACTTTGTTTCTATGGTTGGTTTAAAGAGTTAGAGGTGGATCAGAAGCTGAGTGCAGACCTGGATGGATGTTATATCCTGACAGCTTGTGTAATAAAACACGTTTTCACTTATGACCCAAGCTGTGATGAGCTGATATGATTCTTTAAAAGCCTGTTTGTTTGTTAAAGGGTAAACTTTCCAGTGGATCATCGAGTCGATGGTTTTCAGGTCAGAGACGTCTCAGGGAAAGCTGCTCTTGAGGTATAGTTTACTGGTGTTCTGCAGTCTGAGGTTAGTTTGGTTGAAATGTATTTTGACTTTAATAACCTCTAGCAGGAAGTGGTTAGAGCAGCATCTCAGATTGGGGATTGAAGCCTGATTTGGGAGAACATCCTGCTTGAACCTTTATAAACTGTAATGAAATCATCTGAGTGAAGTTTAGGAGGTCATGTTAACTCAGCAGCTATCAGAGCAACTGGAGAGCAGAGGGGATCAGACCTCAACCAACTCACAAAAAACATAAAACCCCTCATCTTCAACTCAACTAATGATTTATTTTCAGAGGGATGTACTAAAATATACTGAACCACACGCTGAAACTAAAAAACGAGCAAAAAGAACAACATATGCGTTCAATTCTGCAATTCTACAATTTCAGTTAGCAGAAGCTTTTGTCCAAAGCAACGAACAACACAAGCCAAGCACGTCTGGAGTCCTGCTTGAAACTATTGTGATGATGTGACTCTTTACCAGGTATGTGTTTGTTATGTAAATAAAAAGAGAATAAATCTTTTTAACTCATTTTTTTCTTTGCTCAATACAACTTTTTCCCAGATACAACGGAACGAGGTGAGGTCAATATTTACGTAGCGTTGTTATTTGAAAAATGTCAACAAGCAAACTTTGTCGGTTTGTGTCATCGTTACGTAGTGTTACTCTCAGCCCAGTGTTCAGAGACGTGTCTGTATCATGTCACATTAGTGAATCATCATTGTTCTCAATGAACAGCAACTTTTAGCACCTCTGCATAGGCGTCGTTTTTCTAAATCCGATGTTTCCCCTTGTGTATTATCTTAAGAACGAACAAGAAGAGGTTAATTCTGCTTGAAAATTAGAGGAGTGTCTGAATGCAGTCACTCTAAAATGTATGATAGACTATTTAAGTATGAGCTTGCTTTGAGGGGAAAAAAGTCAGTGAGGAAGCCAGATTACCTGATAAGTAAATAAATCTTCTCAGTAAAATCTGACAGATTAAGGATCATGTATCTATATAAGTTTGGATATATTTGGTTAGATTGTGGATGTAGTCGACAGAAAACAGCTAAGTCACAGGCCAGAGGTTTATCAATGATCCAAATTGGCTCTGAAGCTCCAAAAAGAGGAGGAAAGTAGAGGTGGGAGGATCGATCCAAATATCGATAATATCGAGACTAATTATTATTAGTATTGATATTGAATGATACCAGTTTAAAAAGATCAAAACTCTAGTTTATTTTTTCTCCTGCATGCAGTGACTGCTGTGGTTTTATAGAAGTGCTGACCTGACCATGTCTGTGTCGCTTCCCCTCCTGGGTTTTGATGTTCCACCATCACGTGGCTCAGTGGCACCAGGGAAACAAGCGAAAGCAAAATGTTTTTTTAACATTTTTTTGGAGTGATAGTTTTTTTAGATTTTATTTATTTTATTTTTTATAATGAGTGCAGTATTGGGATAACTTTTTATCTATTTTTTGTATTGTGGTCTTCAACTCTGTCCTTTGTACCTGTTTAATTTTACCTCTAAGTGATCCTTTTTTTGCACTTTATATTCTTAAGAAAATAATTCTCATGATGTTTTGACAAAAAAAAAAATGTTATTGTTCTATTGTTTCTGGACATAAATAGAACTGTAGAATTAACAGAACTGAAAAAAAAAACTGAAACAGAACTGAAAATGTTTATTATGACACTAAAGTATTTTGTAGTCCCCTTTAAACTTTGCCCAGATTCTGTCCTTGGATTGAACAACAAAATCAAAAGAAAAGCTATCGGTATCAGCGATACTGGTCTTGTATCTACTTGGTATCGGGTTGATACCAAAATTCCCAGTATTGCCTACGTCTAGAGGAAAGAGTGGATCAGCTGATTAAGCTTCTGACAGTCTCATTCAGTATCATATCATCACACAAAAATCACATATACTCCCTTTAAACAGATGTTCAGTGCGGTCCCCTCCTGCTCTAAAGGTCTGTTTGAAGGTAGGACTGACGCCACAATGAGGTTTTATTTAAAGGTCAGGAACGAACCAGTGGAGTTTGTCAATTTAGGGGCCTCACAAGGACAGGAACACAGTACCCTGTGCGTGTGTGTGTGTGTGTTTCCAAAGCCCAAAGCTTCTGGCTGCACAGGATTAGCAGTCTTGCGTTTCAAACAGAGAGAGCAACTGTCGGCCTGACTCTCCCTCTCTCTGCAGAAGCTAATAAGCTCTGCTGGTTCTCCTCCTGCAGAGAGCTGATTACAGCATTATATCTCATATACCCACATTCACCTCCCAATACACCCATAGAGCCTTGCAGCAGCACATACTGTACTGCTCACCTGAAGTTACCCCACTATAGATCCACATGTTCTGCTCTTTCCAGGCGGCTCTGCTCTGCTCCTTATCTCACAGGCTCATTATATCTGTGTGGATCCTTACGTCTAGCGCTGCTCACCAGCATTAGACTCTGTTTCTGCTTTAAGTACATGTTCAGAGACAGGAGTGCTGCTCATCTGATGATGATCCATGTCTCTGGATCAATCCCAGCCAGCAGTTAGTGCTAAATAACTTCCTGTATAGACTTTATTTTTATCTATGGTATTGTTTACGATCAAGCTCAGGGTGATGGGGAGCTCAAATCAAAAATTAATTAAAGTTCATCCCTTCACATAAGTCTGCAGAAAAAAAGCTGTCACTTCTCAAATCATACATTCCCCGATGAGGGCCCGTTCATCTGTTTGTGCTGAGTCTCAGATTCACTGTTAAAAGTTTCTTTCTCGCATGTCACTTCCCACTCTTGCCCTGTGTCCTGCTTTATCCGCTGTCCTCTCTCCTGTCCAATTAAAAAAGCCCAAAAAATAACTTAAAGGTCCCGTGTCATGCTCCTTTTCTGCAGTTAAATATGGATCATTGATGTCTTCATGAAATGGTAGTAACATGTTTTGGTCCAAAAAGCCAATAAATCAAGCACAGCAGCATTGTTTCCAGGCTCTCATAGCTCCTCTGTTCAGAACTGTCTGATTTAGTGGGCATGACCTTCATATGTAAATGAGCCGCTGCTGATACCGCCCCGCTCTTCCACGTCACGCCACGAGCTCTGGGTGCACAATGTTTGGAAAACAGCGAAGCTCGTTTACCGTAACATTACAGGCTAAAACAACAGGCTAACCGTAACTACAGTTAGCATCCTGAAGCTAACACAGAGACAGGGGGGACACTGGGGAAAAGCTCTCACATCTGCTCCACAGCACACAGCATTTGAAATACTCACATTTCCAGGGTCCGAGGTTTGTTGGCAGATGGTTGGTAAATGCACCTGGATTCAGGACCAGTCTATTCACGAGCCTCTTTTGCATTGTCCAAAGTTGGAAAAGCAGTTGGCCGTGTAGTGACTAGCACACACATGCACAGTTTTACTGAGTGTACCTGGCACATTTCCTTGATAAATGAACTCTAGCCACTTAGTCTTGTCTTCTTCCGAGATGGGAAGCTTGTGCATGGAACTATGTGGCTGTTTACAGCCAAAAACAGAGCAGTGATGGCTCTTTAACTTTGGCATTCTCCTCCCTGCTGAGGAGGGGGTTCTGGGGGTATGTGCTCCGGTGGACGAATCAGATCAGACTTGCTCCTGATTGGTCAAAAAAAGGAGTCGCTGATGTCAGCAAATCCCCAAAATCCAAACAGCTCATTTTAGGTCAGGATTTTACATTCACAAGCACTACTAAGTACAGGTTTTGTCATTAAATGTCACATTCTGTGGTATGGGAGGAAAGCCAAAGACCCACAAATTTAACTAATAGTCTTAATAAAGTGATTTTTGCATAATATGGGACCTTTAAACAAAAAATAAGTTGTCGGTTAATTTCCACTAAGTCTATGTCGGGTTCGTCACCAGATCTAAAAGGTTTTATTTCCTTTGGCTCTGCTCTGTTGTGTTCTAGCTCCATATAAGCTCAGACAACCCAGATCCCTTCACAGCAGATACATTAAACTTTTTAGACAGAACCACAGGCCCAAAATATAAGACTGACCCTGCTCCTGATTTCAAAGTCCTAAAACAAAAAAAAAAAAAAGATATACTGAACACTGAAACTCTGACACAAGAAAAGATGAAGTGAAAGGAGGTAATGCAGGGATTAAATATTCTCATGATTTATGGTTAACGGAATACACATGAGGGCAATAAACAACGCAGGAAAACAGGAGAGAGGAGGAAATATGCAACAAGAGAAAAGAATGAGTGTCAAAATAAAACAGGAAACACATGAAACATAAAGGGGGACCAACTCAATTCAAAGACAGGACAGTGTTCTTGTCAGATACCTTACAGCCCAACATGTACCAGGAGAGGATCATCATCGGGGTGGGAATCCAGAGAACTCCTTGGTCTGTGACTCCAGCTGTCTGGAGATCCTGATAAGTGCTAAACTGAACACACAGCCAGTGGAAGTTGATGGATGAGAGAGCACTCAGTCCACATGCAGTGGACACAGACCTGGTGTTTTCCAAGCATTAGTTTTACAGCAAGCCACAACCTGCATGAAAAACCACAAGCGCCACTTACATGACCCAGTCACAAATCTTGTTATCTTTTTAACATCTACTGACAGGAATATTAGGTCTGTCAATAGAATGTGCTATGTAGTTCCAGCGCAGATTTTATTCTATTTATTTAACCCTTATTTTATCAGGAATAATCCCACTGAGATGCACTATCTTTTTTACATGGGAGTCCTGGCCAAGACAGCAGAATAAGAAAGCTTCACACAGATGACAAGACAGAAGCAATAGACAGAAATAAATCAACAGTATAATGATCTCATAGATTAGCAGCGTTCAGCTGATAGTTCAGTTTCAGATGGTCTTGTAGCTCAGACCAAGATGAAGGAGCAAAAACACAAAAAGCTCTTTGACCAAAGACAGAGCTCAAGGAGAATTATACTTAGCTTTTTTTTTTTTTTTTTTTTTTTAAAGAAACTTGAAGTTATGGTTGAGAGATAGTCAAATTCAACTCAACTCAACTCAACTTTATTTATAAGCACTTTTAAACAACCACAGCTGAAACAGAGTGCTGTGCATAAAGGTAGTGCTGGAATAAACAAGTAAATAAAACAAGTAAATCAATAAAGCAAAGGTGCAGGTTGTAAAATAATAGTTACATCGTTCTTAAAACAATGTAAAACAATGAAACAATTAATAAAAAAATAAAATAAGCAATAAAACACTCAAGCTGGAATAAAGCCAAAGAATAAAAATGGGTTTCAAGACTTTTTTTTAAAAGTTGACTGTGAGGGGGCTTGCCTCATGTGGAGGAAATGTGACCATCTTATCTGAAACTGTAATGTATTTGCATTTTATTGAATATTTATAATATATTGTAATTGCAATGTGTTTTATGAGGATATGGTATTGTTTTACCTGCCCCAGAGACCACAGTTGGAAATTAGCCAACTTGGCTAAACTGGCATATTTACGGAAATGTTTATTAATGTGCATTATCTCTGTATATAAAACCAATAGACAGAACTAAAGTGATGTTGTCACTTTTTATGTTTTGCTAGACGGTTACTGTCTGTCCTGGTTATTGTAACAGCTCCAACTCACAGTGAGGTGCATTCACTGAACTATAGGCAGTGAGTTCCACTTCTGGAGTTCATTCTTTGTGTAAATCACTGGTGATAATCTTTTCTTATAAATAGATTTGGATGTTGTTGGTTGTCATGGTTTGGTCTGCTCTGCGTACAGTACATCTTGTTCCAGTATAAAAATGTGATGTGGTGCCATAGTAACGTCACGCTTCTCTTCGTTATCTCCATGGCCAGACGAGGCTGCGTGTCAGAGGGAGATAAACATGGCTCATATTTAAGGAATGAGCTTTTATTTCCTTATTGTCTGTAAATCTTATGTGAAAACCATAACCGACGAGTCTGCTCTTATGCTGGTGAGCATCGATCTGGTCTATGAAAGTCCTGGTTATGAGCTGGGCAGATGAGGTCCAGAGAAGGTCTTTGAGAAATGTTTGGATGGTTTCTGTGTTTTCTGCTTCTGCACTTATACAACTAAGTTATGCATGAAACATTCTTACCTTGATCAATGTAGTCATTATGCAACACAAACATCATGTGACTTGCAAAAAGGCTGGAGGTGCTAACTAGCTTCAAGCTAAATCAGGTAAATTGCATCAAATGTCAACCTTTGCATCAAATATTTCACATTTAAAGCTTCATATTTGTGCTCTGCATTTTGGTGAATTAAGCTCATTTAATCCAGATTTTTCAAACTTTCAGACTGACTCGGGGACTTGCGTCGGGGTTTGTGGTGCAGATTGTGTAGCAGAGCTGTTGGATCCTCTCCTCCTCCTGGTTCTCCTGCTGCCTCCTGCTCTGTGTGCTGGGACAGACTGTGTATCCCGAGCGTCTCTGCTCCCCTGCTTTATATTCTGCTCCTCACCCTCACTTTCACACACACTGACGCTCTCAGGATGGATGGAAAGAAGAAAGAATGAGAGCGAGAGAAAGAAAGAGGGAGTGAATGAGGGAGAAAGAGAGCTACAAAAGGGGCCATCCCTCTCTCTTCCTCTTTCCTCTTCATCCTTTCATCTTTCCTCAGTACCTTCCTTCCTTCCTTTGTCCCTCTGTCGCTCTCTGCTTCCTCAGGCTGCTGCACACTGCTGTGAACGTGCAGCTGTCACACGCCTGCATTAATGTTACAGCAGCTCTTTCTGTCCCTATAGAGGTGGAGCAGGTTCTCATCTACTTTACACTTTGCTTCAGCTAATCATCACCTTTTATATCTTTGATTTATCAGCTAACTATCATCCTCATCAGGAGCATTTTTCTATCAGAACTTCAGTCTAAACTTCAACTGCAGGTACTCAATCACAGTCTATGATGTGGTGATACTGAATGTTTAAATGCTGTTCTAACTTTTATTTGAAATATAGATGAATAAAAACAGTAAAGATGCATATTTGCATTCAGAATATTCACTCCCCACCTCAAATGACAGAAAGATAGGGCCAGTAAATGACTATGAACACTGTTAAACTACAAAATGTATGGAATACAGCGTACATTTTTGCCACCTTCTGGCCAGGAGTCTCACACACACTGTTGTGAAGCAAGTCGTGTGTTTGTTTAGGGAATGAATGGAGATCAGATTGAAACAAGTGCTCTTTGTTCAAGACAACTATTTACTGGATACAACCCGCCAAGGTAAGGTTTTTATCAGTACAGTTACGTAGTGCTATTGTTTGAAAAATGACAACAAACAAACGTAGGTTTATACCGTATATTTAGCCCTACTGGCAGCCAGTCATGTACCAAGCAGAGCTAACGTTACCTCACTCTTCAAGTGACACAAGACCACAAGTGGCTCAACAGAATCCCCTTAAAGATGCTATGAGGAGGATCTGTTTTAATTGCACTTCCTCCCAGCCTTACGGCCCGGAGTCTTCACACACTGTCGTAAAATACTTTTAGCGAGGTGTGCGTTTGTTTTGGAATTAAATGGAGATTGGATCAAAACAAATGCTCTTTGTTCAAGTCAACTTTTCACTGGATACAACGTGCCACAGTAAGCTATTTATCAGTACAGTTACATAGCGATATGGTTAGAAACATGACATCAAGCAGACATAGCAGTCAGCTATACATTAGCAACATCGGCAGCCGGGTGCTCTGACGTATCTGTAGGCTAACGTGACAACAAGTAAACACTGTCAGTTTGTATGTAGTTTAGTAGCCATTTATATTTAGCGTAGCTAGCAGCACGGTGCTCTAAGACATGTCCGTAATCCTGGTTAGCTATGTCCTGCTAGTCATCTACCAAGCAGAGCTAACGTAACCTCACTCTTCATTTTATTGATAGACTCTCAAGTTCGAACAGACCACTGCAGAATAACTGCTGACTGTAGGTTGGAATGAACATTATCACAAACAGTTAAGCCCCTGTGTTAGCCTTTAGCTCGTATTTTAGCCTTTAGCTTGTGCTCTATCACTCTCCTGTTTAGCTTTCTTCTGCCCTTCTGTCCTTTGAGAAGAACGGAGACCTTTTCAAGATCACTTAGAAACTCCTCACAGCCCCTTTAAGGAAAGAAACTGTACATTAAGGCAACTAATATGTAAATCTTTTTTGGGGGGATGTTAGCAAAACATTGGTGTTCATGCTACGAGCTCAGTCGTCATAACAGCAGAGACGACTAACACTCAAAGCGATATTGAAATTTGGACAGAGTTTGTCAGAGACAGCACAGGAAGCATCAGATGAAAGAAGTAATTGGCTCTGGATAAGGATAAATGTTAAAAAGTAAAGTCAGGAGCCAATCGACAGTTCAATGGTGAAGGTATCCTCTCTCTATCAAGCTCATCACATCTGGTAGATTGAGTTTATCTCTGTCAGGATGAGAGCTCACAGCTCAGCTCTGTGCAGCACAAAGTACAGATGCTGACAGCTCATCTGACCCAAAAAAAGAGCAAACTGCTCAGAGCTGTAGGAGTTTAAGTGTCATCAGAGCAGTTTGATGCACCATACCCTGCGATATCATCACCTTCAGCCAAGTCTTAGAGAATTCATCCTTCTGTTTCCCCTCTGAGGAGTCCACAATCTCATCTGTAATGATTTTAGCAACTTCTGAAGATGCTAAAGTTCACCTCTACAAATTCCTTGCCTCATCTTGCAAAGTCTTTCCCCTCTTTATCAGAAAAGAAAATTCAGCGTCTTAACAGCAGCTACAGCTGCGATTTTGTGGCTGTGCATCTGAGCAGAAAACTGCAGACTGGTGAAACTATTTCTGCTTTTTGATCAAACAGTATCCAGAAAAAAGAAATGTTCAAA
This sequence comes from Halichoeres trimaculatus, assembly GCF_033239565.1. Classification (NCBI taxonomy): domain Eukaryota; kingdom Metazoa; phylum Chordata; class Actinopteri; order Labriformes; family Labridae; genus Halichoeres; species Halichoeres trimaculatus. Next base: position 26,236,519 of record NW_027437191.1, on the reverse strand, counting down.
GTTTATCTTTATATCAGAACAACTTTCTCTGTAAAGATGTTTGATCCCTCAGCTGTGGTCCAAACATCAAATAAAGAACAAAGTTTACTCTTTAAAAGGATGAAAACAGAGAAACGTTAGAGCCTTGGAAAACACAGAAACAGCTCATCTGTATTTAAAAAAAAAAGAGCCACTGACTCAACCTGTCAGGTTTTCAATACTTTAAAGTGTTTTTCAAATTTTAAGTTAACAGTAAATGGATGTATTTGCATTTTTAAGGTAAAAATGTAAAACTACAGGTCATTAATGTAATTTATGTACAGCAGGGTCAGTTAATACTACATCAGAGTTATTCTATGTTCATGGTGCAGTATAGAGTTACAAGGAATACTGTAAAAAATCAGCAGTAAATTAAAGAGAATTTCCTGAGAAGTCACTTGTTAAGAGTTAATGTACAGACTTTATGTGTTGTTTCTGTTTCTTGTGTTGCTAAAAGTCAAACACGTCTTAAAAACTCAGAAATCCACACACTGTGTTCACTAAATAAAAAGTTTCATCGGCTCTGGATGAAGTTAACTTTGTCTTTTTCCATCATTGTGATCTGGGTGATGGTCTGCACCTCAGTCAGCCTCTGTAGCCTCCAGTTACCCATGATGCCTCTCTCCATGAACCCACAGAGATACTGCATGTGTCTGTGGAGAGCCGTTATTCCAGCCTCAGTCTTTATTGCTCTGCTGCTCTCAGTGTCAGAGTCCCAGGCTGACTGCAAACTGCTCACACACTGGTCATTAGGCTGGACACACACACACACACACACACACACATACATACACACACACACACACACACACACACACACACACACACACACACACACACACACACACACACACACACACACACACACAGGAGACCAGGAGTTCACTGATTGCAGCTGGCTCATGTATAAACTCTGATATGATTATGTGTAACCCTTTGTGATCACGCCTGGATATTTCTCTCTTTAATGTGTGTGTGTGTGTGTGTGTGTGTGTGTGTGTGTGTGTGTGTGTGTGTGTGTGTGTGTGTGTGTGTGTGTGTGTGTGTGTGTGTGTGTGTGTGAGTGTTTTTTTTGTTTGGACTGAAGAAGTCATTTTGGGTCATGTGAGGTCACGTGAGTGCGTGCTAACATCCGGTCCATCGCCTCGCCACAGCGAGCCGCTCTGCTCCACGAGGCTCAGTTATCATCAGCAAACACCTGATCAGATCAGCACACAGCAGGGACAGCAGGTGTGTGTGTGTGTGTGTGTGTGTGTGTGTGTGTGTGTGTGTGTGTGTGTGTGTGTGTGTGTGTGTGTGTGTGTGTGTGTGTGTGTGTGTGTGTGTGTGTGTTTGTGTGTGTGTGTGTGTGTGTGTGCCAGCTGAATGACCTACAGAAAGGACATCACAGCCTGCCACACTAACACACACTTAAACACCCACACACACACATCATGATGCTCTGCAAACACACTGTTGATTTTTTTATGCAGCAGTGCATCATGGGCAAAAGAAACATCTGGGTGGCTTAAACACAACCTGCTCCTCTCTCTTCCCCCATCGGATTTTCTTCTTCCACATCTCGTTTCCTCTTTTATTCCTCCTCCTTTCTGTCTCTTTTACCATTTCACTCGTTAACCTCCTCTCTTTCCTCCTCTTCATTTCTTTCCTTCCTCTCTCCTCTTGTTTCCTTCTTTCTGTCTGTCTCATCCCTCCTTCTGCTTCCCACTCTCTCTTCTCTCTCCTCTTTTCTCCCTTGTCTTTATTTAACTCCTCCTTCTCTTCCTACCTTTCCATTACTTATTTAACTTCTTTTTCCTCTTTCTTTCCTCTCCATCCTTCTCTCTTCTCTTTTCCTCCTCCTCCTTTCTTCTCCTTTCCTCTTTTTTCCTGCTTGTTTCTTGCTCACTTCTCTCCTCCCCTTTTCGTCCTCTCCTCCTTTTCATTCTTCTTCTTTTCCATGTTGCCTCTCCTTTTCTCATTCCTTCTCTCTTTTCATCCCATCCCTGTTTCTTCTCTCCTCTTTTCCACGTCCAGTCTTAATTTCTCCACTTCATCTCTCCATCTTATTCTCCTTTATCATCCACTTCCCTCTCTTCTCATTCCCCTCCATCTTTGTCTCCTCTTTTCCTCCTTTCTCCTTTCTTCCATCCTATCTCTTCTGTCTCTTCTCCTCTCATTCTTTTCTTTTCTTTGGTTTTTCATTTTGTCTCCTTCTTCTCCCCTTCTTCCTTCACTTACTCCTTTGTTTCTCCCATCTTTCCTTTTTTCTTTCCTCTTTGCTGTCTTCATCTTCTGCCATCATTACATCTTCATCCTCCTCCTTGATCACGCTTCCCCCCATCCTTATCCCCTTTTTGTCTCTTTCATACTCTTCACAGGTATCTCCTTCTTCATGTCATCTACTCTTCTCTTCACATCCATCCTCCTCTTTTATTACCTCCACTCCTTCTTTCTCATCTTCATCTTTCCCTCCCTTCTTTCATTCTCTCTTCTTCCTTTCTTGCCTGAGACAAAAAGTTTCACCTGTGGTTTCTCAGAGTTGGTGCCTTGGGTACAAAGATCTCCTCCCAACACCTCAAAGCCCATCACTTCATCTCTTTCTCACACACACACACACACACACACACACACACACACACACACACACACACACACACACACACACACACACACACACACACACACACACACAAACACACACACTCACACACACACACACACACACACACACACACACACACACACACACACACACACACACACACATAGGGATCCTTATTTGAATCCAGTTATCTGACGTTATTGAGGCCTGTCATGTTGCGGTGGGCTCTACGTTCGATGTTCAGGACGGGGAGGTTTGGGAGTCGTGCGGGCGTAAATTATTCATCACCCCTTGAAATGCAAACGACAGCCAAGGCAAGGGAGCCGCCACGCTATGTAGGTCACTTCCTATCTTGCGCTCGGCCTCAGCGCTGGAGGAGAGAGAAAGGTATTGAAGTGAAGCGACCGGCTGATGAATCGCCAATCAGAGACGCTCGCAAACACCCACGACAGGAGGACGAGGTAACGATGAGGCAAACTCCTCTTCATGGAGATGATCGCTGCTACTAAAGTTTTAGTCCTCAAACTCGGGTGTGTACTGTTATTACTGATACTAACCAGCAGGGGGAGCTGTTTTAAAATGATCTCCAATGAATGAACCAGTATGATCAGAATGAACCATGATCAGAGCTACAGAGTGCTGTGCTCTCTTTCACACACACACACTCACACACTCACACACACACACACACACACACACACAAATGAATTGGTGTTTACAGAGGTCATAGAGCCACTGTGGTACCCAGTACCACAATGTTAGCAGCAGATCCTTTGAGTCCTGAAGGTGTGCGGTAGATCATACAGGGATTATCAAATTTCTGTTTTTTTAAGACAGAATTTGAGAAAACTTTTCAAAATTAGTTTGGAACTATTACATCTTTATGGTCAGGACTCTGGAACTCCAAAGTTCAAGTCAGGATTCCAAAAATCAGTTTGTGGTGTAAGGATCCTAGATTTTTGTCTTGAGATCAGGTCAGGGTCCTGCGATTCAGTCTTTGAGGACAGGGTTCTGGATCATAGTCTTCAAAGTGAGCATCCCGGCATTTATCTTGAAATTCAAGATTCCTAGTTTTTGTCCTTTGTGGTAAGGATTCTTCGGTCAAGTCAAGCTGCCAAGCCAGGATCTGAGAAATCCTTATGAAAAGCCAGGGTTCAAGAATTCTGTCTTTGTCTCTCTTAAAATTTCTGTCTTTGAAGTCAGGGGTTGAGAATTCAGTCTTTGTTCAGTCTTTCTTCATGGAAAGGATTCTGGAAGGTCAAGATTCTAGAATTCTGTCTTTGAAGTCAGGAATCTAGGATTCCCTTTTTTAAGTTAGGACTCTTGGATTCTGTCTATTAGGTCAGGATTCTGTAACTCTGTCTTGTGAGGTCAGGATTCTAGAACTCTATTTTTGATGTTTGGATTCTAGAACTATATCTGTTGAGGCAGGATTCCAGGATTATTTTCTTGAGGTCGGTATTCTAGCATTATGTCTTTGAGATCAGGATTCTAAAATTCTTTTTTGATATTAAAGATTCTGGAATAACAACATTGAGGTCAAGATTTTTTAATTCTGTCTTTGAGGTAAGGATTTTGGAATCCTGTCGTTGAGGTCAGGATTCTAGAATTCCATCTTTGAGGTTAAGATTCTTGAATTTTGTCTTTGAGGTAAGGATTCTAGACTTCTGTCTTTGAAGTCAGGGTTCTAGACTTCTGTCTTTGAGGTTAGGGTTCTAGACTTCTGTCTTTGAGGTCAGGGTTCTAGACTTCTGTCTTTGAGGTCAGGGTTCTAGACTTCTGTCTTTGAGTTTAGGATTCCAGAACTCTGTTTTTGAGGTCGAGATCCTAGAATTTCATTTTTGAGGTCAGGGTTCTGAACTTCAGTCTTTGAGGTCAGGATTCTAGTATTTTATCTATCAGCCAAAGGATTTTGAATTTCCATCTTTGAAGCCAGGATATTTGGTCCAAGCTTTTTAAGTTCACATTGCAGAGTTAACTCTTGGAGTCAAGATCCCAGAATTTCATTTTTGAGGTTGGGATTCTGGATATTTGTCTTTGAAGTAAAGATACAAGAATTTCATTTTTGAATCAGAAATTCTTGAGTATCAAGAGTAGCATCTGCTCTACAGTCTTGAGACAATAATGAAAAAATAACAGCCAAAATTCAGGACCAAAAGAGTAACTCTCCTGATCAACTGAGGTTGATTTCTGCTGGAAAGTAGCTGCAAGATGGACATAGACTTTTTGGCTTCAATGTTGGGTGGGGGGGTTACAGAATTTAAGAGGTGTCAGAACCCGGAAGAACTGTCTAAAATCCATCTTCGAGAACATCTCCACCTGCTGAAACCTGTTTGTCAAAAGAAGCTCCATGGGTTAAAGAGCCTTATTATCCTCTCCTGAGTCTCCATGATGAGAAGAAGCAGAGAGATCTACAACAGAGCAGAAGAAATGACCGTATGGTCTACAAACACCATTTAAGATCATCACAGGTCCCCTGAGGATGACCTTTGACCTTCCCTCTATCATCTTCCTCAGGACAAACTTTTCATCTTTTTCTAACATATAACTTCATCCCTCTTTCTCTCTCTGTACCTTGTATTCGGGCAGCGTGGTGTGTCTCTGCAGGGTTTGGCTTTGAAAAGGGTTTTTTTTTGGCGGGCTGATTTCTGCATAAAGAATGAGGAGAAGATTTGGAGCTGAATTAAGAACACGAAGACGAGAGAGGCGCTGAGTCTGCAGGAGGCTGATTAACATTTAATACATCAGAGAGAGAAAGCTAGACAGAGAGAGAAAGACAGCTGTCTGTGGCACTGAAGGAATTTATATAACCTGCGATAAATGAAGAGAAACAAAGCACACATGTATTTTTAGGATTTCCTCTCATGCATTTAGCTGAACATTAAACTTTAAGAAAGGTTTTTATTTCATGTCTGTCGCATAAATTATGGTTCTCCTCAGGCAACTCAGTGTACAGCATCACTGTGTGTAGGCTCAGGGTCAAGGTTAGGCTCAGGGTCAGGACTTGTGGTCCCTTCCTGTTTGAGTCAGACCCAGGAGCATGCCAGTGTGAAGGCTGCAGCAGAGTTTGGATCCTAATGCAGAGGATAATTTGCAAAACAAGTTTTTAAAAGTTGAATAACCTCATCCTTGTTGCCTGCAGTTGTTCCTGCTGAGCTCCGAGCGTTTAGCCTGTGAATATTTATCCCTGGGTTTTGCCTCACAGGTTGCCCTGAAAGGTTTACGGTCTCTCCATCTTTAGCACCATCCTTCCCCAGGATGACTGCATTTACCCCAGAGCTCTAGTTGCAGGATCCTGACACCAAACCGTCTCTTAAACTCCTTCTTGTCAATAGTTTGCATATTTTCCTGTTGAGTTTCACACCTGAGCTTTAAATGCAGCAAAACAATCACTGAACCGCAGCCTTGGAAAAATCTATGAAAACCTGCTTTGATGAGCGATATCTGGGGATGTGCAGTGTTTGGACCATTTTGACGTGTTAAAACGTAACAGAGGGACCTGGATCAGTGAACACTTTCACGCTGACGGACTAAAACGTCCAGCACTGCCAAGCAGGAAGTCAAAGAGCACTGCAGATGTTTTTTTGTTTCTTTGTCAATTACGACCCGCCCACATGATGATTATTCTGTCTGTAAGTGAATCACAGAGGAAGCTCAGGTTCCCCTGAAGCTAACGATGTGAAACTTCTGATAGTGAGTGAAGAAATGAGCCAAAAACCAAAAGGCTAATTTATGGAGAAATATGCGGTGGCGGCGGCTCGTTGGCCCGTGGCAGCCCTCAGAGGGCTTCAGCAGGAGCACACGGCCAGCCTATTGTCACTGTTTGTGCTGAATTTTGGACTGAATTAAAACAACATTTCCCATCAGCCTCCTCTTCCTTACCTGATAAACATACAGCAGAGGTTCTCACATTATGCTTTTCGTCTGCTCCTGATGTGAACATGAGGATTTATCAGCTCAGACTCCACCTGTGACTCCTCTAAAGGCTTTAATGTGTGGATGATGATGTATTCTGTACAGCCAGTGTGTGTGTGTGTGTGTGTGTGTGTGTGTGTGTGTGTGTGTGTGTGTGTGTGTGTGTGTGTGTGTGTGTGTGTGTGTGTGTGTGTGTGTGTGTGTGTGTGTGTGTGTGTGTGTGTGTTTAGGATTCAGACTGTCTGCCTCTCTGGATCTCAGCCTGCTGCAAACCTGAACAGCATTTTAACAGCTAGCAGCCAGCTCTCAGCTCTCAGCCTGTTCCTGCACACAGATCCAGAGCTGCAGAGCTTCAGGGAGCAGGAAACACTGAACTTCTTCTCTGTTAACTATAATCTATATTCTATAATCTGTAATCTATACATAGAGTGGGTGTTTTTGCAATTTTGTCTTTATTCTGGTATGAAAGGTTAAGAAACAGAGAGAAAGACGGGGAGGAATGACATGCACCAATTCATCATATAGTCATCATGCTAAATAATGTTGTTGTATTTTAAGATTAAAGTCGTATTATTATGAGCATAAATTTAGTTTCTTGTTTTCTTCAACCATAGCATCATTACTTTATTCTTTTAACTTTATGATTCAATATAACAGATCTACTTTGACCACCTGACATTGTGACGTCATTTTCAGCGAAAGACAACTTCATTCATGTGAGGGGGCCATCTGAATTTCATAAAGATGCCTCTTAAACCGTATGCTTTTATTTCTGTAACATCACAACATCAATTTGGTATCACTACGGCCCTAATTTCATGACTTCAAAACTTTAATCTCCCACATCATGACTTTAAGACTTAAACCTTACAACTTTAATCTTGTAATGTAATTACTATTTCTGGTAAAATGCCCACTCTAGCCTCATAACATTAAAGTTTTTGTTTGTTTGTTTGGCAACATTCCGACTTTTATCTAGTAGCTAATACTGCGAGGACTATCTGTTATAATTGGACTGCAGCAACACCGTCATGAACACGTGACTCTTAACAAGCCAAGTGTTGGTTTTGGAAATGAATACTATATGATGTACAGCGCAACGAGTAAGGTATTTATCAACAATTAAGTAGCACTGTTGTTTGAAGGGTGACAACATGTAAACTTAATCAGTTTGTACTGTAGTTTAGTAGTTGGCTATATCAAGTCCAGCTGGCAGCCCAGTGCTCTGAGACATGTCCGTAATGTGTAACGTTAGTACATCCTGGTTATATCCTGCCAAGCAGAGCTAACATAACCTCACTCATTATTTTATTGATAGACTCTCGAACTTGAACAGACCACTGCGGAATAACTGTTAAATGTGGATTGAAATGAACATGATCACAAACAGCTCAGCTCTTGTTTTAGCCTTTAGCTCGTGTTTTAGCCTTTAGCTTGTGCTATAGGCTTTAATTTGTATAATAGCCTTTAGCTTGTGCTACAGCCATTAGCCCATTTTTTAGCCTTTGGTCTTGTGTAAGCCTTTAGCTAATGCTATAGCCTTTAGCGCATGTTTTAGCCTTTCGCGCATGTTTTAGCCTTTAGTTTGTTCTCTATCACTCTCCCTTTAGCTTTCTTCTGCTCTTCTGTCCTTTTTCTGTCTGACAGTTAGACTCTTGTGTTAATCGTCACTACATAATTAATCAAAAAAAAAATTTAACAGCGAAAAACACGGGTATCTTTTCTCTTCTTCTAAACTTTGTCACTTGGTATAGGGTAGTCATAGAGACTTCAGCGTGCCATAGTTTAATCCAGTCCTGCCGGGTCCGGGACACTTTGATCTTGTGGCATTACCAGTCTAATTGTGCAGCAAGACTACTTTATTTTTTTAGAATCATGACTCAGATTTTGTTTTAAAATTTCGACTCTAACCTCAAAACATTATGACTATTATCTTGTAACATTGCACAATTATTTTCACAATTTCAACAATTTAATTTAAGAATGTTAATGTCTTTATTTTACGATTTTGACCTTGTTAATATTTGTGACTTTATGACTTGTAACAGTATGTACAAATTGAAACAGATGGTTCCAGATGAAGCTACACAACTTCACAGAAACTGCACAATGAAAATCATCACACAGGACGACACAGTTCCCAGACAGAACAGCCTGTGCTTAACACACCTGTCGCCTTTCTATTCTTGAATTTACGGTAATTTCTGGATCAGTTTTAATAAAGGCTCTATTAGACTACATGCTAAACAGATGATCATCTATATGAGTTTCAGGAGTGTGGTGTGTGTAAAGCTTTGTTTTGAATATGAAGCAGCCTAAACTTTTTGTCTCCTCTGAGGAAAACCATCACATGAACGTACCATCAGTCTCTCAGTATCATTTCTGACTCCATCATCGTCTCTCCATGTCCCTCAGTGACCCTGTATCCTTCTCACTCTTCACTTTCCTCAGTTGTTTCATCGCTGTCCTTCCTTGCAGGTGTTCCTCTTCTTCTTCTTGAGTCTACTTTTCTCTTTCTTCTCCATCTGTCTCCATCAGGCATGGAGCTCCCATTCCCTCGACCACCCCTCTCTTCCCTCCTGTTTCTCTCCTCTTTTTAGTTCCCTGTCTTCCTGGAGTCGCTCCCTCTTCTTCTCTTTCTGTCTATCTCTGTCTTTTCTGTTTCCTCAAATGTCCTCTGATTCCCTCTCTGTCTCCTGCGTCTTCTTTTCTTCTCCCCTCCCTCCCTTCCTCCCTTGCCGGTGCTTTCTCCCACTCTGCTCTTTCATTCTCCACCTCTTCCATCACGTCCGTCCTCCCTTTCGTCTCATTTCTCCTGTTTCCTGCCTTCTGAAACATCAGCGCTCACAGCGGGCTGTCGGAACCACCCGCAGATCCTACCCACAATTCACCTCTCCTCATAATGAGGACGCAGGGCGCTGGCGGAGCGGGGTTCAAACACAGAAAGCAGCAATTAGAAGAGGTTTATGAGTCAGTGCTGGTGAAAAGGTGAGCTTGGGGTTGTACTGTTTGATGCTGCCGTCAGCTGAGTGTTTCCTTCTGATCCTGTGTGTTATGATAATTCTGACAAACACACACACACACACACACACACACACACACACACACACACATACACACACACACTTTTATCCTCCTCCTCTTGCTTCTGCTGCAGCTTCTGATCATATCTGCACAACTGTGATCAAAACCAGCGAAATCAGACACATCAGCACAATCTGACGCGCAGAGAGCTCAAATCAGGGAGCCCTGCTTTTCCACACACACTGTTTACTCTCATTAACTGTTTATATATTTACATTAAATATGTAAATTAGGACATAAATCATAAATATGTGCTATGAGATGAGTGTAGCTGAAACCTTTCACAGTATGAGCTCACAGAACAAGCAGGGTGCTGGAGTTTAGCATCAGAAACAGACACATAGAAGTCTAAAGTGACCATAACTGGGTCAGGAGATAGAAGTTTACTCAATGCTAAGCTAACTAACAAGCACTTATTTTGAGGTATGGCGCACTTTAAAGACCCTCAGTGTGATCTTTTTATGTTTCTTTTAATGCTGTGAATATAAACAAACACATCTCTGCACAGCACTGAACAACAATAATGTTGTAGTTTCCACTTTTCCTTTCAACTACGGACTATTTTCCAGAGAAATTACGACTGAACACTTGCAAAAATGCTATTGTGATAGTAATACAGCAGGTGTTTTAAGCATAAAATACTCTTATCTACTGTCACTCAGGTGCATTTTTAACAGTTATAAGCTTAGAAGCTAAAGTAGCATGGCTAACGAAACAACTCCTGTACAAACATACGTTAGGGGGAACAAACAGTTAATGTTCCACCCTTATGAAAGAAAAATATATTGCGGTATATTGGAAAATATCATGTCACATATTAGGCAATATATTCCCATATATGACATTCAGTATTTATATTTTCCAATATATTGAAATATATGGAAAGCGGCAATCATTTGTATATTTTGCAATATATTGCAATATATTTCATGAATATATAATATATTTTATATGTGCCCTCAATATATTATTCCATGTATATCATAATATATCAATAATATATTACAATACATTTCAAAAAATATATTGGTACATATATTTTTCTTTTGTAAGGGCAGCTCTGCTAGTTTAAAAAATTTGTTCGTTTTGTATTCTGGAATTTATGGTAATTTCTCATTCATTTTTAACAAAGGCTCTATTAGACTACAAGCTAAACAGACAATCATCTATATGAGTTTCAGGGACAGTATCTGGCTCCAGTACCGTCCCGTTTTTAACCTAATACCTTGTTTTCACCATGTCATTCAGTTTAGTTCATCTTAGCCTGGCAAGCATTTTATGACGTTTCCAATCCCCAAATAATGAAGAGGAGCTGTCCCATGTTTTTGGGAAGGTGGAGCTACAACACTGCAGACAGTTGATTGGTCGAAATTGTCACTTACCATGCAGCAGCAGCTGTATTCCTCCGTCTGGCACACAGCCTTCTCTGAAACAAAGCTTGATTGTGCTTTGTAAAAAAGAGCCACATGCCAATCACAAAGAATACAAATTGCTGGATGTTTCCCATCATTGCTCTTTGTTTACTGTGTCTTGTTGTTCTTCTTACCTGGATTTATTAGCGGGGAACACTGTGTCATGCTGCTATGGCTGCACACTTTTATTTAACTGATGCAGCTACCGGCATCTGGCTTACTCTCCGGCAACCACAAGGGGGCACAGTTGTGGAAACACAAGCAGGGATACATTTAAAGCCCTGTTTCCACTAAGCAGACCGGTTTAGATCAGTACTGTTTGGTATGGGTTGGCTCCGTTAAGCCTGGTCCTGTTTGCGTTTCCACGGTCAACCGTGCCCCCTCGTGCATGTAAGCTAGATGCCAACAGCCGCATCAGTAACATAGCAGCGCGACATGATGTGCCCCGCTAATAAATCCAACAAAGAAGAAAAATGGGACACAATAAACAAAGAGCAACAATGGGAGACATCCAGCATTTCACCTTCTTTGCGATTGGCATGTGGCTCTTTGTTACAAAGAACAATCGAGCTTTGTTTCAGAGAAGACTGTGTGCCACAAGAAGAAATACAGCTGTCGCGCAGTAAGTGACAATTCTTTCGACCAATCACAGTGCGGGGTCTGTCACGGGATTAGTCAGTGGAAACGCCGTAAAATGCGTGCCATGCCAAGATGAACCAAACTGGACTGCTTGGTGGAAACGGGGCACTGAACACGCATACAGAGGGAGAAAGTGTGCAGACTGTACAGACACAACATGGAGGTAAAATCATCCGTCACGGTGGATATTTTGGGTGACATCAGAGGCACAGCAAGGCAGGAAATCAGACATGGTCCCATGGCTGCAGGCGCTTGTGTTTACATTCATATATGGAGAACAGCCTGTCTTTCAGCTATACGGCCTCAGATAATGAGAGTATACACACACTCTCACACAGGCACAGGAACACTGATGCCGGCCGACAGACACACAGACAAACAGATGCTCTGTCTTTCCCTCTCTCCTCTGGAGCTCCATCTGTGTAATGACATCTCACGCTTGGTTAGGACTCTGCTGCATAATTAGAGCTCTGGCAGCTGATGGATGGCACTGCAGCACCTCCACCCTGCCGACCTTGGCCTCACTTCAGTCTGGGCTCAGAGATGCTCGGGTCCGAAATATAAACCTCCACATAAACTGGACTGAACCAGAAACACAAAGCCAGAGCTGTTTTGTCCTTTTTTTAGTCCCCAAAAAACATCTGGACTTGTTGGAGCAGAGGTTTGGACTTAAAGAGGAGCCAGGTCTGCTGTCTCCCCTACACCCCCTACCTGAGGCTGACGGGTTGTGTTCACCACCAACATGCAACAGCTCTAACTATTCTGTGAAGAAGAATGTGCAAAAAAATAAATGCAAAGTAAAGAATCACAGGCAAAACTCCAGAAAATGTGCAACAACAAAAAGTCAGACATTACATGCAACAATTTCTGCAGACTCACATGTATTCATTTCTGCTTTTAACAGTCTATTCAGCATGCAGTTTTTCTCTTGTGCAGAACAAGAATCAGCTGTGAGGAGCAAATGCTGTCCGTCTCTATGTTAACATGCACAGGGTCTAAAGCGGGGTGCCTCAACACAGTCGGGACTCTTGAAAAAACTACATTCATTGGCCATATAGCCCACACTTATGGGGCATCGATTCTAAAGTTGCACACACTACAAATAACAGCAACATTTCTTCACATTTAGCTCCAAAATTTTTTACTGACTATGAAGTCAAGATTTCTTAATATTTAGCTACAATTTTCAATTATTTAGCTAGTATGTAAATTCACACTCCTGCCCGCCGGGTAGTACCAAAATAAAAGTTTGAGTAAGCGATCTTGAGAATGTCAAGCTCTACTTCTTTGACGTTGGCCACAGGATCTTCAACAGTGCCATCACAATGCTTGATACATATATTTTCTAATGGCTGATTTAGCCGACTGTGTTTGACTTTCTCAAAATCTCCTTGACTGGATTGTTTCCTCTAACTTTTATTTTGGTACTTCCACCGGGCGGGGGTGTGAATTTGCATGTTAGCAAAAAATTTAGAAACTGTACCTCAAGATTTAGAAACCTTGACTTCAAAAAAATCAAGAAATCTTTGCAAACGATTTGTAAATCTTTGGTAAATATTTAGTCTTAGCTAAATATTTACAATGAAACTTAATGTTTAATAAAGCAGCTAAATATCCAGAATCAGGACATTCATGTATATCATTTATAAATAACATTCAACATTAAGTTATAACATTTAACATTTAGATAAAATATTTAACAATTATATATAAAATTTGACAGATTTCACAAATATTTCTCTTAATCTGCATAAAAAGTGATGTTTTAGAGCTTCATGTGGAGAAATGATGTTGTTATTTGTAGTGTGTGCAACTTTACAATCAGTGCCCCATACACACTGGTAGTCGGATAAACGCTATAACGCAAACTAGCCACACACTTTGTTGATGCGCCATGGCTGTTCTTCCCTGTGGAAAGCGGGTATCATCATGAATGAATGAAGATAAGGAAACTCCCCGCCTTTCAGGTATGTTTCTGACCAATAAGCAAAAGAAAATATCAATCCCATATGGCATTTCTTTACAACTTTGGACTGAAGAGCCTTTTGCCATGTAAGCACAATCAAACCAAGAGACAACCGCTACAACGAGCCACAGGTATAAATACACCCCTAGAATAGTCTTGATCTTGGAATGATACCAAAGATTATCTTCACAGATTTTCCTGAGGTGTTAGACATATTAAGAGAGATTTCACTTACCCTGATCAGCTTAGAAGAAGACTGTAGCTGCAAACATTTTAAACTGTAGATAGTCAAAAATTCAAAAATAGATTTTCAACAAAACAGAAGAAAAAATTAGAGATAAGCCACAAGAGGGATACAAAAATAGAGAGAGCACCATTAACTCAGTAAATATCTATAAAAGCACTCAGAGAGTGCAGACCTCCAACAAGCAAATTGTGATTTTCAAGCAACACTTGTGTCCTACTTTAATGTTATACTTCCTTTCAGCAGACTGTCTGCTACAATTTGGTGACAGTTGCAGGTTTGTACGATAATTTGTTACCTGACAGTGTTGAAAATTATGATGACCCAGTACATATTTCATATTCTGGATCTTAGTATCCAGAGTATTGGCGGGATCTGGATCATACTTTAACATCTGTCAGAAATTATTGTGACCTTGTCTTTTATTGTTTTGCAAAGCAATCCGACCATTTATAGTGGAGTTATATACACCGCCCTATCTCACAATGATAAAGAATCCTTTAAAAAAATCCTGGATCCAGACGGTGATCCAGATCACCTCCATAATTTAATCACTTCTTCTTTATTCCATTTTGAATATTTCCTGATAATTTCATCAAGATCTGTTTGTTACTTTTTGAGTTATGTTGTTCACAGACAAACAGACAGACAAACTCTCCCAAACACATAACCTCCTTATAAACGCAGGAACTAAATACTGACAGGTGAGAGTCACACACAGGTGAAAACAAAGAGGTTTATCACCAAGGATGGAAAACACTCAATGGTAGCAAGTTTGATCATCCACAAGTTAAACGCAGACAACAATTGGTTCCTTGGACTAGACATTTGTGGAAATTTCTGGTTGAAGTTTTAGCTTCACTTGGGAACTGATGCAAGAGAAATGTAGAGAAGTCCCACAATTTTTTGAGCAGAAATAAAAGTGCACAAAAAGCTGCAGAAACACAGAAACATGAGTAAATTTGATCAGTTACACACACTCTGCACACACACACAGCCAGTAAAACCCACATTTGGTGACCTTGCTATGGCGTGTGTTGAGGTTAGTTACATGCCGTCTCTGGGTGCTTCTGTGATTTGTCTTTCAGAGGAGTTTGTTCAGAGTGAAGGATCTCTGTTTCACTGAGTCTCTGATCTGAAACCATAATTATTAAACCGTTTAGACTCATTAGGAGCCAAACTTCTGCTTCTTTCATCCAAACCGGGAGAAAATCCTGGAGAGTGGGTCCTCGTTTGGAGGCAGATCCTATGAATAGTCAATAAGTTCAGAGTATTTCCATAATGAGTTTTACTTTCCTCTCCTCTGTTTGATTTTTCTTCTTAATCAGAGTAGGCGTCGTAATTTCCAAACGCTGAAAAATCTCATCTGGAGTGAAACTTTGCAAACTCAGAGATGGCTGCAGGGATGCAGAGCACCAGAGCCAAACTTCCAGCGAGGGCACAAATTGATTCACGCGTTTCTGTCCACGATGCAAATCAGTGGGGAGACGAGATAATGAAGCCCCGGATGACGGGAACCTGCCAAGCTGCTAATAGCTGATACACTGATCGGTTAGTAGACAAGGAGAATCGATCAGGCTCGATCACAGTGGTGTGTGTGAGCAGTGTGTGTGTGTATGTCTGTGTGTGTGGGGCTGTGGCCTGTGCTGCGTTCACTGACCTCACCATCAAACAGCTCCATCAATCCACCACAAAACAGGAAAAGTGAGTTTCTGTGTTGGCAGCATCAGTCCACCAGGGACACACAAGTGATATTACCACCAAAACACTCAATGCTGAAGGTTTAAAGGGTTATTCCACCAAATTAGACGCAGAGGAAAACAAAGGTTCCCGCTTTAAGTTGAGTTCCTTCTACCAGTTAATGATAGAAGAAGAAATATGAGGCTGAGATTTTTTAGATTAATCTGATGGATTCTCATGTAGCTCCGAGTTGGCACACGCCCTCCTCTCTCTGACCTCTAACATTCCTGATTATTTCTGATTAATACATGCAGAGGAGAAATAAGGAGCTGCTGTTTGTGTTTGTGCATCAAACAAGTCTGAGTGAGAGATCGCCTCCCGATGGGTTGAAGCTTTTTATGTAACAGCTCTGTAACTTAGGCTGATGTCTGCTAAACCAGAGTTCTCGCCAGAAGCTGTACATAAAAATGTTTCCTCACAGCTGAAGCAACGTTGCGATGCCCCTCCTGGAGATTCTCAGGCCTGATGGGATGTGTCGTCTCTTTATCAAGCTCTGCACTCCTTGTTCCCCAACCAGCTCTACATGCATCTTCAAATGCAGTGTGCAGGAAGTTTCAACAGGGTAGTTCTCCGACATGCTGCAACCTCTGGTGTTAAAACTGTAGTCCATGGAGGCACGCAAAAAAAAAAACCTTCAGTTCCCCGATTGTCCACTAGAGGCTGTCTGAAGGAGCAAGGTCCCCTTAATGTCCTGTCTGACAGCAAAAATTAACATGTTTGTGCCACATTAAGGCTGGCACACATTACAGGATTCTTCAAACCTTCACACAATCAGAGACCACACACCTGATGTTAACAAAAGGCGGATCACACAAGATCGGTCTCTTCTGATCTTACGGCTAAAATACACCAGATGCGTTGCCATTTTGCGTTCGGTGTGGCCGCAGCATTAAAGGTAATATGCAGACAACCTATTTTTGACCAGGTACCGACCAAATTCTGTCAAAAGCACCCAGTACCAATTCACGTAAAATCAAAAGCTGCGTTTCCACCAAGCAGTCTGGTTCTGGTTGGTACGGCGCCCATTTTGTGGCGTTTACACTGACTTATCCCAGGACAGATCCCCAAACAACCGAGACGAGCTGTCCCACTTTGTGGGACCCTTCCATAAGAGTGCCAGACTGAACTGATCCACTCTCGGTAGGTGGAGCCACAACACTGCAGACCGTTGATTGGTCGATAGAATCGTCACGAACCATGCGATAGCGGCTGTATTTCTCCCGGCAGCACACAGTCTTCACTGAAACAAAGCATGAATGTTCTTTGTATCAAAGAGCCATATGCCAATCACAGAGAACGAAACACTGGATGTTTTCCATCGTTGCTCTTTGTTTACTGTGTCGCGTTTTTCTTCTTTGTTGGATTTGTTAGCGGGGTAAGCTGTGTCACGCTGCTATGGCTTCACACTTATATTTAACTGATGCGGCTTTCCGCATCTGACTTACACGCCGCCTACCATGAGAGGGTACAGTTTGCTGTGGAAACGCAAACGGGATCAGGCTTAACTGTACCAAACCGCGCTGAACGGAACCGGACTGTTTGGTGGAACCAGGGCCAAAAGGTACCATGTTTAGGCACCTAAATGCATCTTCTGAGGGAGTGGAAGAGTAGGTGATTTTCCATGCTGGACATGAACACAGCATTGCAAGGTTATATATTAAAGAATAATTATGTTTAATTGTAAACATTTTATATCTTATTACTAAACAAATTGATATTTTTTTACCACATAATCACAAAAAAAAGCACAGAAAATTGGTAACATAAAGTACAGGTACCGGGAATCAGTTCCATATCGTTTCAAATGTGAAAGGTACCCATCCCTAGCTGTGACACATAAGTCATGACCGGAAACTACGTAAAAACACCCAGTGGCTTTCAAAATAAAACAGACCATGCCAAAATCAGTTTGTATTGAGCTTGACTATGATGATCAACAGACATAATGAGTGGAACCAGACCAGGAGTCAATAGGTTTGAGTATAACAGCCCAACATGAATGAAGAGAGACTTATCAATGGAGTAGGAAGTGCGGGAACTTCTCAGTCTCGTGACTCCAGCTGTCTGTTAGTCATGCAGCTTGTCAGGGGTTATGTGTGTTGTGCACTACAGAACACACCACACACTGATTCTTCAGCAGAGTATCAGCTTCTTCACGCTCAATATTCCAAATCTTGTGTAGTAAAATGTGACTGCAGTGTAGACAAACATGGCAGACAAACAGGAACAAGCAGTAGTAGATAGTTGCTTTTGGCCTGAAATAGAAAGAAAGAGGTTAAGGAAAAAGTCATGGAGACAGCACAAGTTACAGATAGCTTGGAGAGCAGGGCTTCCTTCCTTTCTTACTTCCTCTTCCCTCAGTCATCTGAGTCAACTCGCGTCCTCATTGGCTTTTGTTCCAGTACATGTAAAATTACATGTCGTACGTGCTTGTCTCCTCTCTGAGCACTCCACACACTACAGGGTTTCTTGTTGCAAATATTAAACATGTTCATTATTTTCCATCTCTCCTTCTGAGGCCTTCGGACCAGACAATCATAAGGGGGACAAAAATCAGATTGATGAACCTGTAGTGTTTGGTGTTAACCTTTAGTGCTTATTTTCAAAGGGATGTGAAAAGATTTCCAAGAGGATCCAGGGTAAAAAAAAAAATCAGACTTTAGGGGAAAGTTTGTCAGACGTGGCTTCTGTCTTTAGAGGAACCTTTCATTGTTCTGATTCATGCTAATGTCATTTATCACTGCAGCATGTCAGGGTTTTGTATGGTGATCGGAGGAGGAAAACACAGGGACCTGTGAATGAAGATTTCTGCGTTCAGGCCCTGAAGAAACCTCCTTTTTTATCAAACTTCAGGTGGCGTGTGGAGCAGACGTACGTTCAGAGTCAGTAGCAGACAGCTGTCATGGAAACAGTCTCCACTTTGTTCAGACTTGTCGTCCCCGTGAGTAGCTCTTCCTCTGCCACCTCTATCCACACCGAGCCAAGCTGAGCCAAGCCTATCTCCTGATTCATCACAGAGAGGAAAACACGTCAACGGGTTGCAGGGAGAGATACCATG